>NW_022437068.1:0-403885 GCF_009761245.1 Sapajus apella
ATTAATGGCCGGGCGCGGTGGCTCACGCCTGTAATCCCAGCACTTTGGGAGGCCGAGGTGGGTGGATCACGAGGTCAAGAGATCGAGACCATCCTGGTCAACACGGTGAAACCCCGACTCTACTAAAAATACAAAAAATTAGCTGGGCATGGTGGCGCGTGCCTGTAATCCCAGCTACTCAGGAGGCTGAGGCAGGAGAATTGCCTGAACCCAGGAGGTGGAGGTTGCGGTGAGCCGAGATTGTGCCATTGCACTCCAGCCTGGGTAACAAGAGTGAAACTCCGTCTCAAAAAAAAAATAATAATAATAATATATATTAATATTAATATATTATGTTACTATTATATTAATATATTAACATATGATATATTAATAGAGTAATGACTATTAAATATATATTTATGCATATTTATATTAATAATTATTAACAATCAAGATATACTTGTCATAAAATCATTAAAATAAAAATAATCTTTACACTGCCCTTTGAACCCCTGTCTACTCACTTTACAGATGAGGAAACCGAGGCACGGAGAGGTGAAGTAACTGGTCCAGGGTCAGAGCTAGAACAAGCCTAAGCCAGGGTTTGAACTCAGGTCTCCTCACACCAGAGCCCAAGATCCAAGCCACGATGCCATAGAGGCTTCCTGGTCTTACAGGTTTTTGGGGGGTTATCAATACAAATCTTGGAGAAAAAGATACTTAGTTGAGAAAAAGTGGTTTTAAAACTTCTACCAAGAAACAGCTTTATGTATACTTCTCTTTAGTTGTACTTTATAAATGGTTTCACATTTGTAAAGAAGAGATGAGAGAAAACACCACCACCAACAGGGCCAGTCCAAGACTAATTTGTGGAGGAATCTTGTCTTCTGAAACCTCCACTCTCGCCCTTCCTCTCCCTTTGGAGGCTTCTATCCCCATCCCCCGTCACTCTTCTTTGTGTGTAAAGACTTGCACTTGTGAAAACTCCTAATCAATGGATCAAAAAGGAGTTATAGAAAATAAGGTTTTAGGGAGGGGTAAAAGAGAGGAAGGGAGGGTGGAAAGAAGAGAAGAAGGGAGGGGAGTGCCGATGCTTACTGAGCCCCAATAAAGGACAGATTAGGTTTCAGGGTCACCTCATGTCCTTTTATTTGAACCTTACCCCCACCCCATGGGATGGGCATTATTTTCCCCACTTAAAAGGTGAGGAGACTGAGGCTGAGGTTTGGGGGACTTGTTTGAGGTTGCCCCACTAGGAAGCGGTAGAACCAAGACTCACACCCAGTCCACTCGACTTCATCCATGTTCTCATCCATCCTGTGGAATCCACGGAACCCCTGGAGATGCCCAGCATGCGCTGGGAGCTGGAGGTGCCAAGGTGAATGTAACCCAGCTCCTAGTGTCCACCAGCTCAGACCATCATTGGATGTCATTGGCCTAACATGAGGGACATTAGACCCTCATGTCAGGTGGGGCTCATGCCACTGAAGTCACAACCAGACTCCTAGTTGAGGCTGGGCTAATCCTGGCTTTTGCACTGTTGGAATATTACACATGCAGCAAAAGGAACATGCAGGAGACAGCACTCTCCACTTGGTCACTGTAGAAAAGCTGACAAGGGAAGGAGTGCATGTGCCATGAGAAAAGAGGAGATTTGGTGTTTTAAGTGACTCTGCTCCGGGTTGCAGTGTGACCTCAGGCAAGTCACTTAACCTCTCTGGGCTTCGGTTTCCTCATCTATGAAATGGGGTCTATGCTTTGGCTCAGCCTACCCACAGGGCTTCAGGAGGCTGTGAAATAACATAATGGGTAGTATAGGCAGGCAATCTGTAAACTGGAAAGGTATTTTGCTATACAGGTGATATTATTATGATCATCATAAAGTATTGTCAATTGCTTTCTGAATCACTCTTGTGAAATAAACTAGTGCTGGGGTCTCAGGAATCAGACTTCCAGAATTGAGGAGTAGCTTTGATCATGGGTGGCTGACCCTCCACCTGCCCCCAGCCCTCGTCATCTCTCATTGATGAGTGAGAGACGATGGGTGGGGCGTCTCATGGGTCTCTCACTGATGAGTTCCTCTGTTGATGGGTGTCTCCCCCCATCTGATAGATGAGAAAAACTAAGGTTAACTTGCACAACATCTTTCAGCATAGAAGCAACAGAATCCGGATCACCAGATTCACTACGCCTTTCTACACATGCCCCCACTTCCCTGTGCCCTTACACCCCCAACAACACCCATTCAAAGGATCAGGACAAGAGAGGAGGCTGGAGGGGGCTTCAGCCTGGGCTGGCATGAAAACGCAGCCCAGTGGCCTAGGACCAAGATCCTGAGGAGCAAAGACCTCATTTATAAAAACCAAAGAGTCTTGAAAGTTAATTGAAGTGAATGAAATCCCGAAGAATTTAGCACTCAATTTGTGAAACTATTTTTGGCTGAACCAAGAATGAAAAGACAAAGGAAAGTGCACCGAAATGGAAGAGAAACTAATTTGGAAGACATAATAGGGAGCAAACTTCTCAAATTTCCTCTGAGCACAGGAGACGTGATTATTCAAGAAATAATTAGATGCTATCCTGAGGGTAATAAAAGCTAAAAATGAAGAGGAAAGAAATTGAAAGCTGCCAGAAAGGTCACAGGCTGCTCTCAATATTGTTTTCCTTTATAGATTTGAAGATGCAAGAATTAATTTGCAAAAGAACAATAAAGCAGTACAAATGAATGGAGGGGAAAGTGAGCTGGGAGGATCTCAACATCTTACCCATCTGGATCACTCTACTGGGAAATGCAGAGCCAGGTGGATTGTGGACCTAGAGAGGGTAGGAAATCTCTTCCTAAAACAGCTGGAGGAGGGCAAAAGGGTGTCTTTGGTGCCTTCTGCTCTAAAGCTGAACTGTCCTCTGACCTCTGGGTCAGCAGACCTTCTGTAAAAAGCCAGGTGGTGAACACTTAGCTTTGAGGGCCATACAGTCTCTGTTGCAACTACTGCTGCTGCAGTGTGAAAGTGATAGGAGCCAGTATGTAAATAAACGGGTGTGGCTATGTTCTAATAAAACTTTATTTACAAAAACAGGCAGTGCACCCGATTTGGCCCACAGGACATAGCTTATTGCCTGAATTACTGCCGTAACTCCTGTCTAGGCTTCCTACTTGCAATCTGACTCTGCTTTCATCCACTCAAAAACATTGGCTACTAAGAAGAATCTTTTAAAAAATGGAACTAATGGTAATAACAGTGATGATGACAACAGTAGTTGTTACAACCTGACAGCTGCTACCACAGAAACAGAGTACTTAGTAAGTGCCAGGCATGGTTCTTACCACTTAGCTAGCATCTACTATCTTTACAAAAATCTTTATGAAGACAGTATCATTTACAAATGGGGAACTGAGGCCCAGAGAAGTGAAGTAACTGACCCAGATCGCACAGCTAATGGGCATCAGAGACAGGATTTGAGCAACCCAGACAGTCTGGCTCTAAAGTCCGTGCTCTTGAGTTATATTTTACCTTTTTTCTTATACTTTACTTACTCAAATATGATTGGCTCCAAATTCTTCAGGGACTTCCCAGTGCATGTAGGATCAAGTCCAAATTCCTTAGCTCAACATACCAGTCCGTCTGTGACTTGGTTCACCTCGCCTCTCCATCCTTTTTCCAAGTCTCATCTCTATGTATCTAGAACTGCTTGAAAAGCCCCAGATTTTCATGACTGCATTCATGCTACTCCATCTGCCCAGATTCCCCTCTTCTCCTTCGTTCATTAACATCATTAACACCCACTCTCCCTCCCAGACTCAGCCCAAGTGTCATCACCTCCAAACAGCTTTCCATGACCCTCTTGCCCATTCCAGTTTAATAAGTCACTTCCTCTCTTTGGGTCTTAGCTTCCATGCCTATAAATTGGTGGAGGGTATTGGAATGGCTGATTCCCAATAGCCACTAATGCTTTAGTCTGAATTAGCTTATCAGATTAGCTTGGTTGCCTAGGAAGATCTGGAAGGAATGAGAAACACAATCAAGAAGTCTGAGCGTAAGGGAGAGAAAGGGTGTGTGCTATGTGACTCCATTTCTGTTGAAAACATTTGTTCTACCTAAGTGTGGAGCACAGCTCAGCTTGGCTAGATGCCTGATGACCTGTCTTTTCAGTCTGTTCCCCCAGGGACAGAGCTCTCCTCTCTGTATCTGCAGAAGAAGAAAAACTGCTTCATCTGAGCCTAGATTCCCCAACTCCAAGAACAGTGCAATTTTCCCATCCCCATGTTGAATCAAGAACTGCATTTTCCAAGTTGAGTGCCTCAGTTAAGACATCCCTTCAGAATACCAACTCCTTCTGCTCTCATTCTAATCCTCCAAGGAAGCTTTGACCTGTCAATTATCCCCAAAATATCTGTTATCCCCCAATGTACTATTCAAAACGCTTTCACTCTTTCCTTCATTTGAAAGTAACTTTGATTTTTTTCACTTAGTGTGGCAGTAAAACAAATACTGCATGCTCTCATTTTTATGTGGGATCTGAAGTAGTTGAACTCAGAGACACAGAGATTACAGCAGTAATTCCTAGGGGGGACAGGAGGGGAAGAGGGGAGAGATGTGGGTGAAAGGGTACAAAGTTTCAGTTATGCAGGATGAACAAGTTCTGGAGATCTAATGTACAGTAACAATGTGACTATAGCTAACAACACTGTATTATACACTTGAAACGTGCAAACATTAGCTTGACTGTGGTGATTATATCACAATATATATATATCTCATTATCACATTGTACCCCTTAAATATATACAATTTTAATTGTCAGCCATATGCCAGTAAAGCTGGTGGAGGTGGACTTTGAATTATAGCCCAGGCGTTGCGACAGACTGCTGTTCTAGGCTATGACCTTCCATCCGTTTATTCATCTACTCTCCCTTCCATCCATCCATTCTTCCTTTCATCCATCCTTCTACCTATCCAACTATGCATCCATTCTCTTATTCATGGCATCCATTCACTAATTCTAGAATTACCTGGGTGCCCACTGTACCATGTGGTAGCATCCAGTAGGCAGAGGTGACCCCATCAGACAAGGACTCACCCTCACAGAGCTTGACGTAGTAGAGAGGACAGAAGCGCTCATTCTCCTTCAACCTATAGATCTCCCCTGCCCTGCCATTATGCACAGGAAACCCGGGGTCTTGGTTCCTGCGGGTGCCCAAAGTCCTACCCCCACCCTCCTCACATTCCCTCACCGCCTCCTCCATGTGTCTCTGTTCCTCAGTGGTCTGTATTTCCTTCCTCCCCAGGGGATAACACTCTACCTCCATGTTCAGGCTAATGCTCCTCACCTCTGTCCTCCTAATCTCATTTCCTCCCCGCTTCTGTAGGCTCTTGATTCTCCATTAATTACCATCGCCTTTCTTATTTATTTAATGTTTATATTCAACAACTACCACTCTGGTCTGAGCCACTGGGATCCCCGGCTAAGAGTACTGCAATTGCCTCCTCACTGATCTCTCTTGCCCTCCTGGTGTCTGTTCTCAACACAAGGATCCGCACTGAATGCCCGTCAGATATTGACAAGTCTGTTCCAAACCCTCTGGTGGATCTCCATTTCATTCAGAAAAAAAAAGCCAGAGTCCTTACTCTGTCCTATGAGGACCCACGTGATCCTCACCTGCTACTGCTCTGATTCTTCCCCTACTGTTCCCTGCCACCGCTGCCCCGGCTGGCTGTTTCTCAAGCACACCCAACACACACCTGCCTCAGGGCCTTTGCTCACAGTGCTCCCTCCACCAGGGGCACTCTTCTTCCAGGTGGCCCATGGCTCACTCCCTCCATTCATTCAGTACTTCCTCAAACACTCCTCATCAGCCAGGCTTTCTCTGACCACTGCCAAGAAATAGCATCCCAACCCTCCCCTGCACTTGTTCTTATGATGTGCTCAGCCACTGAACATAGAAGACATTCATTTATTTATTTTCCCCCATTCGAATGCAAACTCCATGAAACCAGGGGCATCATCTGTTTTGGCCCACTGCTGTATGTCCAGCACCTGTCACAGTTCCTGGCACAAGGTATAGGATAAACACATATGAGTTAAAGACTGAATGGATGCATGAATGTGCACCTCGCTACCAAATCTTCCCCTCATTCTTCCATCATGTTTAAAAAATTCTCTGTTGTTTAAAACAAAACAAAACAAAACAAAATAAAGATCTTTCCTTGCCTATTGAACTTATCATCTTTGTTTCTCCTCTCATCGCCAAATCACTTTTTGCAGAATTACCTAAAACAATCTCATGAAGTCACACAAAAATAAAAAGCCTTCCATGATCCCATCGCCATCCATAATAACTACATCTGCATTTCCCTGTGGCCTCCTCTAATCCTTAACTAGACGAGGACCTGCATGGCTCTTTTTTTTGTTTCATAAATGCCATCAATGTGCACATAAATTTGAGGTCTTCCTCCTCGCCTAACCATTCCCTGTACATGGTGATGTAAGTTCTAGATGCAAGGTGGCTCAAGGCAGTATTTTGGAATTTTGGAATTTCCTTCATTCCGGTTCTACTTTCCAGCTTTTGCCACCCCTCCCACCCTCTTTACACTCTTCAACTCAGTATTTGTCTTTAAAATAACTCATGTTTTATTTAGATTAAACTATTATTATTATTATTATTATTACAGACAGGGTCTCACTTTATCATCCAGGCCGGAGTGCGGTGGTGCTCACTGTAGCCTCAACTTCCTGGGCTCAAGCAGTCCTCCTGCTCCTGAGTAGCTGAGAGTACAGGTATGTGCCACCACTTCTGGCTAATTTTTGTATTTTTTGTAGAGATGGGGTTTTGTCATGATGCCCAGGCTGTTCTTGAGCTCCTGGGCTCAAGCAATTCTCCCACCTCAGCCTTCTAAAGTGCTGGGATTACAGGCATGAGTCACCAAGCCCAGCTAGATTAAGTTATTTTTTTAACTTTAAACCTTATAATACTACCAGAAATGGGAAGTCCATGTGACTAGCCAAAATTTGAGTGTAACTATAAAAATAAAATATAAACAAAAACAATGTGATTAAATGTTAGATGGAGACTGGCTATTACCTGCTGAGCCTCTGTTCTGAACCTCTCCATGCCTGTGGCTCTTTGTGAAGATCAGTCAGCTCAGCAAGTGTCTGAGTGCCTTGAAGACCCAGGAGCTCCAAACTGACGAGGCCCTCCCACCGGAGCCATCGGGATGAAAAGAGCTTCCATTCTCATAGGGTCCTTCCGGGGCACTGAATGCCCCTGAATTCATGGCACTTGATGCCCCACCTGTGTTCCCCCAAAACACACACTCACTTTCCAAGTGATACATGAACCCCCCTTTGGAAGGTCCTAGAATGATAGAAAGAGAGCTAGACTTGAAGGCAGCCTTCAGGACCGGTTCTTACCTAGTTGGTTCTTGCCTAGTTCTTGACTTGCTGAAAATCTCAGATAAGTCACGTCTGCTCCCTGGAACTCAGTTTCCTCACTTATAAGAGAGGTGATTTGTGGGATTTCTGACATTTATAATCCATTGGGCTTTATGCTTATTATTTTAATGATACACTTAATATTCCACAAATTAATATGCCATAACCCACTTAACCCTACTATTTGATATTTATATTACTTCTGGTCTTTCACAGTTCTAATGTGCTTCCCCTGCTCCATAAAAGCATTTTTTGTCTATTTTAAATTATTTCAGGATAAATGCCCAGAATTGGGATTTCTGGTTTAAAACATGTGGGCCTTGACCTCTATTGGCTGACGGCCCTCCCAGAGGCTTGCGTCATTTCACAGCTGCACACACAGGGCCTGGGAGGATGCTCAGCGGACAGCTGTGCGTGAGCACGAGGAATCTCTGAAACTCTTTTTAGACACTTTAAGCAGTAGGAGGCTTTGGGTGGATTGTGAATTGGAGAGGAAGAGCTGGTCCCCCTTCAGGAAAAGCCGTCATTAGGCTCAAAGTTCACCCCTTGAAAGCTCTACTGGCCACGAACATTCTCCCTCTTGCACTTCCCTCTCTCCCCCAGTGCACTGACACCTGGAAGAAGTAAGGATTTCAGAGAAGGGAACCTTTTCCCCTTGTTTTCTCCTGTGGCCTGTCACTCCCCCTGACTTCCTCCAGTGAGGAGGCTCGCAGCCTTGGTCCCACCCATCAGGATGGAAATAAATCCAAAACTGTAGCCAACACCAGCACACTTTGAGATCAGTTTGGATGTTTGGGAATATTTCATTCTTGGGTTCTGATGAAGGATGCATGCTTTTTCTAGAGCTCTCTCATTCGTTTCTTAGATATACAATTTCTTTACTTCATCTAGCAGTGGGAAGGCTTCCCTCTCTATCACAGCATGCACTCCCATCTCCTGCACAAGTGTGGCTGCTCCCTGAAGGCAGGGATTTGTGTCTGACTTATTCACAGCTGCATTTCTTGTGTGGAGAGCAGTGCCCAGTACACAGAAGAGGCTCCATGCATATTTGTTGAATGAGTGGATGTCACAACCAAGATCCTCCACTTTGCCTAGGGTGGGCCATGGGGTCAATTGTAGGAAACGGGTTCAATCCTTTCATTCCCAAAGGACAAGACCGTTTTCTAACAACATGACAGCTTATGGAGAAATAAGGTTTTCCTAGAATGGAGAACTTCAGGATTATTCAACTTCAAATTCAGAATGTGAACACAGTTAGGTCTATGAGAATCATTTTTGCAGAAGATGATTAGAATGTGTTTCTTTCTACCCCTGGAAGAAGAAGACACTCAATCTGAGAAGAGAAGAAAAATTTTGAGAGAGAAGAAAGAGAAGGAGGAGAAGAGAAGAGGAGAAGGTATTACTTGAAGGACAAATAAAATCAAAGAATAAAAAGCAAAAAAGATCCACACCTAGCTGGAAAATATTTGTTCAATAAGTCATAAAAGCATTGGGGGCAGGGAGTAACTAGGTTTAAACTGATTAAACGTAGGTTTATGGATGTTTTCCAGGGTGACGTGGCAGGGTTGCCCCAGCCCTGGATCCTGCCCTCTGGAACCTGCCCCTGAGAAGTCACCTTCGAGGGAAGAGGCGAGCCAGGGAGGAGGAGCCAGCCTCCAGCACAGAGAACCCAAGCCAGGACGCGTCAGGACCCTGGAGAGCTCAGAACCAGCAGGACATTCAGTATTCTGCAGGTTGCAGCAAATCTGGCCAAGTCGGGAGAAGTCTCCTTCCTCAAATCCCCTTCTGACTTTTAAAGGAAGGGAGGTCTTCCACATCTGTTGTGAACTTGTGTTATCCAAGGATGTAGAGGCTAAAAAATAGAATCTTGGAGTGTTGGGGCGGAAAGTGGCTGCCACTGACTTCCCTCTGTGATTCCAACCTCAAATCTGAGTACATCACCTGATCACCATCTGCAGTGGTCAAGTTCTGGGTCCAGAGCTGGTCTCTAACCTTGGGGGGGAAATTTAACACCAGAAACCCTACAATAAAAGAGCTACTCAAAAACCAATAAATGGCTCAAATTCTGTAAGTAGCGTGTGTATTTATTTTTAGAACCCCAGAGAAGTGAAACGAACTACATAAAGTTACGCCTAAAATGTTTGATACGATTTGGATGTGTGTTCCCTCTAAATCTCAGGTTGAAATGTGATCTCCAGTGTTGTAAGTGGGGCCTGGCGGGAGATGATTGGATCATGGGGGGCGGATACCTCATAAATGGTTTAGCACCATCCCCCTGCTGAGTGAGTTCTCGTTCTGGTAGTTCATGTGAGATCTGGTTGTTTAAAAGAGCATGGCACCTTCCCCCACCACTTCTTGTGCCCACTCTCACCATGTCACATGTTGGCTCCCCACTGCCTTCCGCCATGATTGTAAGCTCCCTGAGGCCTCACTAGAAGCCAAGCAGATGTTGGCACCATGCTTCTCATACAACCTCCAGAAATGCGAGCCAATTAAACCTGTTTTCTTTGTAAATTACCCAGTCTTAGGTATTCCTTTATAGTGACACAAAATGGCCTACCACAATGATGCCTCACAGTCTCAAGAGAAAGCAGGTATGCAAAGGGTTTAGGAGCCTGTTTGACTCTAACTCCTCCTCAGAGAGCAGCAATGGATCTTCTGGGGTTCCCACAAGGTATCCTCATCTAATGGCACCAGAAGAGTGGTCCACAAAGACTCTAGACTTTGCAGTTCTTTGTAGTTTACCCTATCTTCCTTTTCCTCTTTCCCCAGCAGAAAGCCTACAATGTGAAAGAGCTGCTTAAAAACCAACAAATGGCTCACTTTCTGAGTAATGATCATTGTGCTGATCATAGCTCTCTGGGTAGTGATTGACTCCTTGCTGGTTGGAGAATATATGGGCCCCTATTCTGTCCAAAATTTGCTTTGCTTCTTGCCTGGCTACAGATTACTTCCTCCTGGGGCTCATCACTACATACTAGTCAACTGTGGCTACACAGGTTGTGAGGCCCTGATGCCACAGCAATTCAAGATAGCTGGACCCTGATCCCAATCTGAGGCAAGAATCACAGTACAGCTTAGAGAGAAAATGCCTTGCTCAGGGTGAGTAGCGAATATGCAAAACTCAGAGCTGTGATGGGCATGAGAGGCTTGGAAAGTTGGAAGGGAGATTCAAATCTCAAAGCAAAGCTCTCATTAAACCCAGGTGATCCATCTTTTGAGGCCTATAGGATTCTCTTAAATGTGTCTGGCATTGGGTTTTATCCCCAGCATATGTTGCAAGAAGCATAAATATGTAATCTCCCGCTTCCAAGTGTCCCCTCACCTGGGGGTAATGAAGTCAGAAATTCCAGCCTTGCAGATAGCAGGGTTTTTGGGGTTGAGCTCTGACCTTCTTCCCGGACCCTCATTTGGAAGGCAACCAGTGCCTCAAAGATGCAAGACTTCCATAGCTGATCTCTAGCTTTGGTAGGAAATTTAACACCAACAACTGTACCCTTGGGACAGGACTTTGCAAAGGTCCAGACAGTGGTGGTGTCCTAGTTCCATTCTCACCCTTGCCTTCTTTTTGTTATTATTACTTCTTTGTTTGGAGGCGGAGTTTCGCTCTTGTTACCCAGGCTGGAGTGCAATGGCGCGATCTCGGCTCACCGCAACCTCCGCCTCCTGGGTTCAGGCAATTCTCCTGCCTCAGCCTCCTGAGTAGCTGGGATTACAGGCACGTGCCCCCATGCCCAGCTAATTTTTTGTATTTTTAGTAGAGACGGGGTTTCACCATGTTGACCAGGATGGTCTCGATCTCTTGACCTCGTGATCCACCCACCTCGGCCTCCCAAAGTGCTGGGATTACAGGCTTGAGCCACCGCGCCCGGCCCCACCCTTGCCTTCTAAGACTTCTGCTGCCTTGTATTCATTATCTATGAAAGTTTGCACCTTTGGTTGCATATTAAAACCACCTGGGGAGCTTTTAAAAACCTCAAGACCAAGGCCACACCCCAGACCACCGATATTCTATCAGTAGTCGCTGGGGATGGAGCTCAGGCCTCAGTAGCTTTTAAATCTCCCCAGGTGACACCAATGTATCCAAAGCTGTGAATTGTAGCTCTCCTGGGAGAGCAGGGAATGGAATCGTAACTACTTCTAAGTCCATTGAGCTGAGCACAGCGTCCTGCCCACAGGAAGCAGTTTTTTTAAATGCATATTGCACTAATGGTGGCAATTAGACTGGGTTCCAGTGCAAGTAAAACTCACAGGACCTAACATGACAGTGCTGACCAATCTAAGATTTCTTTCAGGAAATATTCCAAGATATTAAGAGCATTGAAATGAGGATATGCATCAGAGCTAAAGGCTGCCTCATAGCGAGGGGTTCTGAGAGTCAGGGGAGAGCTCCAATTGTTACAGTGATGGGGCGACCATATGGATGTGCCTTTTCTTTCAGATCAGGAACTACTGATGCACATGAGATACTAGAATCAGGAAGCACATACAATGGAGGGCGCATCGTGTAGGCACACTTGCTGCATCATCAGCCCCTGTGCAGGTCATCAGTCTCATTATTACCTTCAAACAATGCTGACAAGCTGATACCAGCCAGCCTTAAACTTGTTCTGACCCGTGGTCACCAATCAGTACTCTTAATGCCTTGCCCGGGGGTCCGTGCTATGCAGGCATGTCTCTTCAGCAAAACAGCCCAGGCTGATTCCAGACCTGCTGCAATGAGCCCTCAGTGCACCTGGGAGGTAAATTCAACCTGCTTTTCTTGAAACCTTGATACTCAAAGTGAGGTCTTGAAGGAACGGCATCAGGGTGACCTAGGAGCTTTAGAAATGCTGAATCGTAGGTCCCAGCCCAGACCTACTGAGTCAGAACCTGCATTTTCACAAGGCACTTGCCCCTGGAAAGTCCTGTGCACATTGACGTCTGAGACTCACTGCCTTGAAGGCCACCATGCTCGTGCTGTTTCTCTTCCCACTGTTCAGGTTGGCACTCACGCCAGCCAGGCCAGTGTGTTAAGACCAGTGTGAGCTTTCCAAGAAGAGAAAAGCCCCCTGCATCGCGGCCCAGACTCTAAGCCCACCATGTCAGCTCATGGAGTGCAGAGGGCGTCTATAGCCTGGTCCCCTTCACTGGGAACCATCATGACTGAGGGCTAGGTGACCTTGTCCAGGGAAGAGGAGGGCACTCATATCATTGCCGCTCTTCTCTCACCCAAAACATATATTTAGATGAAGTCATGGCAGAGCTGCAGCCAGTGCAGCCTTGAAGGGGAAATTCACATGACTAATTTACTATTACCATGACTGCTCACCACAACAGTAGCTCAGGTTGAATACCCATCTTTGAGTCATCCTACTATCAGCTAGCATTTATTTGGGCATCTGGTATGTGTCAGGCACCATGCCCGGCTCTTTATTCACACTAACCTATTCATCTGCACAACCCTCACTACACTGATATATTGTTCAAGGTCACCCAGACTGCAGAGGCAGTGCCAGGATTTGGATCCAGGTATCTGATTCCAAAGACTTCACTCTCACCCTGCTCATCTTTGAGAACTGACCCATCCAAACAATCGAGGGTTACAGAAGTGAACACAATAGACACAATGTCTGTTTTGTGGCCTAAGAGGAGTAATTTCTGAGCATGTGTGGTGTTTGCTGTATCATTTATTTACATGGCATAATGGTGAGGGCATTATGATCTGTATTTGACACATTGAGATAGGGCTCAGAGACGTTGAGTAACTTTCCCCAGGGTCACACAGCTGGGTCTGGGAGGGTTGGAAGGGGTGGACAATCAGCCCCACTCAACTTGCCTCTGTGAGAGCTGAAAGGCTCAGGGTGTGTATGTGAGTACTGGGGCTTTTTTGAACTTCCTTGACTCCTTGCCAGAATTTGGGAGTCCTCAAAACCCCACAGAAGGAAGTTAGCGTCTTCTTTGTTACACTCTGGACCCCCCAGAGGCAGTTTCTCTGTTCCCAACATGCTGTATGTGACCTGATCTCTCCGAGCCCCTGCTTCCCAGTCTGTAAATGAGATCTTGCGTGTCTCATGTATGGTCACTGGCATGGTCAGCAGGATGCCCAAATAAAACAGCACATGGAGGTGAGTGCTGACATAGGGCTGTTGCTTCTCTCAAATCTCAGCACGGCTGTGAGGTCTGGGAAACCCACATCCCCGTTGGGGGGGGACATCAGCTAATAGGAAGCATGAGGAACTTTTCTTCGTTTTAGAGACAGGGTCTCGCTCTCTTGCTCAGGTTCGAGTGCAGCAGCGCAATCATAGTTCACTGCAACTTGGACCTCCTGGGCTCAAGCCATCCTCCCACCTCAGCCTCCTGAGCAGCCGGGACTAGGGATGTGCCACACTGCCCAGAGGGAGTTTTAAACATGACCAAAATATCTTAGCTAAGAGAGGGGGCATGAAGCCCCAGGCCCCAGAGACAAGTCTCCTCTGGACCAAAGCATCTGAGTAACTAACTGCCCATCAGGGACCAGGGGAAAGAGGCCTTTCCAACACCAGCGCAATATTCTCTTTGGCCACATGAGGACAGCACACGACCGTATAAAACCCAGCCCTGACTGCAGCTGTGCCTGGGGATGAGGATCTCACTCACTACTGCTTCCAGAAGTAAGAACTGGCTGAGTTCATGCTTGCAAAGCCACCGGAGCTCTGTGCCCTGCTGTGCCCACTCGCCCTGCTCTGCCCAGGACCCCTCCTCTCACCGCCCTTGTTCACAAACGTCATCCAATTCTCTCTCCAAGGTAAGTGTTTAGTTTAAGGATTAAAGCAATAGGCTGAACATCCTCCTATCATCTTCCATTCAGCAAATATTTACTGTGTACCTGCTTCACACCAGGCACTATTCCTGGTGCTGGAGACTCAGTCACAGAACAGGCAGGGGCCTCTATCATCACTGAGCTCACTCTCATGGAATGTTTGGGCTGCTGTCCCCCATGCAACATTTTATTATGTAAAATGTTCAAACCTACAGAAAAGTGGAATCATACCCCATAGTAAACTGCATAGACTCACCATCTTTATCGCACAACTGCCCACTTATTTATCTCCTCATCCATTCACTCTACTTTTAAGTGCATTTCCAAATAAGTGGGAGACATCACAACATCTCTGCTTGATGGCGTTACCCAGAGTTCAGTTTATTTGTGCCTTTTAAAAGTAAAATCAACATATAGTGTGAGGTACAGCTCTTAAGTGACCCATTAAATGACCATCAACAAATGCACACACTTTTGTGCACCCAAATAGAATCAAGATAGAAAACATTATTAGCTACCTTTTATTAGTTCTGCAACTTTGGACTGGTTATTTAACTTCTTTGGATTAGTTTTCAGAGATAAAAAAATAAAGTTGTTGAGATAATTAAATGAGATAATATGCGACGGTGCCTGGGCCACAATAGACAGATGGGTTATGCAGTCAGCCTGCCTTAGTGGAATTCCCACTCCACTATGTTCTGGCTGTGTGACTTTGAACAAGTTGCTTAACCACTCTGAACCTGTTTCCTTCTCTGAAATCAGCCATAAAAACTTACTTTTTAGCAACGTTCTCAACCCTGGCTGAAAACTAGAATCACTTGAGGCGCTTCTAAATATGACTAATATTTTCTAATTATTTGAAAATGTGTAAATATATTTTGAATTAGAGAATGGTTAGAGTTAAGAGATCTGGGTTCCGCTGTCTTCTGCAAACGTGGTGTCAGCTCTCTAGGCCTCAGTTTTCCATCTCTAAAATGGCTGCATCATGGGCTTGTTATAATGTACAAATGATCTGATGGGTCTGAGAGGAGGTTGAGAGCTGTGAACTGTTCCATCCTTATTAGATATCTTTATTTAGAAACATTGGCATCAGAAGGAGCCTTCTAGATCTTAGTTGGACAGAATTAGCCATTTTAGAGAAGAGGCACTAAGGCACATGGAAAAACAAAACTTTTTATCTTACCTTAGAAAATTCAATCTGGCCCCAATGATGCCTCATGCCCCAGGGGTACAGTGACTCCAAACAGGTAATACCTCACATTCCTCAGGCAGCCTTTCCCAATCACACCAGTATCTTTCTCTTTCCTCTCTTGTCTGCTTTATATAGTTAGGAATTTGTTAGAAACTCTCATGTTTTCTACTATGTCGAAGCAAAGAAATGAAATTGGTGGCATATCTACCTCCACTACCCACACCTGTGCACCAAACAGACCTGAATAATGGATTGCTGAACTTTCCCCACTGAGTCCATGACTGCCTTAGCTGTCTATCCCACAGAATACTCAAGCAGACAGAATCAGATAATCACTGTTGACAGGTGAAATAAAATCTCTTTTGCCATTTTTCTGAGCTAAAATTTAAATACATATTGGCTGGCAATGTGAGTTGCTTTGTTTCCCCAAATAGAGTGTCAATTCTTCAAGGACAGGACCATACCTTATCTTCTTCCATATTCTAACAAATGGCCAAGCATTTTGGAAGGCAGATATCCTTAAGCTACCTTTCTTTGCCTGGAGAGGCAGTGTGCTGTTGTCCCCATTGACCACCAGAAGGACATGGGGACTCTGTGGTGGGCAGCACAGGGTCTCTGGAATAGACAATCCTGATTTTTAAACATAGCTTTGCCACTTGCTGCTTGGGTGACCTGGGGCAAAATGACTTCATTTTCTGAGTTCAGTTTTCTCATCTACAAAATAGAGGAACATATTTGCCTCTCTTGTAAGAATATTGCAGATTCTGTGAGTCCATGCAGGTAAATCACCTGGCACAGTGATTGATACATGGCAAGGGCTCAGCTAATGACAAGGTTGTCATTAGCACAATTGTCAAGGTGGAGTAAGGAGGTTGTGAGCTAAGTCTATACAATTATAGGTGAGACTCTCTCACTGGAACCTGACACAAAATGGACAGCCATCAGTGCCTGGAACAGGCGGGCACATGATAAGTCTGTGTCATTTACATGACAGTTAATACAGGTATTTACCATTGCAAAGGTAACACTTTCTGGGACAGAGCTAGATCAAAAAATGTTTGGGTGAATTTATGCCTGGAGGGCATATGCGACCCTGGAGAGGAGGGGCTGAGGGCCTCACCATGCCAACTAGTCAGAGTAGGGCAGGCGTGTCTGGGAAAGGAACTGTCTGCAGGTGATGGGAAAGAAGGTGATCCTAGCAGGTGAAACTGGGTGTGGGGAGAAGGGGGCTGGTGAGCCAGTGGGTGTCCCAGCAGGTGAGTGGAAGAACACAGCGACCTGTGAGCAGGTGAGGGGCAGGGACCCAGACAGGGAGGTGGCAGACAGTTGGCACCCACTGCATGGGGAAGTACAAAGGAGGGTCCCAGGTTTGGGGCTAGGGATGGCAAAGAACAGGGGAGAGAGTGAGACACCCTGAACAGGTTTGGGTCTAAGAAGGAGGCTTCATTCAGTCTAGCAGCCAAAGGGAAATGCAAGGTCAGAAAACTCTGTCATCCATTCCCCAGAGTCAGCAGTGATCTGGCGGTACATGTGCTGCGAACACCCCTAGGCTGCCGTCACTGCTGTCGAGGGGCCCCAGCCCCTGGCTTCCCCGAGCAGTTCCCTTGGGCTCAGCAGGATGGCACAAACATTACTCGCTCTCCTCGTCAGCGGCTGTCAGAGCACATTTGTGGCAGCAGCATTCATCCACGCTTCAGGAAGTCGGTGAGGTTCGGTGCTTCAGGGGATGGCCAGATTTAGCGATGCCTCATATCCTCGGATGACATCAGGGGACTCACTCCCTGGCCAAAGCAGCGGAAAATGGGACTAGAAAACAACGAGGAAGGAAGAAGAAATCTATGCAAACGCTACCTCCTTGATTTCACGGGGCCTTCTAAACATGTCCTGAGCAGGGATGGAGAGAGAGGCCTTACTTCTCACCCTTAGCGCTGTCATGAAGTAGCTGTGTGTTGCAGAAAAGGTCACTCTGGGCTTTGGCCTCTTCATCTGTAAAGTGAAGATAATTACACCTGCCTGGATAAATGGGGCAACAGTGAGGCTCAGATGGAGAGCACAGACTCACAGGCAGGGGTGACAAGTGCACGTTTTCCTGGGTGTCGACTGCCTGGTGGTGGCTGCCTGATCCCCGTGTTGAGAAGGATGCTGAAGCCGAGGCCAAGCTGAGCCAGAGAGAGTGCTGTGATCACTTAGCTATGCCTGCCTCAGGTGCCAGATTGGAGGGCGCTCCTGCTGTGCTATGTTTGCCATTTCTGTCCTAAATGGTTTTTAGGTATCATTGCTGTCATTTCTGCTCTACCCAAAGCCAAAAGCACCCCGAGAAGAGGCCACTGGGCAGGTCTGCACCCAGGAGCCTTTGCTGCTGATCCCAGAGCCCTCTTCTTCCTTCTTCCTTTATTCTTGGTTTTGTTGATTGTTGTTGCTGTTGTTTTTCCTGTTTTCTTCCTTTATTTATTTTTTTCTGGGTAGCACAACCAGGTGAGGAGACTCAGGCGAGAATTCAGGGTGAGGATCAACAACGTCAAGCTCTGAAAGGCGGAAGGAACTGGAAGCCAAGGTCAAGGTGGCAGAAGTCAGAGGCAGCAGAAAGACGGCAGACAGCTGAGCCCAGCAGCAGAGGGTGGGGGAGGGCGCCCTTCGGTGGGCGGAGGTCAGACACACCCGAGGGCTGGGGTGGGAGTGAGCCTGAGGAAAGTCAAGGGGAGCAAATCCTTCCTCTGTGCCTGGGCTCTGCTGTTAGTTCAGTACTCTCCAGCTGCCCGGCTCAGGGGAGCTACTGCTCCCAGTGCTTCAGTTTCCTCACTTGCAAAACAGAGGTTGTTGTGAAGACTAAATGACACCATACCATAACAGTGTCTGACAGCATCTCCCTCCCACCAGCCTTTGGGTCCCAAGGTCACCCTGGCAGGTCCAGCCCATCAGCTCCATCTGGGAGACTCAGGGCCAAAGAAGCAGAGAGGGCCCGTGAAAGACAGGAAGTGTGGTCCGGGCCATCAGACACTCAGAACCTCTCTTGTGCCTGCTCCCAGGCTCTGACCCGTTCCCATATCCCGGATTCTAAGTTTCCTGGGATTTACATCCGTCTCTGCTTGGGGATCTCCAGTCCCTCTAGAAGCAGCCTGGAGTGGTCTGGGAGGGAAGACGCTCGTGGCTGCTCCTTTGTAGCAGTTCTAGAACTTGCAAGCAGGGGACAGGGATGATCGTGATCATTTTGCTCATCCCTCGAGGCCCCAGCCCCTTCCTGGAGAATGCTGTCAGGTTCAGGGCCCTCCATTGCAGTCCCGACAGACCACTTCCTGGCTCTGAGACCTATGACACCACTCTGGGCCTCAGTTTCCTCATCTGTCAGCTCCCTCCCAGCAGGGTGGCCATAGGACTAAATAAGAGCATGTGAACATATGAAAGGACTTTGTAAGCTGCAAAGTATTTACTGTACATTAATCTCTGTCCTCCCTGAAATTCACAACTCCTGGGAATTCCTGGGGGCCTAGTCTAGCAGGACAGGAGACCAGATGTTTCCACAGGACAGCGACAGCGAGCAGACAGCCCCACTCCTCCGAGTTACATTGCAGGGTCATCCTGTCCCCACAACTGCCTCCTTTTCAGCTGTATCCTCTTCCCTCCACTCCAGTTCAAAGATCCTTTCAGTTACCCTAATCACACCACATGTACTTGCAGGCCTCGGGGCCTGTGCTCAAGCCAACCCTTCTGCCTGGAATGCCCTTTGCCTCCCTGCTTGGCAAACTCCTATGCATCCTTCAAGACCCAATGCCAATGACAGTTCCTGCCTGATTCTTTCCAGCCAAGGCAGTGGCTCCCTCAGTGGGCTCCCCCTGCCTTTGCTTTCCAACCAGAGTGAGAATAAACTGAGTTGGCTTGATGGCTGCACCCCTGCCCTGTACACAGTAGGTGCTTAGCTGATGTGTGGATGTGAACCTCTTGCCTTCGCCTCACTCACCCAGGACTGGTCTTGACATTCAGAGCTCAACCCACACCCTGGGCTGTGTCCAAGCCCTCCATTCTGTTTGGCTCAGCTGGCCCCATGTTCCCCGGGGCAGAGCTGTCCCGAGGCAGCCTCTGCCTTCATGATGCTGTGTCTCTGTGTGTTGGGGTGTGTGGCCGTGGAGGGGCCGTGGTCACAGAGGAGCCAACCAGGAGCGCTGAAGGCCACCCGTAGCCATGGAGACAGGGCCCATGGGCCAGCCAGGCCCGGGCTGGTCAGTGAATGAATAAACGTGGCCCATTTTTCTGCCTTTGTCTGGAGCCTCCCTGGGGCTTCCTGCTGTCAGCCCCAGCTGTGGGGAAGGCGGAATTTGCCTGATATCGCGGAGCTGCCGCCTGGCAGCGCCGAGCCTGGCCCGGGCCGCCCCACGCCAAGATTCATGCCCAGCTAACAAGCCCCACTTTGTTCCTGTGGGAAAGTCCAGCCTCTCAGGAAAGAGCCCTCTCTCCGGCCGGCCCCTGGTCTGGGGACTCAGCGAGGCAAACAAAGCCTCCATCCGCTGGCGAGGATTCTCAGGCCCTGATGTCCACCTCCGTTCCCGGCGAGGGGAAGAGCTGCTCTGGGAGGTGGAACTCCAGCGCATCCCTTTGTCCTGTGCATCCGGGAGGCTCCAGATGACACCTGTCTGCAGGTTTCCCCCACTGCCCCTGCCTCACCTCTGGCTACAAAGGGTGGGCTGTGTCAGAGCAGCTGGCCTGGGCTGGGGCACCCAAGGCCTTGGGGAGCTTGGCCTCGCCCCTGCACCCTGGAGCTAAGTCCCCATGGATCTGCCCCAGGGACTGGGTGGAGTCCCAATGGCACTGCTGTCCAGATGGTGACCTTGGCCTCATCACGGCACCTCAGCAGGCTCAGGACGGCAACGCTAAGCCCGGCTGCCCCCTCGGGCATTGGAGTGATCTTCTCTATCCACAATGACAAGGAGTAGCCTTATTTAGCACTGGGCCTGTGCTGAGTTTTCCATGGAGGACATCACATGGGTGAAGCATTGGAGAGGTTCTCCTGCTTGTGAGCTTGGCTTAGATGTCTATAGGAGGACGAAAGTTCGCAGGATGGATGGATGCCGCTCCAGGGATGGAGCAGCAGGCACTTGGGATCCCTGCTCTGCCTAGCAGGTCCCCAGCGATGCAGCAGCACTAGCAGCTGCCAGTGTCTGATTGTTTTTCAAGGGAGTTGAACATTTCTATTTTGATGTGAAATTTCCCAGTTTGTAAAAATGTAAAATGAAGCGATATCGTAGCTGAAACCCCTTGGAGTCCAAGTTTTCTCATCTGTGAAAAGGGCATGTTTCCTAAGCTGTAGGGGAGGTGTCAGAAACAGGTGGCCTAGGGACTACATGAGGCCAGCAAATAGGGTTTATCTGGTCTCCAGCTAATTTTACAATAATTTATTATGAAGTCTATGTCATGCATTCCAAAGAGGAATATGCAATGCACATGTAAGGCATAAAGAATCATGAAATCCATATTCCTGTACCCACCTCCCAGCTAAGGAAATAGACCAACCCCAACACTGTCCCTTCCAGCCCCTCCCCTTGCACCCCAGAGAGGTAACTACTGTGCTGAATTTTGTGTCTACTGTCCCATGCCTTATTACGAAGTTTTCTTTTGTATCGCTTAGCATATTTAAGGCCACACAGCTCTCGCTGACTACCATCTTTTGGGTCCTCCCAGAAGCAGAGCCTGAGACAAGAGCAGGAGATTCCAGAAAACACCAGCTGAGCAATGGGAAGCGAGACAAGGACAGGAAGGAGGCCCATGAAAGGTGTATTATCAAGTGGCCCCTGTGTGGCACCTGGAGCTCAATCCTGCTGGTGGCATCTGGGAGACTGGGTAGAGCATGCACCTCTAATCTATCCTACCTAATGGATGAAGGAGCTGGGGTATTTATACCCCACTCCCATCAGTCACTGGTTCAGGGCTGTTCCCAGGAAGTGCTAATTCTCCAGCTTTTCTGGCCGGCTATTTGCAAGAACAGAGTAGCTGTAGGGCCAGAGAGAGACCTCAGGAAAGGGATGCAGGGCGGGCAGTGGAAGTCAGGCAGGTGTGCACTAAAGGGGTCAGGCGAGGGGCAAGACCAGGACGCCCACAGTGTCTGCTACACTTCTTGAGCCAGCTTTGAATCCAGGCAGCTGGGCTTCCTACACCATGAAGTCATTTGCCTGCTCAAATTCACCCACCAGAGGCCCTTTCTGTGCCACACCTACTGAACAAAATTTGTGTATGAAGGGAGGTCTAGACAGTTGTGTTTTCAACACAGTCTCACAGCATGTGGATACTCACTGAGGTCATGAGTCACTGGCCCAGGAGATAAAGTGCATATGCTCAGCCTGTCATTCAAAGCTGCCACCACACTCTGCTCCCACCCTTCCCTTCCCATCCCTGTCCTGCCCCTTAGGCCACAAACCCCTCAACATGCTTGATTGTCTCTCAGGGTAACAGCCAGCCTCAGGAAATGCAACACTTGCAGGAAAGTTCACGTGCACCAATCGCAGACTGGTGGGATTTAAGAAATGGCCCAAATTAAGGGTTTCTGAAATTACTCCACTTATCTCTTCTTGGCCTTAAGATTGCTTTTCATAAATTGAGATGATGGAAATGTTTCTCTCTTCCCCTGAGAGACATAAAGGGAACAAATTCCATTTCATAACCCAAAACGTAAGCCTTAATTTTCCATTTCCTCTGCAGCCACAGTAAAGCTGCTAATCCTTAAACCTGTGCTGATAGTCCCCATCTCGGACGTCAAAGGAGTCTACAAGCTTACCCTGCTTCCCTGTGGTTTATCTGATTGAACCCTGTACAACAGACATGGAAAGTAAAAGCCTTGAGATTATTAGGGACTCCTTTAAGACAAGGGATGTATTTGCACTCTGTTGTACAACATTTAGTGAGCAACTACTATGTGCCTGGCATTGCACTGGATCAGGGAGACACAGGGGTGAGTAAGTTCCAGCTCCTTCCTACAGATGGAGCAACTGATTACTTTCTTACTATATGGTGAGTGGGGAGGTACAAGGTGCAGGAGTATGACCCTGATGGTGGTACCCTGGGTCCATGGGTTACCAAGTGATGCAGCAGTCGACACTCCTCTTTGTCCTACTCAAGATTAAATCTATGTGGAATACAGCTGGGGCAGTTTCTACATTAGCCCCTTCCTCACTCTTTGCAGGTTCAGTTCTAAAGACCACTGGCTCATCTGGACCATCCTGGACATTCTGGCTGCAGCCTGTCTGATAAGCAGGTGCAAGAAACTGCTACCAATCCACCCTAGCCTCTTCTTGAGTGTTGACTGGTAGATCAAGCCTGTGGACAGCCGATTCTCAGATGGATCATCCCCCGAGAAGTGGTTCCCAAACCTTGCTGCCCATTGGAATCGTGGAGAGATGTGGAGAGCTTTTAGAAAATGCCCACACTTGTTCTGCCCACAGAGATGGTAAGATATGGGTCTAGGGTGCAGCTTGGGCATCAGGATGGCCTTAAAACTTCCACAGTTGATTCTAATGTGCAGCTAAAATGATGAACACTGACCTAGAAGGACAAGGCAGTGGCCCTATGGACTATTTCCTTTTTTAAAACAGACAATGAACTTGGTATTAAAGGCTCTAAGAGACCCTGCAGTAAAGACTCCTGTTTAACTCTCAAAAACTTATTTAATCATGGAACCATGGAACCCTTGCATCTCTCAACAGCTATTGATATCAGAAAAATAGGATTCTGCGGAACACACGCTAGGACATGCTGGAGATGGAGCACCCACAAAGCCAGGGGTATGTGGAATAAAGAGGTTTCAGACAAGCTGTCCTTTAGGGTGAGGAGGTCCTGGGAGTACTAGAAACAAAACTCTATAGAGGCAGAACTCATTCTGACATTTGCCCATCATGAAGATTGTATGGTTGATCAAAAGATGCACTCTCCATATGCTGACTGCTGGCCTGGCCTTGTGACTTGCTCTGGCCAATGAAATACAATAATAATGACATTTATCCCTTCTGGGATGAAGCTTTAAAAAACTGTTGCCTGGCACCATTGAGTTCTCTGGTTTCCTTTCATCATGAGACCTCAACATCCCTCATAGGGGCTACTCCCTTAACCACGGTCCCAGGGTAAAGGAGACCAGGAGACACCAAACAGAGTACAGCCAATCCCCATGTACAAGTAACTTCAGCAAGAAAGAAATCTTTGTGGTTGCAAGTCACTGATATTTGGGGGCTCACTTGTTACCACAGCATAGCATAGCTTACACTGACCGATGCACTCATGGAAATGATGCTGGTAACATGCTTGTTCTGGCCATAAAGCACTGAACATTTAGGCTGAGCATTCAGGCCATCTCTATCATTTCACTCTCTCCTCAAGAGCATGTGTTCCATTAAAAAGGAAAATGTGTTTCAAGTTTTACCCTCATGCTGACCCTTGTAGATGAAATCTCTCTTCTGCTCAGGCTGGCAGGGTCAATTGGAAGCTCTAAGTGCATTCTTTGCTCAAGTAAGACAACAAAATGCCTTTCCTGGAGGAGATGCCTAACCTTTAAAAAGTATTCTTTCAGAACTTAGATGTGCAGAAGGGAACGCTTTGGGGGACATGACTTTAAAACCAGTGAATGTTATTTTTGGTTTCTGCCCAATACACACAGGCTCTGGGTCACCCACCTGGAGGGGAAATGGCTCAGTCAAAATGTCAAGGCAATAACTTCCACAAGACCTTTTGGTTTCCTGCTCTGGGGACAATTAGGCAACAGAGAGTAATGTATATCCAGCCCCAGAAGAGATGTCCAGGAACAGCATGGGGCTCAGCCTCCCGTCAGTTCACTGAAGCCAGCTGGATTCCCTAAATCTGACCCCTGCTGAAAAACATCTCCCTCACTCAGCCTCTCTACCATGGTGCCTGTGATCCCGCATTGCCGCGTCATCCCTTGAAGTTTCCTGTAAAGCTCTGTGATGGTGCTTCGCCCTGTGGAGGCCAACGTGAGCTGTTGACTTGTGAATAGGAATGCGTGATTGGCATAAGGTTTGAGGATCAAAAGGGTGGTGTTATGGGATGCAAGTGAGCCAGAGGCAGCAGCACATGCTGTTCCTTCTGGGCCCAGGGAGAAGTGAGGCCAAGATGAAAATCAGCCCAATACTGCAGACCTGATCACGGCTCAGCAATAGGTAAACTGGGATTCAGCTGGTACACGCTGGGGCACCTGAGCCCACAGTTGAAATACAGAAATAGTTCCCTCCTATTGTAAATGGCTGCTGTCATTGAGGATTAAAGCTTTAGTGGGAGAGTCCCAGGTGCAGTGACAAGCAGTAGGAGGGTGTCAGCTACTCCCTGAGGTCCCATTCCCACCCTCCTCACACTCCCCTCCATGCAGAAACCAAAAGACATGGAGCTACCTGGTCACCACACACCTTAAAAGTGATTCATTTTTTGCCAGCTGAGAGCAAGGCCCATGGAAACAGAACTTAGCTGGTAGGTTACCAAAAGTGAAAAAGAGGCACAGAGGGAGGCAGAGGCAAGAGGAACCCAGAGATAAAATTCTCCAGCTTCTTTATGTGCAGCAGAGCCACAGTGCACTCTGAAGAAGCAAGCAGCATCAAGCTGTTATTGAGAGCTGGGGAGGCATCTCTTGAATGCTCGTATTCAATGGGTTTCCATTGGGACTAGAGCTCCTGAAGTCCTAAGGATGAAATGTCTGAGTGAGAGGTGGGGAGTCTTCAAAAAGGACCTAAATATCTAAAGAGTGTCCATCATATATAAAGTGCTCCTGCAAATCAGTAAAAAGGCAGATATCCCAATAGATATCTAGGTAAAAGACTCGAACAGGTACTTCACAAAACAGCCTTAGGAAGTAATAAGGAAGTTCAACCTTATTACTGACCAGGGAAAGGCAAATTAAAACCACTAATGTAACATCAAAGGAAAGAAGCCCAGACAGCAAACAAACACTACATACTGTAGGACTTATTCATATACAGTTAAAGAACAGACTGGTAGAACTCAGGATAGTGGTTATGCTTGCTGTGGGCAGGGGCTCATGACTGAGAGGGGACTCTGAGACAACAGGGACTCTAAGATGCTAGTGCCAGAAGCTTTTTGAACTGGGGGCAAGTTTCATGGATGTCTAATGATTAGTTTGTGAAACCCATTGAGCAATCACTTGGAACTGTGCATTTTTCTATGTCTGTTAAATTTCAGTAAAGTTTGGTAGGAAGAATCCCTCAAGAAGGTAATTCTATATTCATTCTCTCAATTTTCACACATCTGGGGGCAGAAAAAGTACTGAGAGAAAGATCTTTCCTGAAAAATATTTACCTGACTACATTTCCACCCCTTTCCTCAACAGTGAAAGAACAGCTACGTCTGCTAGCTAACATGTGCTGTTTATAAAAGTATGCTTTTTGTGCAGAATCTCCTGGTAGACAAGCCAGAGAGCTCCCTCTGAGAATTGTTTGTGTGTCCCCTTCTAGGCTTATATGTGCCAATTGTCTATCCAGCACCTATGCATGCTGGGAACTTCCACCTGCATCATCTCAAGTCAGGCTCCCAGGAAGCTGTGATGGAGACTCAGTGAAGGAGAGTTGGCAACCTGCACTTTACATATAAGGAAGTCGAGACTCAAGAGAGGGGTGGCAGCACTCATAAGACACCCATCCACATGCCAGGCTGGGAGGTGAGCCCTTGGGCATCTGGCTCCATGTCCAGCCTTCCTCTGTCAGGTTACAGCTGTCCATTCTCATGAAAGCAAAGTTCTGAAACTTGAAAGCAATGGAAATTTCCAAACCAAGCACCATCATTTATTCATTGGTGCCTTCCCTTCCATATATCTATTTCCTTTCAATTCAGGCAAACACACATCCACATGCTGCCCAAGCAGTCTGCGCCTAGGCCTGGGGACTGGGTGCCCCAGGAGCTTCAGGACTCTAGGGGTGGGTCATGGGGAAAGGCTGGGTCCATGTTTGGGCAGTCCGAGGATGGCTGTGGTATTTTCCTGGAGAGCAGGGACTTGATACCTGTTCAGGGACCTGACACAGCCTTCAAGACAAACTGACAGATGCCAAGCCCTGACACTAACTAGAGGGAGGAACTTCCATTCCACTGCAGAAAGTGTGGAAAGGTTTTCTGACCCTGATTGATGGAGGGACAGACGCCTGGGATTGGGCATCAACCCCAGCCTCCTGGAGGCAGGGACATTCAAGTTCATCTGCATTCAGGTTGGTGAAGCTTTTCCTTTCTCCCTCTCACCTCCTCCAGGTTCCTGAGGAGCCCACACCCCTCTCTTCTCCTGTCCTCAAAGAAAGGCCCAACCACCCTGATGTGTGACCTTGGCCAAGACCCCTTCTCCCTCCCAGCTTCAGTCTTCTCATCAAGAAAACAGGAAATCTGGACTCTATAATGTCACAATCCCTTTCGGTTTTCATATTTGGGAGTTTCTCAGACTTTGTTAAAAGCAAAATGCCCAGGCCCATCCCCTGCAGATTCAGGATGTGTTGCAGGCTCAGGCTAGGGCTGGGACTTCTGTAGGTTTCAACATGATCCCTGAGGAGCTGTCTGATGCCTATTACAGTGCACCCTCTATGACAGTGTGTCCCAAGCATGGCTGAGTCAGTCTCTTGAGAGTTCTTGCTGGAAATCAGCATTTTTAAACACCTCCCAGGAGATTCCAAGGAGTAAAAGTGTGAGAAACACTGGCCTCCATAGAAGGCAATTTCTGCTGGCCCAAGCTCTTCAAATTGGGACCCGAGTGTAGCTGCCTAACTGTGCCTCAGTTTCCTTATATATAATATAGAAATCATGGCTTCCTCTAGCCTCTAACAGGCAGGCAAAGACACAGCAGGTTCCTGGAGCAGTGCGGCAGGATGCCCGATCCTGGATCTCCACCGGGAATAATTCTAGGCTCTGCATCTCCCAGACTGGGGAGGGTCAGGCTGGGGAGGAGGGAGGCAAGCCCAGCCCCACCTCATAAATCACAGGCCAGGAAGTGCAGGGCAGGCACCCCTGCCTCCATATATCCCGCACATTAGATGCTTCACTGGTGTCCCACAAGCGAGCTTTGTGAAGCCAGGCTCGGTGAAGAGGGGTGGGCAGTTACAAGAAACGAAACCTCAGCCAGCTCACTCTGGGGTCGTCCCGCCCCACAAGGCTGCTAGTGCAGGGGCTGGAAGCACGGCTGTTATTATTTTTTTTCTTTTTGAGGGGGAGCATTTGGCCCCAGGTTGAAGGGCAAACAAAAGGCCCTCAAAAAGGAGACAGAAATCTATTACCCTTCTGGCCAGAAGTAGCCCCAGGGGAGGCTGGGCTGAGGCCAAGGCCAGAAGCTGTCCAGGGAGCCCTCGCAGAGGCCTCTGCCAGGGGAGCAGGGAACAGCTCACTGGCTCCCCGCTGGGGCTGTCGGCTGCAGGGAGGGGCTGTGAGGGATGTTTGAGCCTCAGGAAATCTTGAGTTTCATTTCAGGCTCCCCAGTGGCAGGGGCTCCAGTTGAGGGTTGACTTATGGCATCTGAAAGCTATGACTGGCCAGGGTTCAGGTCTGAGGGGTTGTGTCCTGAACCAAGGGGACTCAGGTGAGGCTGGAACCCCAGGCTTGCACCCACCAGAGAGGGCACCCTTGTCTCATTCAACTACCCAGAGTGAGAGCCTCAGCCCCATTTAGATAAAGGCTCCAATAGGCATCAGGAGACCCTGAACAGATTTCCCCACTTTACCCGGCCCAGGGGAATATTGAGGAAAGGGATACACCTGTGCAGGGTGGCTGAGCAGGGGTCTGCAGAACAGTAAGGGCACTGGGATAGAGATGGAGGGGAGCTGATGTTAGGCACCAGCAGACGGGGCAGTGGAGCGTCGGACAACAGGATAAGCTGCAAGGAACCCACATCAGCACCTCGAGGAGGAGACGCTCCTGGGGTGTGCATTTGCTCAGCCTAATTAACAGTGACTGTGCCCATTTGTGGAGCACTCACTCTGTGCTGGGCCCTGTATTAAGTGCTATCCATGTGTTGGGAGACAGTTCAGCTTAATGGTAAAGAACATAGATTTACTGTCAGATCTAGTACTTCCTAGCTGTGTGATCTTGGGTGCATAATTTCACCTCTCTGTGCTTAAGTTTCCCCAGCTATAAAATGTGGATAATGTCGTTGCTTTGAGGATTGAGACAGATCATGCGTGTTAAGAACAGCACCTGGAACACAGTAAATGCTCATCACATGTAGCTGCTATCTGTATGATCCCTTTAGCTCTTCACAACATGGAGATATGATTATGTATTGGCTAGGGTAATGCCAGCAGCTGTAACAAATAAATACCCACAATTCAGTAGCTTAATGAATTTTTTTGCTGAAATAATCCACTGCTGGTGCTTCTGGTTAACAGGCAGCTCTCCTCCATATGCTAATTCAGGGACTCAGGCTTAGAACTCTGGAGTCCCCTGCATCTAGGAGGAAGCTGGGAGAGACAGTGAAGAGGATAAGCTAGTATCTTAACCACACGGACCTGGAAGTGACAGGTCTCCCTTCTACTCATGTTGTCGGTGACAACTAAATGATAAAAGCCAGTTGCTTACAATGCAAGGAATGCTCAGAAATCTAGTCTCTGCTCAGGCAGCCCTGATCTCACTTTGTGCTATAGAAGAGGGAGCACAAACCATGGGGGACAGTTAGCCATCTCTACCACATGTCATTTAAGTGTTAAGATGCTGAATCTCAGAGAAATTAACTCACCTAAAGCAGAGCAGCTTGCAAATGGCAGTGCTGAGATGGGAGCACATAGACGTCTGCCTCCTACTCTTGATATCATTCCACCAAGCACAATGGCCTCAGCCCAGGGCATTTCATCTCTTTCTGTCTGAGGTCAGGTTTGTCAACCTATGGGAAGGGAAGAACGAGGACCTGACTCTCAGATTGCAGCTGTACCAGTCGCATGGCCCGAACAGATTCAAGGGCCTTAGTTGACACCTGGAATGGCTGCCACTGGGACAGATGGAGAGAAGGTTGGGACCCAGATGATGGGCTGTATTTAAGACCTGAGTGGGCAAGACCCCAGCTGGGAAACAGGCCTCAGTCCTGAAGGTGGCCTGAGGTGCAAGCTGGAAAGGAAATGTAGGGAGAGAGGAAGGCCCAGCTGCTGGACTGAACCATGTGGCAGATCAGCAAGGGAGAGTCCTCTGGGGTACTCGTCCCTGCACTGGGAGGCAGCCGGGAGATTCTGGGAATGGTGTGTGCGGCTGTCCTGGCTTGGCACTTTCTGAAATACACTTGAGACAAGCGGTCAAGCATGAACAGTTTATTTGGCAGGCGATCCTAGGAAATACCAGTTGGCTGGGGCCAGGGAGGAGGAGGCAGGGACAGGAAGGCTGTTATGGAGCTTGTGACCCTGTGGGCAGGTGGAGCTTAGTCTTGTTGTGGACCTCTGAAAGACACTCTAGAGCATCCCTCAAAGCTGTCCCAGCTGGGGCTTTTACCCACCAGTTCTCTACAGTAAACCCACCAGCATACAGAGGGAAAGTCAGGGGTCAGCAGCACCTACCCACTAGGTGTTATTTTCCTGGGGCTCAGAATTGTGGGGCGTGACTAGATATTGATGCCAAGGCTGCTGACATATTTCCTGGGTTGGCTTAGAGATTGGGGTGCCTGCTTAGTCAGCAAATAGCCAGGTATGACCCCACAAATGGTAAAGGAGGGAAGTAAGTGTATCTTCCCAGGGTGGGCACGAAGGCAGGGGGAGGATAGCCCAGGAGCCACAGCCATGTTTCTAGGGAGTTCCCACCAGCAGAACATGTCTGTTCTCTCTCCCTCTCCTCTGTACTTGCCAAGTCTACATCCAGGCTGCCTCACTTGAGAGCACACAGCAACTCTCCATGCTGCACATCAGGGCGGTCAAGCAGGTGCCCATGTGAGTGGGGAAGCCGGGTGGCCAGGGCTCCTTCTGAAGTAAGCAGGGCCTCCCACGTGGCCAGCCCAGTTTCAGAGAAGACCCTTAAAATCATACCTTTGAGGTATTTTCTCTCCTGCTTCAAAAGTTTCCACGGAAGGTTCAGGAATGAATGCCTCATTAAACACATTTAAAGGTAATGAAGTTTAATTTCCCTCCCAGAAATACAAAGGTGGGCTGGTGGGAATAGTAGCATCTTTCAGCCAATTCTTGGGCTTCCATTTGTGTCCAGAGAGTGGTGGAGAGTTTGGAGGGGTGGGAAAGGATTCTGGGCATGGGCCGGTGACTTTGTTTGACTAGAACAGCACAAGGATACTAAGTTCCTGGTGAGTGTAGGGTAGGTGTTCTATGGCCAGGAAGCGCAGGCTCACACCAGCAGTCAGTACTGAAGCCCCTCAGCCTGGATGTAGAGGGCTGAGTGAGGAAGAATGCCCCGATTGGGGTTGGAGATTCAACGTTCAACTTGGAGAGAGCCTGAGCTCTGCACCAGACACGATTGGGGTTGAATCCCTGGTTCATCACTCACAAGTTCCCTGACCTTGACCAAAGAACCTCACCTCTTGAGCATCAACTTCCTTGTCTGTAAAATAGGAACCATGATTGTTGAATCTGCCTTCTAGGGTTGAGGGGGATTAAGTGAGAGAAGCCATAGAAAGTACCTGACACACAGCAGGCCCTCGAGTGTCGTTGATTAAGGAAGACGAATGGTTGTGGTATAATAAAATGGACAGTAATTCACGTGGTACCTACTATGTGCATACACTGCCAAATGCACTACAGGCATTTGCCCATTTACTTAAGCAAGAAGCTGGGATCAGACAGAAGTGAAGACTGCACAGACTAAGCCAGCAATACGGAGGGTCCCACGGATAGTCAGCCATAGACAGTGGGAACACCGCTCTGGGGGTTGACTGCGGCAGGCATCCATAGAAAGGGTGCCTGATGTTCTGGGTGTGGCAGGAGGATGGAGGCTGCAATGACGCTTGAAGTTTAGCAAGCAGTCGATGTGACCTAATTGGAATGCCAAATCTGTGGCCTGCCTGCCATCTCTCTGCAGCCTGTGTCTCTGGCTGACATAACGAACCCATTGCAGAATATTCCTCCGGGAGTCTCCACGTCCTTCTCAATGAGAGTTGCCAAATGAAGTTATATCAACTTGCCGCCTTTGTGCTTACAGATGAACCCACAGAGAAGGGGGCAGGTGTGAGAAACAGAGCCCTTCGCTTGATATGGGGGTGCTGTTCTTGGACCGTAGCCTTAAAACAACTTCCCCGTTGTCTCATACCATACACAACCATGTGGGACAGCACTGACTCAGGAAAGGATCAGGAGCTGAGTCTCCAAGTTCAAGAGCTCCAGAACTGCAGCTGAGCAAGGGCTGGGCCACTGACAGCCCCTGGCTCAACCCATGCCTCAGTTTACCCATCTGGAAAATGCAGGGCATGGTGCAGGCTCTCCACTTTCCTAAAACCCAGCCAGCCAACCCTGCTACAAGAATGTCTCCAGAGAAGATACCTGTGGCAAAGAGCCCACACTTGGGTCTGGCCCCCAACAACTCCCCCTGGGAAAGGTTGAGGGTGCAGAAACCAAGATTGGAAACCTCCACAAGTCTGACAAAAGCCCAGCTCCATCAGGCATATTGTGGCATTTCTCAGAGTCTCTCCTGTTCTCCGGCTTCCTCCAAGTGTGAATTGTTCATTTTATGTTTTCCCTGATTCCATCACTCAATTAATCCCACAGCAGGTGCCACCTCCTCCATGCCACCTTTAGCATAGCACAGGAATAACTAGAAGCTTCTGCCCCGCAAGGACTGGCATTCCTTCTGTTTCATGTTCTGCTCCATCCGGGACGCTACCCTCCCTGCCAGTTTCTCCTGCTCACCCCTCACTTCCACGTATGTCTCTTGTATTTCTTTGGTTTCACTCATCTGTGCTTTCTCAGCTCAGAGTTGTAAATTGTGACTTAAAATTCTTCTTCACTGTTTTATGTGCATTTTAACTGATGAGATGTGTGCTGATGCCTTCTTAGAGGCTGGTCATGAGTCAGACTGAGCCTGTGCACAGATTTTAGGAAAGGACAAAGGAATTGTGTAGATCACAATGCTGAAGCCATTACTGAGTTGTTTTCAGTGCCTGAAACCCTTTTCAATGCCTCTGGCTTTCTGTTCCTCACAGGTGCTCCTTTCTCCTTATTCTTCTTCATTACCTGCCCAGAACGATTTCTGCCTCTTTCTCCCACCTGGAATCAGAACCAGGAGCTGGTGAGGGAGCTCGGGCATAGTGGGAGGCCCCAAAGCCACAAGGGGTGTGAAAGGCAGGTTGCAGTCAGAACAGATGGGCAGGTTACAGGCCAAGGTCAAAGAACTGGGGATGTTAGCTGAGGTTGCAGGGTAACAGCGACAAGTAATCAGTTGCTAAGGTAAAGCTGTGCTGGGCGTTGAGAACCAAGAAAACTACATCCTGGGGTAATGTCTGAAAGCAAAGTCTCCAGGGCCAAAGACCTCTCTGTGGATCTCTTTATACAACCCAGTGCCATCAGGCAACTTCCCCGGGTGTTTTTGAGAGCAAAACCCATTCCCAATACCACCATTCACACAGCAAGTAGGTGTATCACCCTGCATTGCTTGTCACTATTGCATTTGTGGACACCTCATCTTGTGAGTGAGACTGTAAGACTGGGTGAGGGGATACAGGGTCTCTGTCTTCGTTTTAAGGCCACAGGCGCTCAGCACAGAGAGTAGTGGAAGCAGCAGGCATGTAACTCTGGCTGGCCTGGGTTTGGGTAACAGCTCTGCTGCTTATGGCTGTGACTTGGGGCAAGTCACCAAACCTTTCTGCATTATTCCACCCAGGGATGAATAAGGTGGACTGGAAAGGGCTGTTTTGAGGACTGAATGAAATTATGTAGATCATAGGGTCCCTGGATGCACACAGTAACTGTCCATTGTCCATTCTTTATAAATCAGTATATGTCTACTGATTGCTTTTCTTGAATGATTTATTTATTTGCAAATGTCAGGGCACTAAAGCACAGAAAATATTCTCATCCTTCAAGCAGCTTCTGCTATTTTGGGGTGAAAAGGAGATTCAGGAAGCAGGAGTTGAATGGCTGCAGTAGGTGTGGTGAGTGAGAGATGCCATGACCTCCTAATGCCCATGATCATCTTGCCTTCTGTGTTAGTTTGCTGGGGCTGCCATAACAAAGCACCATCGATTGGGGGTGGGCTTAAGCAACAGACATTCATTTTCTGAGTTCTGGAGGCTGGAGGTCCAAGGTCAAGGTGCTGGCAGGGCTTGTTTCCTCTGAGGCTTCTGTCCCAGGCTGCTTCTATACCTGGTTGTTCCCCAGTGTGGGCACCCCTGGTATCTCCTTCTGTTCCAGAGGGACACCAGTCAAACTAGATTAGGGCCCACCCTAATGGCCTCCTTTGAACATAATCACCTCTTTAAAGACCCTCTCTCCAAATGCAGTCCTATTCTGAAGTACTAGGGGTTAGGGCTTCAACGTGGAATTTGCAGAGGACACAATTCAGCCCACAGCACCTTCCCCCTTGCTAACTATGCCACTGCACAGGGCTTCATGCCCTCCTGTGAGCTCAGTTCCCCAAGAGAGCACCTGTGAGCTCCAGCTACAGGGATCACCTTTTCCAGGCCCTGTTGACTCCGGCTGGCAGCAGGCCTACCTTACACACAGCTCACCTGTGCAGGCTCTGCTCTCCCTCCCCAGAGTCTCATCTAGGACACTCACTCCCCAACCCACATGGCCTCCCAGGAACTGCAACACGGAAGGCAGGCATCAGGAAGTTGCCTGGCATGGAGCTCTACTCCGCTCTTGGCCTCCTGCACCCCCCAGTCCAAGGTGCTGCTCCCGGGAGTGGAAGGAGGCAAATCTGAGCCTCTCCCTCCCACTCCCCCTGGTTGGGGTGGGGTATGGCTCATGGATCCCAGACTCCTCCTCACAGGCACCTGAACTGGAGTCAGAGGTCAACCTCTAATGTCTTTTGCTGGGGAGGTGCTTGATACAAGAAAGTCTTTCTAAAGTACAAAGGAGGTAGTGACACTCCCCATGCAGCCTTCAGTGACTGTGGGCCGAGGACCCACCCAAGATGGCACGTGAGGCTCTGCACCCTGGGACCCACCTTCCTGCAGGCACGTCTGCTGCCATGCCCCAGCAAGCAAGCCATCCATGTGTCCCTCTCTGCTGTTTGCTCAGGTGGTCACCACTCCCCAGATGCCCGTGGCCCTTCTTCCCACATGGCCAGCCCCTGCCAGCCCTGCCCTGTTCTCTGCTCCCATAGTATGGGCGCAGGGCTTTGGGAGCTGACCTTTGTTTCCACCCCAGTGCCATCATGTGGCAGCTGGGTGGTCTCAGCCACACCAGCAAACATATCAGGCATCCTATTTTTTTTAAATCCCATTTTGAGAGTACTGGGGTTAATTCAGACGCATGTGAAATGTCTTCCCTGTTTCTTACCCATCTTCACAGCCAGCAGAATGAAGTGCCCGGGATACCTGGCAAACCTTATCATCGAAGACAGATTCAGTGACATCCCCTGGACACATGGGTGGCCTAAGGCCCTGACTGCCACCCTGTGGCTGGAAAAAGGGGCCACCCTGGGTGTGGGGAGCCTGAGGCCCTTGAGTCACTGGTGAGAGCTCTGTATGACCCAGCAAGTGAGCTCGCCCTCGCTCTCCCTGTCCTCCTGTCTCTCTCACTTGAAGGCACTCTTCAGTGCTCACTCAACACGGTCCCTGTTGGTCATCTCACCCACTTCCTCGACCTCACACCCACCCAGGTCCCAGTGACACCCAGATATATTTCCCACTCTGGCCTCTCCCACACACGCCAACCCACACAGCCCAGAGCCGCCTGGACACATCCACCTGGATGTGCCCTGGGCAGTACCACTTCATGTGTTCAACATCAAAGTCACGGTTTCTTTGGTTGCCAGTCAGCTCTTTCTCCTGGGCTCCACGGCCCAGGAATGCAGCCTGTAACCAGTCACCCAGGCCAGGGCTTGAGCACCATGTGAGGCTCTTCCTTCATTCACTGTGTCCGGCCAAACCTACCTGGCTTGCCAAGTGGTTCTCCCTCCTCGTCCTCTGAGGCTCCTCCCTGATGTAGGCCACTGGCATCTGTCTTGAGGATGACAGCAACAGCCCTTGCCCTCATCACGTCACAGTCTTACACCTCACGGTCATCCAGTGACTCTTCCGGAACATAGATGTCTGCTCCGGTCATTCTCCTGCTTATGCGAGTGCAAGCTGCGCTTCACGAGAGCTGGGACCTCCTTTATTATTTTTGTGAGTCATGGTCCTGGGAAGAGACAATGGTACACATACCAAGCTGAGGAACTGAGAAAAGTTTGGTAAAGGGACTACTGCAAGGATGTGGGCAGAGTTTAAGGGGAGCAGCAAAGATGGTGTGACACCCAGGATGAGTAACAGTGGGGATCCATTGCCAACGTAGCCTGAAGGGTCCCGAGAGGCAAGCGATTTCCTTGACCCAGAGAGAGCTGTCTGGAGAGGGCAGCCTGCCAGCAGCAGTGGCCAGGCACAGCTGATCAGGCACAGCAGTGATTCAGGCACAGCTGGCCCACAGAGAGGACTGGGGTGATAAATAGCCCATTGCTCTCTCCCTTCACCCTCTGGTCTCTTGCTAGTGCATCTAATTTGCCACCTCCAATCAGCAGCCAGAGGGCAGGGGGCCTGCCGATGTGGTCAGCCTCCCAGGTCAGAGGAGGGCGCCCAGTGGATCTGAGGAATCAGTGGAAGATTCCAGCTCACCACTGTCTCTCTGGCACCCAGGGACCAACCAAGCAATGAATCAGTAAAGGTTTCTGAATGCACGTGAGGATGACGCCAGACTTCTTGGCCTGGCATTTAAAGTCCTTCATGAATGTTCTACACATGTTCTACACCCAACTTCCTGCTACGTAGGTACTGCTCCTTCTCTAAGGCACAGCTCAAGTGGTACCTCTTCTGGGAAACCTTCCCTCACTCCCCTCAAAAGTCAGCCATTCTGCTCCTACAGACCTAACTCACCCCTCACCTTTCCAATGATATACATTGTTTTCTATTCAGATCTCTTCACAGGCCCCTCTTTCCCAACCATCATGAGCACCATAATATTTACCTCTCTGTCTCCAACATTTGGCACATAGTAAGTGCTCGATAAAATGTTAACTAGTAAGTTAATTAAAAATGGCAGGATATAATTATGAGATATGATCATTCTTAATGTCTACAATGAAGGCAGTGACTTTTTCTGTGCATTGCCAAAGATGCTTAGGAGCTTTTTTTTTCACCTTATGATTAAAAAAACTAATTATGGTATCCTACAAATTTGAGATGGAAAGTTGATTTAATTTTTAAATGTATAATAAAAGAACCAAAGTAAAAGATCAAAAGGTGCTTCATTCAGACCTAAGCAAAGCCAAAACCAGTGAAGCTGGCACAGAGGGAAAGCTCCCCGTGGACACTGAGGTATGCCAGCTTGCAATTCCTGCTTAGCCTCTCAAGTATCATAAACTAATGGAATTGAAAGCCACTATTTGGAAACAGAGTTTACAGTCCACTTACCGATGGAGAGGCATTTTGTGGACAGGCTATGAAGACTGTTTTCATTTTAATGTTTTTTAAAATCTAATTTCCATGCAAATAGGAAAGGATGTGCTTAAGAGTGTCAACTTTGGGATTTGTTTGAGCGTCAAACGGCATGACTAATATTTGGGGATTGGAAAGTGTCCAAGCACACTTAAGGAATTCCAGTATTACAAAGGAAGCCAAATATGTTGTGATTAGAGCATTTACTGTCCTAAGAAAATAAATGAGCTGGCTCAGAGGACAAGCCATTTTGCACTGCCCATTGGCTTCTGAGCAATTCTGTTCCCAAGAATCTGCGATCATGGAAGAAGACCCATTGTTCCAACACTGGCTAAAAACTCATTTATTCAAGTGCTTTTAAAATGAAAATTTAAATATCCAGAGGAAAAAAAAATTGCAAACATTTAGGCCTGAGGGGAAGAGCTGTACTAATAGCGTTTTAACAGGTAGCTTGTTTTTGCATTGTTTGCAGTGAATAACACGGATAGCCTGAAATTTAAAAGCAGTAGTAAGAAGGAAAGTAAGAAGTTAGTTGTCGGGAATCACTCTCCTGATTAAAAAGAAAAAGACTTCACGCAAAACTGGTATGAGGAAACTGGGTATGTTTTAAGGATATTTTAACAAATTTTTGGAGCTGGGCAGTGGTTCATGCCTGTAAGCCCAACATTGTGGGAGGCCAAGGTGGGAGAATCACTTGAACCAAGGAGTTCAAGACCATCTTGGTCAACATGGTGAGACCACATCTCTACAAAAAACTAAAAAGTAAAAAATTTAGCCAGGCATGGTGGTTCACACCTGTGGCAAGAGGATCACTTAAGCCCAGGAGTAGGAGGCTATAGTGAGCTATGATCGTGCCACTGTACTCCAGCCTGGTTGACAGAGTGAGACCCTGTCTCAAAAAAAAAAAAAAAGTCTTGGAGTATGGCACACAAGAATTCAGCTTTGCCCTTGAGGTAGAAAAAAATTCTCATGTTTGAATGGTGTGGGGTAGGGAAGGGGGGCAGTGGGCAGAAATGAAGCAGGAGAAGTAGTTAGCCTAGAAAATTCTCAAGTTGAAATAGTTTGAAAAGGGTAATTATCTCCTTCTATCTGAAAAGAGCAAATGAATAGTCAAAGCCTTTTAAAACAACTAACTTGAAATCCTCACAGAGAAATAAGAAGTTGAGCAGGGGACCCAGGAGGCCCAGAAAATCACTGTTTCCTTCCTAATGTCACACCAAGGACAAGCCTTGAGATATGCAACATTAGAAACCAGTTGAAGTTTAATACAAGAGGATATGCAAATTGGATTTGTAATTTTCCTATTTTATTCTAAATCTGATATCAAGGCTTTATAGTTTTAGAGTAGTTGAATAATATTTGCCATTGTTCTGATAAAGAGTTATACCTTTCTAAGAGAACACACACACACACACACACACACACACACACATACACACACAATTTGCTCTTAGCTACACACACTGGTTCTATTGCCCCAAACCCTCAAGAATCACTGTCTCCCCGATCCCCTAGTGGTCATTTACATAATTGCAGGCTTGTGTCATTTGCCCATTGGCAAAGGCCCCCAGGGAAATTGACTCTCAGTGAATTTGATTTTACAAAGATCCCTGGTTTCTTCTTTGTTCCAGGGCACCAATGACATGGAGGCAAGAGTACCAGGGGCTCTGAAGGTTCAAACTGTGACTTCCTTATCACATGCCTGCAAACTTCCATCTTGAAGTGGAGCCTCTGGTTCTGGAAAGACATTTGCCCTTTTCTTCTTCTTTTTTAAAATCTAGATTTAAATTTAATTTGCAGTTTCTTCTTTCTTGATTTCTTGGTGCATAGCATGAAAAGTACAGCTATGTAGCCCTTCTCTGTCCCAAGCACAAGTCCTCTTAAAGGGGAAAGAGCTATTGGTCCTTCCTTCCCAGACAGGAAAGGCTGTTCAACCCAAAAGATCTGTGGCTTGACATCTATTGATCTGAATCTTGGTTTAATTCTTACTCCTGCTCACAAATCTCCCAGTGTGCGTTTCTGTCCCCGTTTCAGTCTGGTGTCCTGGCAACCACCTCCAGGGTTCTACTCTCTGACGGGAAAGGCAGTAGGGATGGAGGGTGGCAGAAATGTTTCTTAATCACCTCCTCCAATGTTGGGGGAACTCAGTTTTCTGACTCATGCACTATTTCAACAGCTTCCAGGAAATCCTTGGCCTGAGTATTTGGGGTGATTGGAAGAAGTGATTTCTAGAAACATTGGAGGAAATTGAGGAAAGTAGAGTAGACATGAGGGAGGGGAAGGTGGAGAGAGTGGGGAGGAGGAGGAAATGAGAGAGGAGGGGGGAGAAGTAAAGGATGATGGGGAGGGAGAAAAAACATGGAGAGAGAAAGGAAAACACAGAGAAACCACAGCAGGGAAAGAGAGGGCTGTGGCCACCAGGTGAGAAGTCACCAACAGGCCCTAATACCTCAGTAGTCACCCAGGACCAATGGGTGGGTAAAATTACTGCCTTGACATTTGCCCTGTTCCAGTCAGAGATGGCTCACTCAGTGACCATGGGAACTTAGACGGTCCTTGCTTCATAAATGGGAGGGTCGGGCAGGCTGCCCCTCAGAGTGCCCTCTGTTAGGAGGTGAGGTTAGCTCAGGGACTTATGGCTTGGCCTGCACTTGTTTCTGGACCTGACCTTGCTAGCATCACTTCCAGATCCTAGAGCGTTATTTTCTGACTCATGCACCATTTTAACAGCATCCAGGAAATTCTTGGTCTGAGTATTTGGGGTGATTGGAGGAAGTGATTTCTAGACGGGTTCTTTACCAACCAAAATAAGGTCAACTCCTAATTACTCCTGGTAGTGTAAACATGTACAACAGTTTTCCTTGGAAGCTGGGGGACTTCTAGAAACTATATTTTTCACTCTAAGCACAGAAGATAGGTTTAGCAAAAAAAAATGCCTCACACACTCTAAAATATACCCCCGCCCTGCTAGAAACCAACAACCTTTAAGTGTACACTTAACAACAAGTGAAATGTCACACATTCCTATAATTTTTTTCCCCCAGAGGGTTGAGATGGCTTTTCTGGGCTTGCCCATTGGCCACAGTTATGTGTTGATAAGCTACAGCAAGCTCTCTGGTTTGGGAAACTTAACAGAGAGCTGATGTTCATGCTGTCATGCTGAAAGGGGAATGTTGTGCCATCATCCCTTGCAAAAACTTGCTGAAACAAAAACAGAAAAAAATAGTGAATCTGAGCAGTCCTATATTCTTTTTAAAAGAAAATGACTAATAACTCTTCCTACACTTTAAAAAATGCCAATCTTACATTGTCTTTCCAAAAAACAAAGAGGGAACATTTCCTACCTTTTTATTTTGAGGCAAGCATACACCTGATACCCAAAACTGACAAAGATATTACCAACAAAGACCATTATAGGCCAATATTTATCTTGAATGCAGATGCAAAATTGGAAACAAAATATCAGCAAATTTATATATAGAGATATATACATAAAAGGATAACATAGCATCACTGAGTGAGGTTTAATTTAAAAATGCAAGAGCCATTTAACATTTAAATATCAATATATTTTACCATAGTAACAGAAAAAAAAAAAACTCAAGAGATTTAGAAAAAGCCTTTGAGAAAATTAACACCTATTCATGATAAAAATGTCTCAGCATTAGGAATCGAAAGGAACTTCTTTAAACAGATATGTGTATCTATAATATCCATGCCTAACATGATGAAATGTTGCTCTTAATGATGAAACATTGCATTCTTTCCCCTGTGGCTGGGAGTAGTGTAGGGATGTTCATAACCTTGCTCCCAACCTCGGGGCCAAAGCAAATAATTAGAATAAATAAGTGAAGCTGTCAGGGTCACTAGATTAGATACAAGATCAATACAAAAAGTAACAAACGTAAAAGAATTTAAATTATGTAAATCATGTTCTTAAATCACAATGGAATTAAATTAGAAATCAATAGTGGAAAGAGTATGGAAAATTCCAAAATATTAAGAAAATAAGCAACAAACTTCCAATTAGGCTATGGGTCAAAGGAGAAATCACAAGGAAAATAAGAAAATATTTTGAACTAAATGAAAATGAAAACACAACATATCAGAGATTACTACAAACAACTCTATGCACATAAACCAGTAAATCTAGAAGAAATGGATAACTTCCTGGACAACTACACCCTCCCAAGACTAAACCAGGAAGAAGTTGAATCCCTGAATAGACCAATAACAAGGGCTGAAGTTGAGGCAGAAATTAATAGCCTACCAACCAAAAAAAGTTCAGCTCAAGATGGATTCACAGCCGAATTCTATCAGACATACAAAGAGGAGCTGGTACCGTTCCTTCTGAAACTATTCCAAACAATACAAAAAGAGAGAATCCTCCCTAACTCATTCTATGAAACCAACATCATTCTGATACCAAAACCTGGCAGAGACTCAACTAAAAAAGAAAATTTCAGGCCGATATCCATGGTGAACATCAATGCAAAAATCTTCAATAAAATACTGGCAAACCGAATGCAACAGCACATCAAAAAGTTTATCCATCACGACCAAGTAGGCTTCATCCCGGGGATGCAAGGTTCGTTCAACATACGCAAATCTATAAATGTAATCTGCCACATAAACAGAACCAAAAACAAAAACCACATCATTATTTCAATAGATGCAGAGAAGGCCTTCAACAAAATTCAACAGCCCTTTATAACAAAAACTCTCAATAAACTAGGTATCAATGGAAAGTATCATAAAATAATAAAAGCTGTTTATGACAAACCCACAGCCAGTATCACACTGAATAGGCAAAAACTGGAAGCATTCCCTTTGAAAACTGGCACAAGACTAGGATGCCCTCTCTCACTTCTCCTATTCAATATAGTATTGGAAGTTCTAGCCAGAGCAATCAGGCAAGAAAAAGAAATAAAGGGTATTCAATTAGGAAAAGAGGAAGTCAAATTGTATCTATTTTCAGATGACATGATTGTATATTTAGAAGACCCCATCATCTCAGCCCCAAATCTTCTCAAACTGATAAGCAACTTCAGCAAAGTCTCAGGATACCAAATCAACGTGCAGAAATCACAAGCATTCCTATACACCAATAACAGACAGAGAGCCAAATCATGAGTGAACTCCCATTCACAATTGCTACAAAGAGAATAAAATACCTAGGATTACAACTAACAAAGGATGTAAAGAACCTCTTCAAAGAGAACTACAAACCACTGCTCAATGAAACAAAAGAGGACACAAACAGATCGAAAAACATTCCATGCTCACAGTTAGGAAGAATCAGTATTGTGAAAATGGCCATACTGCCCAAAGTAATTTATAGATTCAACACTATCCCCATCAAGCTACCAATGACCTTCTTCACAGAACTGGAAAAAACCACCTTAAACTTCATATGGAACCAAAAGAGAGCCTGCATAGCCAAGACAATCCTAAGCAAAAAGAACAAAGCATCACGCCACCTGACTTCAAACTATACTACAAGGCTATACTAATCAAAACAGCATGGTACTGGTACCAAAACAGAGATATAGACCAATGGAACAGAACAGAGGCCTCGGAAGTAATACCACACATCTACAACCGTCTGATCTTTCACAAACCTGACAAAAACAAGCAATGGGGAAAGGATTCCTGTTTAATACATGGTGTTGGGAAAACTGGCTAGCAATGTGCAGAAAGCTGAAACTGGACCCTTTCCTTACACCTTATACAAAAATTAACTCCAGATGGATTAAAGATTTAAAAATAAGACCTAATACCATAAAAAACCTAGAAGAAAACCTAGGCAATACCATTCAGGACATAGGTGTAGGCTAGGACTTCATGACTAAAACACCAAAAGCAATGACAACAAAAGCCAAAATAAATAAATGGGATCTAATTAAACTTAAGGGCTTCTGTACAGCAAAAGAAACAGTCATTAGAGTGAACCAGCAACAAACAGAATGGGAAAAATATTTTTGCAGTCTACCCATCTGACAAGGTGCTAATATCCAGAATCTGCAAAGAACTATAACAAATTTACAAGAAAAAAACAAACAACCCCATCAAAAAGTAGGCAAAGAATATGAACAGACACTTTTCAAAAGAAGATATTTACGTGGCCAACAAACATATGAAAAAATGCTTATCATCACTGGTCATTACAGAAATGCAAATCAAAACCACATTTGAGATACCATCTCATGCCAGTTAGAATGGCAATCATTAAAAAATCTGGAGACAACAGATGCTGGAGAGAATGGGGAGAAATAGAAATGCTTTTACACTGTTAATGGGAGTGTAACCATTAATTCAACCATTGTGGAAGACAGTGTGGCTATTCCTCAAGGATCTAGAAATAGAAATATCATTTGACCCAGTAATCCCATTACTGGGTATATACCCAAAGGAGTATAAATCATTCTATTGTAAAGACACATGTGCACATATGTTCACTGCAGCACTGTTTACAATAGCAAAGACTTGGAACCAACCCAAATACCCATCAATTATAGACTGGATAAAGAAAATGTGGCACATATACACCATGGAATACTATGCAGCCATAAAAAAGGATGAGTTCATGTCCTTTGCAGGGACATGGATGAATCTAGCAACCATCATTATCAGCAAACTGACACAAGAACGGAAAACCAAACACCACATGTTCTCACTCATAAGTAGGTGTTGAACAAGAACACATGGACACAGGAAGGGAAATATCACGTACTGTGGTCTGTTTTGGGGTGGGGGGCTAGGGGAGGGATAGCAGGGGGAGGGGACATTGGGGAGGGATAACATTAGGAAAAGTACCTAATGTAGGTGACGGGGGTGGAGGCAGTAAACCACCATGGCCCTATGTAACAGTCCTGCAAGATCTGCACATGTACTCCAGAACTTAAAGTATAATAAAAAAATAAATAAAACACAACATATCAAAATGTGTGAGTTGCAGCTAAAACAGTGCTTAAATAAAATGTTATACTAATAAATTTATACTAATGTACTAATTTTATAATTAGTATGACATTTATACTTTAAAAAGAAGAAAGGTTCTTTGACCTAGCTCCTGGCTTAATAACTTAGAATAAGAACATAAATGTAAATAAAAAATAAACAGGAAAAAAGATAAAGTTAAAAAAAACAATGAAATAGAAAACAGAAATATAAGAAATAATACAGACAATCTAAATACCTTTTTAAAGATCAATAAAAGTGATGAACCTCAAGCCAAATTAATAAAAAAAAATTAAAAAAGAAGACATAAATAAGCAATATAGCAATGAGAGAGGGGACATCACTATACAGCCTACTGACAGTAAAGTTATTAGAGGGATATTATATACAACCATATACCAATAAATTTAACAACTTAGATCAAGTGGAAATTTTCTTGAAAGACGGATTATCAAAGCTTACTGAAGAATAAATTCATATCCTAAATAGCCCTATGCCTATTAAATAACTTGAATTTGTAGTTAAAATCCTTCCCACAAAGAAAACTCGAGACCTAGATAGCTTTACTGGTAAAGTCTATGAAGCATTTAAGAAAGATAATACCAATTCTACACAAACTCTTCCAGAAAATTGAGTAGAAAGGATCACTTCCCAAAAAAATTACATGAGGTCAGCATTAACTCAATAGCAAAATTGAAGACATTACAAGAAGAAAAAAAAGAAGGAGGAAGAGGAGAAAAACCTACAGATTAATATCTTTCATGAACATAGCTATAAAAGTATAAATTTTAATTAATCATAACTATAATATATAAAAAGATTATGACCAAGTAGAGTTTATCCCAAGAATGTAAGGTTGGTTTTACAACTAAAAATAAATTAATTCACCATACTTAAAGACTAAAAAAGACCAAAAAGAGTACAAGCATAAAATCATCTCAATAGATACAAAAAATAATAAAAAATTGACATAATTCAACAACCATTTATGACAGACTATGAATAGAAGAAAACTTCTTCAACTTGATAAAGATGATCTATAAAAACCTAGCTAACATTATCATACTTAATGGTGAAAGACTAATTTCCCCACTAAGATCAGAAGAGGGGTAAGGATGTGCAGTCCCACTATTTCTATTCCACATTATACTGGAAGTTCTAGCCAGTGCAAAAAGGCAACAAAAAGAAGCATACAGTTTGAAAAGGAAAAAATACAACTCCACTTATTTGCATGCCAACATTCTATCTTTGTAGAAAATCCTTGGGACTATACAAAAAAATACGGGAATTAATAAGTGAGTTTAAAAAGATTGCAGGACACAAAGTTAATATACAACGATTAATTATACTTTCATATGCCAGCAAGAAACAATTTGGAATTGAAATTTTTTTAAAAAGCTTAATAACATCAAAAATATGAAATACTTTGTGATAGATTTGAAAAAATGATACATAAATCTTTTACATCAAAAATGACAGAACACCACTGAGACAAAGAACACCTAAGTAGATGGAGAAATACACAATATTCATGAATTGGAAAACTAAATATTGTTAAGATGCCAATTCTCCCCAAATTGTTCTATAGATGTAGTCAATCCCAATCACAATCCAGGAAGGATTTTTTGGAGAAATGTGACAAATGTATTATAAAAGTCATATGGAAATCAAAGGACCTAGAAATACCCAAAGTAATTTTGAAAAAGAATAAAGTTGGATGACTTAGCCTATCAGATTTCAAGATTTATTATGACACACACTGTAATCGAGGCAGTGTGGTATTGACAAAAGATACAACTTCAATGGAACAGAAGTGAAAAATCCAAAAATAGACCCTCAATTGATTTTTTTTTTTTAATTTTACTTTAAGTTCTGGGGTACATGTGCAGGTCATTCAGGGTTGTTGTATAGGTACATACATAACCAGGTGGTTTGCTGCCTCTATTCCCCCTTTGACTATATTCAGCATTTCTCCCCATTTTATGCCTCCCCACCCTCCCCACCCCCCACTGTCCCTCCACTAGCCCCTATAACTGCCCCACTGTGTGATGCTCCTCTCCCTGAGTCCGCGTGTTCTCATTGTTCAACACCTGCCTATGAGTGAGAACATGCGGTGTTTGGTTTTCTGTTCTTGTGTCAGTTCACTGAAAATGATGGTTTCCAGATTCATCCAAGTCCCTACAAAGGACACGAACTCATCATTTTTTATGGCTGTGTAGTATTCCACAGTGTGCATGTGCCACATTTTCTTTGTCCAGTCTATCATTGATGGGTATTTGGGTTGGTTCCAGGTCTTTGCTATTGTACACAGGGCTGCAACGAACATACATGTGCATGTGTCTTTACAGTAGAACAATTTATAGTTCTTTGGGTATATACCCAGTAATGGGATATTGCTGGGTCAAATGGAATTTCTATTTCTAGATCCTTGAGAAATTGCCATACTGTCTTCCACAATGATTGAACTAATTTACACTCCCACCAACTGTGTAAAAGTGTTCCTATTTCTCCACATCCTCTCCAGCATCTGTTGTCTCCAGATTTTTTAATGATCGCCATTCTAACTGGCATGAAATGGTATTTCAATGTGGTTTTGATTTGCATTTATCTAATGACCAGTGATGATGAGCATTTTTTCATGTTTGTTGGCCTCACATATGTCTTCTTTTGAAAAGTGTCTGTTCATATCCTTCGCCCACTTTTGAATGGCATTGTTTATTTTTTTCTTGTATATCTGTTTTAGTTCTTTGTAGATTCTGGATATTAGCCCTTTGTCAGATGGGTAGAATACAAAAATTTTTTCCCATTCTGTTTGTTGCTGGTTCACTCTAATGATGGTTTCTTTTGCTGTACAGAAGCTCTGAATTTTAATCAGATCCCATTTGTCTATCTTGGCTTTTGTTGCCCTTGCTTTTGGTGTTTTAATCATGAAGTCCTTGCCTATGCCTATATCCTGAATGGTTTTGCCTACGTTGGTCTTCTAGTGTTTTTATGGTATTAGGTTTTATGTTTAAATCTTTAATCCATCTGGAGTTAATTTTAGTGTAAGGTGACAGGAAGGGGTCCAGTTTGTGCTGTCTGCACATTGCTAGCCAGTTTTCCCAACACCAGGTATTAAACAGGAATCCTCTCCCCATTGCTTGTTTTTGTCTTTCTGTCAAAGATCAGATGGTTGTAGATGTGTGGTGTTGCTTCTGAGGGCTCTGTTCTGTTACATTGGTCTATGTCTCCGTTTTGGTACCAGTATCATGCTGTTTTGATTACTGTACCCTTGTAGTATAGTTTGAAGTCCAGCAGTGTGATGCCTCTGGCTTTGTTCTTTTCACTTAGGATTGTTTTGGCTATGTGGGCTCTCCTGTGATTCCATATGAAGTTTAAAGTGTTTTTTTTTTCCAGTTCTGTGAAGAAGGTCATTAGCAGCTCGATGGGGATAGCGTTGAATTTATAAATTACTTTGAGCAGTATGGCCATTTTCACGATATTGAGTCTTCCTAACTGTGAGCATGGAATGTTTTTCCATCTGTTTGTGTCCTCTCTTATTTCATTGAGCAGTGGTTTGTAGTTCTCCTTGAAGAGGTCCTTTACATCCTTTGTTAGTTGTATTCCTAGGTATTTTATTCTCTTTGTAGCAATTGTGAATGGGAGTTCACTCATGATTTGGCTCTCTGTCTGTTATTGGTATACAGGAATGCTTGTGATTTCTGCACATTGATTTGGTATCCTGAGACTTTGCTGAAGTTGCTTATCAGTTTGAGAAGATTTTGGGCTGAGATGATGGGGTCTTCTAAATATACAATCATGTCGTCTGCAAATAGAGACAATTTGACTTCCTCCTTTCCTAATTGAATACCCTTTATTTCTTTTTCTTGCCTGATTGCTCTGGCTAGAACTTCCAATACTTACTCTAAAATTGACCACATAATTGGAAGCAAACCTCTCCTCAACAAATGCAAAAGAATGGAAATCATAACAAACAGTCTATCAGACCACAGCACAATCAGATTAGAACTCAGGATTAAGAAACACACTCAAATCCGCACAACCACTTGGAAACTGAACAATTTGCTTCTGAGTGTCGACTGGATAAACAATGAAATTAAGGCAGAAATAAAGATGTTCTTCAAAACAAATCAGAATGAAGATACAACTTACCAGAATCTCTGGAACACCTTTAAAGCAGTGTCGAGAGGGAAATTTGTAGCAATAAATGCTCACATGAGAAACAAAGAAAGATCTAAAATTGACACCCTATCATCAAAATTGAAAGAGCTAGAGGAGGAAGATAAAAAAAATTCAAAAGCTAGCAGAAGATAAGAAATAACTAAGATCAGAGCTGAACCGAAGGAGATAGAGACACAAAAAAGTCCTTTGAAAAATCAATAAATCCAGGAGCTGGTTTTTTGAAAAGATCAACAAAATAGACAGACCACTAGCCAGACTAATAAAAAAGAAAAGAGAGAAGAATAAAATTGATGCAATAAAAAAGATAAAGGGGATATCACCACTGATCCCATAGAAATACAAACTACCATCAGAGATTACTACAAACAGCTCTATGCCCACAAACCAGTAAACCAGGAAGAAATGAATAAATTCCTGGACACGTGTACTCTACCAGTACTAAACTAGGAGGAAGGTGAAACCCTGAATAGACCAATAACAAGGGCTGAAGTTGAGGCAGCAATCAATAGCCAACCAACCAAAAAAAGTCCAGGTCCAGACGGGTTCACAGTTGAATTCTACCAGATGTACAAAGAGGAGCTGGTTCCATTCCTTCTAAAACTATATCAAAAAATACAAAAAGAGGGAATCCTCCCTAACTCGTTTTATGAGACCAACATCATCCTGATATCAAAACCTGGCAGAGAGTCAACTAAAAAAGAAAACTTCAGGCCAATATCCATGATGAATATCGATGCAAAAATCTTCAATAAAATACTGGCAAACTGAATGCAAAAGCACATCAAAAAGTTTATTCATCACGATCAAGTAGACTGTATCCCAGGGATGCAACACTGGTTCAACATACACAGGTCCATAAACATAATCCATCACATAAATGGAACCAAAGACAAAAACCACATGATTTCCACAATAGATGCAGAGAAGGCCTTCGACAAAATTCAATGGCCCTTCATGCTAAAAGCTCTCAATAAACTAGGTATCAATGGAATGTGTCATAAAATAATAAAAGCTATTTATGACAAACCTACAGCCAATATCATACTGAACGGCCAAAATCTGGAAGGATTCCCTTTGAAATCAGGCACTAGACAAGGATGCCCTCTCTCACCACCCCTAAATTGATTTTATATGAAGGTGCCAAGGAAGTTCAATGGGGAAAGGATATCTTTTCAACACACGGTCCTCAAACAATTGAATATTCAAAAGCAAAAACTGAACCCAGGTTCTTACTATATCACTCTATATATAGACATTAACTCAAAATGGATAATAGACTTATATGTAAAGCCTAAAACTATGAAACACCTGAAGAAACCATGAAAGAAAATGTCAGTGACCTTGGATTTGGCAAAGATTTCTTCAAAAGGACATAGAAGGCACACACTATAAAGGGGAAAAATAGGTTAATTGGACTCTTTATAAATTTAAAACCATTGCTCTTCAATGGATACTGTTAGAAAAATGAAAAGGCATGCCACAGACTGGGAGAAAATGTTTGCAAAATATACATCCAACAAAAGACTTGCATCTACAACCCAATTAAAGATAGGCAAGAGGTTTGAACTGACACTTCATCAAAGAAGATATTCTGGTGGCAAATAAGTGCATGAAAAAGTGCTCAACATCATTAGTCATTGTGGAAATGCAATGTCACATTACCATGAGATAGATATCACTATGCAGCCACTAGGATAACTAAAATTAAGACTGACCACTCCAAATGTTAGCGAGGATGTGAGGCAACTGGAAATTTCATTCTGCTAGTAAGAATGCAAAATGACATAGTCATTCTGGAAAACAGATTGCAGTTTCTCAAACTGTTAAATATACCTCTATGACCTGATCATCTAATTCCTAGGTATTTTTACCCAAGACAAGAGGAATGAAAGTAAATATCCACTGGAAGTCTTATGTGTGAATGTTCATAGCTGCTTTATTTTTAACTGCCCCAGTGTGGAAATAGTTAAAATATTCATCAGCAGATGAATGGATAAGTGAACTGTGTTACATCTGAACACTCAGCAACAACTACTGATACATGAAGCAACATAAGGGATAGGAGTGTGGATAGCAAAGTGGCACAAGGAAACCTCTGGAGGTGACACATGTCTGCATTATCTTGATTGTGTGACGTTTCACAGTGTGTTTATGTACCTCAAAATTCCCCAGCTGTACCCTTCAGTCATGTGCAGTTCCATTGTACCTCAATTATGCCACAATTAAGCTGTAAAAATTAATTGTATTCAAAAAAAGAAAAAAAAATTAATTGTATTCAACCATATTTTTATATGTTAAGCAATAAGCACTGTGAAAATGAAATTTTAAAAATGCCATTTACAAAAGCACCAAAAATGTCAAATACCTGAAAGTAAATCTAATAAAAGATGTGCAGTCCCTCTGCATTGAAAGTTAGAAAACATGACTGAGAGAAATTAAAGAGGACATACAAAAATGGAAAGATATTCCATGTTAATGATAGGAAGACTCAATATTTTCAAGAGTGATCTATAGATTCAACACAATTGCAAAAAAAAAAAAAAAAACCTATGGGTGGGAGATGCGTAGAAATTGAGAAATTATTTTAAAAATGTATATGAAAATGCAAAAGATCTAGGATAGTTAGGATAATGTTAAAGAACAAGACAAAGTTTGGTGGACTTTTGTTACTAGATTTCAAGAACTGGTAAAAACTACAGTAGTTAAGACAGTGTGGTATTGGCACAAGAATAAACAAATAGACCTATGTTTACACAAGTGCCACTACAATTAAGTCAAGAAAGGATGTTTTTTCAATAAAGTCTGCTAAAGTAATTAGATATCCACATGGAAAAAATCTTGCTTCCTAGCTCATAATATACACAAAAATAAATTCCAGATGGTTCATAGATCTAAATACAAAAGGCAAAACCATATAACTTTTAGAGGAAAACATAAGGGAAAATATATACATCCCTGAGTATGCAAAGATTTCTTAAACTGAAAAAAAGCACAAAACTTGAAAAAAAATGATGAATTGCATTTCGTTAAAAGCAATTACAATATTGGAAAGGAAAGCCACACAGTAGGAGAAGATATTTGGGTTAACATATATCTGATGAGACCCATTCTCAGAATTTAATAATTCCTATAAAAAGTAAATTAAAAAGGCAAACAGCCCAATGGAAAAATGAGCAGACAACCTGAACAAGCATTCCACAAAGGGTAATATCTAAATGGTCAGTAGACATATGAAATGTGCTAATTGTCATTACCCTCAGAGAAATACAAAAAGGTAAATAAAAAACCCAAAACAATACTGTTACACACCTAGCCAGGAGAATGGCTAAAATGGAAAAGGCAGACAATCCCAAGTGTTGACAAGAACAAGGAGCAAATGGAACTCTCCTGTATTACTGTTGGAAGTGTTGATTGTATAACCATTGTGAAAACTCTTTAACAAAATCAACTAAACTGAGCATGCATATATTCCATGATCTAGCATTTCTACTACTTGGTTATATACCCAACAGGAATGTGTGCATGTGTTCACTAAAAGACACATAGAAATACTCACAGTAGCACTTGTACTATCAGCCAAAATCAGAAACAATTCAAATGCCCATCAAACTATAGAATAAATAAATGGCAGTATCATCACATCATGGAAACAAACAAAACCTTAACTACATGGAGGAAACTCAACCATGTGGTTATAATGTTAAGAAAAAGAGCCAGATACCAAAGAGTACATATGGTAGGATACCATTTACATAAAGCTCATACCCAGGGAAGAGTAATCTACAATGTTGGAAGTCAAGTTAGTAGCCACTCTCAGGAGCGGTAGTGACTGAGACAAGATGTGAAAGAGTCTCTAGGTGCTGGCCCTGCACCATGACTTCTTCTGGGTTCTGGTTATGAAGGTATGTTCACCCTGTGAAAATTCACTCAGCTGTACCATTGTGATCTTTACCCTTTTCTTATGCATATGTGTCACACTTAAAAAAAAAAAAAGATTGGCTTGGCTTACTGTAGAAAGTGCTGTGATAGAAAACAACAGCGTGCTGGAGAGAATCTGGCTGGGGTGGGCAGTCAGGGAGGGCTCCTTGGAGGACGGGGCGTTTGGCTGAGAACTGGAGGGTGAGGAGGGGCCTGCTATGAGAAATGCAGTGGGGAAGAGTTTCCAAGGCATGGGGAACAGATGGACAAAGGCAGGAAGGCTGGGACGTGAGTGAAGCAGTGATGTGCAGGGAGCTGGCTTGTGCCAGCATGAGAACCAGTTCCGAGCACCTAGCTCCAACTCTAAGGTCACCACAGTGGTTCCAAATATGCAAATGATGTGGGAAATCAGCAAATAATATCAATCTGGATTTTTTTTTTTCCTCAGAAAACCACCAGCTGTACAGCAATGACCTTAGTTTAGCAGACCTGTCGTGATTGGCCATTCAATTGTCTTTAAAGTTCACTCCATTACATCCTTGGCTTTCTTCTCTTTCTGGCTAGAAAAAAAAAAAATGAGCATTTCTTTGGTTGCAACCAAAGAGAACCTCTGGCTTCAGCCTATTACTTACCTTTAGCAGTTAATTATTTTTCTTTTTTGTAAGGCAAGAGTTGGCAAACTGCAGCCCCCTTTGGTCCACAACCTGCTTTTGTAAATAGTTTTTATTTCTTTTTCATATTGTCTGTGGTTGCTTTTGCATTACAAAAGCAGAGCTGAGTTGCTGCCACAGAGATCTTATGGAGGGCAAAGGCTAAACTATTTGCTATCTGGCCCTTTAAGGAAACCATTTGCCGACCCCTGTAGCTTAGCAATAGTCATCCAATCCCATGGACCCTTATGGCCAGTATTTTCTGCACCTACGTCAGATGCCCAGTGCAGCATGCTGCGAGTGCATTTCCTTCTGCAGGTACACCCTCCCAATCCCCTGCTGGTGAAAGGTTTAACTCTTGGGCTGTCTCTGCCCAATAGCCACCAGTGATGGGGACCTTCTCCCCAGCCAAGAGGTGAAGGATCTATTTCCCAGAGCCCGTCTCCTCACCTGATCTCTCAGACCAGTCCCCGTGCCAACTGTTGGAGGTTGGGTTCCCCAAAAGTAGAGACTGAGAGTTTTGAGTGCAAGATGCTTATTAGGGGGTCAATAGCTATGGAGGGAAGAGGGAAAAGTCTTGGGGGCATAATTTTTTGGGGAAAGGGAATCTCTGGTTCAGTTCTACCAGGGTATTCTGTGCCAGCTGAAATGGCTGGAGCTCTATATACCCAGCTGGGAAGGGCACAACCTCAGTGAGTGAGGGGTTCTCAACAGCTGAAGCTGACCCCGAAGGAGTCAATGCTAGAGGCTGCTTGCAGATAGCACCCCACCACTGCCGGCAGCAATGTCTCCCCAAAGGAGGGTTGGGCAGCATACACCAGGTCTGCCATAGTCCCCACCATGGCATCCCCACTTTCTCCCCACTGTGGCACCCTTTTATCATTTCTTCTCTTTACTTCCAGAGCACTGCACCTAAAAAACTAACCTCACTGACGAAAAGGGAAAGAACTTCTGTCTGTCGCCAGGCTACTGTGTGCCAGCTGCCCTACAGAGGTGACTTCGTGAGGGGAAACCCTGTGATGCTCCACTCTGTAGATAAGAAGACTGAGGCTCCCCAAGGGTAACTGAAACTGCCCAGGGTCACGCAGCTGGGTAGCACAGGGCTGGTATTCAGATATAGTTTGCCTGGCATTTTAATCAATCTACTGTTTTCTCCCCTCTAGCTCACCACCTCTTATAAAGCAATTAGTGTGTATCATAATGCTTTATTAATCAAAGACAAATAAAGGGCCATCAGATCTTCTGGCCTGTGTGAGTTGGTGAGAGTCACTCTTGCACAGACATAGGGACATGCTGAATTGCACGCTCGCCAGGTGTCAGGTGCTGCACTGAGCAGTCAATGTGGATAATCCCCACAGCAGCCCCTGAGGTAGGTGCTGCTATTTTACAGATGGGAAATTGAGGCTTAGGAGAGGTTGAATAATCTGCCGAAAGTAAGACATAGGTCTGTTTGATGAATGCACACAACTTCCTCCTTTCCTGGGTGGAAGAAAGTCTACCTCCAAAAAAAGCAATTACTGTTTTTTTTTTTCCTTATGTCTCCCTAAAGTGGGGATCTGCATATGTAGCCCAAGCAGTCCCCATTGCCTTCACAGGCCTGCAGGACCCTGAACACATAGGATGAGACCTATTTGCCTAATGGTAATGACAGGGCCTGGGAATGGAGTGCTGGAGTAGTGTCTGTGCTTAAGGGGAGGTGGTACAGGAATGAAAGCCAAGCGATCTTGGGATTCTTTTCTCTCCACTGTTATTGTTGTTTCATTTCTCCCTTGAAGATCCAGAATTACGCAAGGCAGCATTTACTTCAGTTTGTTTTGTTTTATAATATGATGTTGGTAAATAGCATGAGCTCTGGAATCAGACAGACCAGCATCAAATCCAGATTCTGCTTCTTACTACCTGTGTGGCATCCACTAAATGACTTCACCTCTCTGAGCCTCACTTTCCCCATCTGTCAAGTCTGGCTTAGAACATCCCTATCTCCTGGGCTATTGTGAGGGAATGCTGATAAATCTAAACACACAGCACAACCTGCAGGAACCTCAACAAATGGCAGTTGAGCTGTGGTCTCTATGAGACCCCAGTTCTTTGGCCCCTGAGGTTGATGCCTCTTGTTTTCAGCCCAAGATCATCTAAACACAGGAGCATCAGTTCATATGTGGCATCTCTTTTTCCCTCCTCAATTGCCAGAGAATACTATCTCCCTGACCGAAGAAAGATTCTTCCTAGCACTTCTGAAGAACCACATCTTGAAGAAGTGAGAAGGAGTTGGTGCTTGGAGCCAGGCTGGTTTGAGTTTCATCTGAGTGATTTCTTAGCTGTGTCATTCTGGACAAGTTTCTTAACCTCTCTTAGCTTCTAATGTCTCATCTGCACAATAGGTACAATTGTACTCACTTCATGGGATCATGGTGAGGGATCAATGGGCATTGCATTTGAAGGTTCCTTACACACTGACTGGTATACAGGAGGTGCTCAATAGATGTCCATTCTCATCTCCTTCTGCTGTTTCCACCTATTCTAAGCCAACACTTTTGCAAGAGACCCCTAAAATGTTGTACCCTAGCCCAGGCCTTTCTACGATCTTGTTGTAGATATTTAAAAACACAAAAATCGGTAATAACTTTGTTCTCAATTATTTTAACAGTAGTAAAATGGCTACAGTATTGCACATAAAATCTGTTTCAGTTCATGCCCACATGATGCTTACAGTCCAGTGGGGACAGTGGACATTCATCCACAAACTACAGTCTCTGGGAATGAGAGGTGCATGTGACAGGGCAGTTACTTCCCAGAAGGACCCTATAAGTTGGGAATTATCATTACTGTCACATTTCAAATACAGAAACTGAGACTTGGAGAAATTACACTTTTTTTCTCTGGGCCACCCAACTGGTAAGAGGCAGAATTAGGATTTGAGCCCATGTTCTTCTTCTCATATTCTAGCTGTGAAATAAATATGGGGTCAATAGATAGACCTCTCTGTTAGGCACAGGCTAGCCATTCAAAATTTTCAAGTAGGAGTCAGCTTCAGTTATTAAAATTGTCATTTGAGGTATATCTGAGAAAGAGAAAGGGAGGACAGCCCCCCAAAGAAGCCAGTACTGTGATGTCTTGATTTATTCACAGTCACATTAGCAACAGATGTCTCTATGTGGCTATATAGCAATCCCAGAAAAGACTCTGATTGATTCTTTTGGGTCACTTGCTCATTCTTGCACCAGTCATTGTGGCCTCAGGGCAGCCATAGCAATGAAAAAGAGGGCAAAGCAGACACCCCGAGTGACAGCTCCATCAAAACCAACCATTCTTCCTTGAGATGCCACAGTACTGGATGCTTTTCAGGGCACGGGCATGAATGTTACCTCCTCAGGAAGCTACACCCAACAACTTTACCAAAAGTAGACCCCACCTCTGACCCTGATTGCCTGTTTAATGTTCTCGATAAAACTCACTACTCTGCCATTATCTTATTTATTTCTCTTTCCTTGCTAGAATATAAATAAACTCTTTGAAAAGAGGGGCCTTGTCTGATTTCTTGATTACTCTGTTCCTGGTGTATAGAATAGGACTTGGCTTATAAAGTTGCTCAACAAATATTTTTGAATAAAGACATGAGTAGGTGCCAAGAAGACACCACAGGGAAAGGATAGTCTCTCCAACAAATGGTGCTGGGAAAATTGAACCACCACCCACAAAAGAATGAGATTGGATTCTTATACCATACACAAAATTAAAATGAATTAAAGACTTAAATATACGGCTAGAAACTCTAAACTCTGAAAAGAGAACACAGAGAAAAATCATGTTGACATTGGTCTTGGCAATGATTTCTTGGATATGCCACCAAAATCACAGAAAACAAAAGTAAAAATAACAAGTAAGACTACATCAAACTAAAAATCTTCTGCACAGAAAGGGAAACTATCAACTAAATAAAAAGGCAACTTATGGAACGGGAGAGAATATTTATAAGCCAAATATCTGATATAGGATTACTATCCAAAATGTATAGGGAACTCTTACAACTTAACCATAAAAACCTCTCAAGTAATCTGATTTTAAAATGGGCAGTGGAACCGAATAGACATTTCTCCAAAGAAGACATATAAATTGCCAATGGATATAGGAAGAGGTGCTCAATATCACTAATCCTCAAGGCAATGCAAATCAAAATCACAATGAGATATCACCTCATATCTGTTAGGATCGCTATTATTTAAAAAACAGCAGAAGATAACAAGTGTTGTCAAAACGTGGAGAAAAGGGAACCTTTGCACACTGTTGGTGAGAATGTAAATTGGTGCAGCCTCTAAGGAAAAGAGTGTGGGGCTCCTCAAAAAAATTAAACACAGAACTATTATGTGATCCAGCAATCCCACTTCTGGATATGTACCCAGAGAAATTGAAATCAAGACCCAAAGAGATATCTGGATTACATGTTCATTGCAGCATTATTCATGAGAGCCAAGATATGGAAGCAACCTCAATGTCCATTGACAGATGAATGGATAAAGAAATGTGATATATACATACAACAGAATGTTTTTCAACTTTTTTTAGAAAATGACAATTCAAGAAAACACAGATGAACCTGGAGGACATTATGGCAAGCCAGACACTAAGCACAAATATTACGTGACACCACTTATAGGAGGAATCTAAAATAGTCTGATAGAAACCCAGAGTAGAATGGTGGTTCCCTGAGGCTGGTGGGGAGGAGGGGAAACAGGGAAATATCAGTCAAAGGGTACAATGTTTTGATTATACAACATGAATAGGTTCTTGAGATTTGTACAGCATAGCACCTATAGTTAACAATATGTAATGTATGCTTGAAAATTGCTAAGAGGGTAGATCTTATACTAAGTGTTCTTATAATCATCAACACAATGACAACAACAACAATAATAAAGAGGGCCCCAGGTAGAAGAAAACGTAGGAAATGCCATCTGGGACATAGGCCCTGGCAAAGATTTCGTGATGAAGACTCCAAAAGCAATTGCAACAAAATGGACAAGTAGGACCTATTTAAAGAGCTTCTGCACAGCAAAAGAAACTGTCAACAGAGTGAACAGACAACGTATAGAATGGAAGAAAACATTTGCAAACTATGTATCTGACATAGGTCTAATATCCATAATCTATAAGGAACTTAAGCAAATTAACAAGCAAAAAACAAAAAATCCCCTTAAAAAATAGGCAAAGGACATGAACAAATACTTCTCAAAAGAAGGCATACACATGGCCAGAAAGCATATGAAAAAATGTTCACCATCACTAATCATTAGAGAAATGCAAATAAAAACCAATGTGAGATACCATCTCACACCAGTCAGAATGGCCATTATTAAAAAGTCAAAAACCAACAGATGCTGGTGAGGTTGTGGAGAAAAGGGAACCCTTATACACTGCTGATGGCAAGTTAAATTAGTTCAGCCACTGTGGAAAGCACTGTGAAGATTTTGCAAGTAACTGAAAGCAGAACTACCATTCAACCCAGCAATCCCATTACCGGGTATACAGCCAAAGTAATATAAATACAATAAGGCACATGCATTCATTTGTCCACCATAGCACTATGCATAGTAGCAAAGCCATAGAATCAACCTAGATGCCCATCAACAATGGACTAGATGAGGAAAAGGCAGTACAAATACACCATGGAATACTGCACAGCCATAAAAAGGACATAATCATGTCCTTTGCAGCACGAAGGATGCAGCTAGAGGTCATTATCCTAAGTGAATTAATGCAGGAACAGAAAACCAAATACCCATGTTCTCACTTATAAGCAGGAGCTAAACACTGAGTACACAAGGACACAAAGGAACAATAGACATTGGGGCTCACCTGAGGGTGAAGGGTGGGAGGAGAGAGAGGATTAAAAAACTGCCTAATGAGTGCTATGCTCATTACCTGGATGATGCAGTTATTTGTACACCAAACCCCAGTGACATGCAATTTACCCATGGAACAAAACTGCACATGTACCCCCTGAACCTAAAATAGAAGTTGGAAGAAACAAGAAGGGCAGGAGGAAACTTTGGGAGGTGATGGGTGGGCTTATGGCACAGACTCTGGTGATGGTTTCACAAGTATACGCTCCTCTCCAAACTCATCGAGGTGTATAAAATTGCACAGCTTTTTGTATGTCAGTCATACTTCAATAAAACAGTTTAAAAAGAGTGAGTGGGGCAAAGTTTTCCAAAGGATCTGGAAGAAGATAAAAGGGAAAAGGGACAAAGCTTCTGAGCAGACATACACCACTGCCCACAGCCACTTACTCTGGAGTTCTTAGCAATTCATTTTTAAGAAAAATCAATAAAACAATTATTTTTTTTTCAATCACAGAAAAAAGAAGGTTGGTGAGAGGTCTGGGGTCTTTGGCTTCTCATCTGTCTCCTGGACTAGACAGGGACCTTCTTGATAGCAGAAATGGGGAGCTTATTCTTCTCTGTATGCTTAGCACTTATGAGAGCCTGGCACATAGTAAGCGCTGAAATCAGGGTTCTAGATGAATAAGCCCAGCTGTAATAGCTTAGTCTGGCTTTCCAAAATGTTACTGTGTATTTGAATCACCTGAATATCTTGTTAAACTGCAGACTCTGACTCAGTAGGTCTGAGATGGGACCAGAGAGCCTGCATTTCTGACAAGCTCCCAGGTGATGCCAATGCCGCTGGTATAGACCACACTTTGAGCAGCAAATCTCACTCTTCTAACAAGGAATATGTGGGCATCCCACTATGCAAACAGGTAAAATAGAGGCCTAAGGGGCTCCAGGAAAAAAAAAAGTGATAGGAGGGTCAGGAGACCTGGATTCTAGTTCCAGATCTCCCACCTAGGAGCTGGGGAACTTGGGCAAATTTCCACACTCCTCTGAACAACAATCCCAGCTGCCAGGTCAGGATTCCCTGTCCTGCCCTGCCCTCCTTACACAGTGTCTGAGCTGCTGCAGTGAGGGATGGGGGCTGAAGGGGTTGCATATAGGGCTGAACCAGACTCATCACTGCCCTGGATAAGATCATATACGTTAATATGCTTTGCAAGGACGCGAGGAAAAGTTAAGATCAACCAACATAACCTGCAGAAAAGAATGCCTGAACTCTTGCAGCTGCCATCCAGCATGCTGATCTCAGATTTTATATTTAGCCCTACTTCATACATTCTCTGCCATCCACATTCTGGTAGTCGTCATTTTTCTAAGACGGCTCTTTCTAACCAGATGGACCCCCTTTTTACTAAGGACCTTCTGATCTCTGACTTCCACCTTACCCTCTTCCTGAAGAAAACGCAACCAAAGACCCCTTTATATCTTTATCAATGCCTCACAAACAATAAAATAATAGCTTAACATTTATTAAGTATTAACACTATACCAGGTCTGCTGATAAGATTTTTACATAGATTATACTGTTTCCCAAAATGTGGTAAACATCGATTATAGCATGTGATACAGACATGTGTTGTTTTGATCATTACATTATTTGTAATTCACCTTGTATTTATGGTAACTAGTATTGTATTTCCACTTAGGGTAGCAATGTAAAGTCTCCTTTAAAATAAATATAAATAAAACGAGTCAATATAAGAGAAAAGCAAATCAAAACCATAATGGGATACCACTTCTTGCCAACTAGAATGGCTGCAAGAAAACATATAAACCAACAAAGAAAAACCCAGATACTAACAAATGTTGGCAATGATGTGGAGAGGTTGGAATTCTCATCCACAGCTGGTGGGAATATAAAGTGGTTCAGCTACTTTGGAAAACAGACTGGCAGTTTCTCAAAAGGTTAAATAGAAAATTACTATGCAATCCAGTAATTTCACTTCTAACTATATACCCACAAAGAAAACACATGCCCGTGTAAAAATTTATACAGGGATCTTCCTAGAATTATTCATAATAGCCCCAAACTGAAAACAATCCAAATGTCCATTAACTGATGAATGGATTAATAAAATGCTATGGAACATTCTTCAGCATTGAAAGGAATGCAGTACTCATCAATGCTGCAACATGAATGAATCTTGAAAATATTTTGCTAAGAAGCCAGACACAAAAGGCCACAAATTTTATATTTCTATTCATATGAAGTATCCTGAATAGGAAAATCTATAGAGACAGAAAGTAAATTAGTAGTTGTCTAGGGCTGAGAGGAGGAGTTTTAGGTGGGGAGAATGAGGAGTGACTGCTAAAGGGTACAGGGTTTCTTTTGGGGGTGAACAAAAATTGGGGTGTTTGAAAATTTCCTGTGGTGATGGTTTGCAGAACTCTGTGAATATACTAAAACCACTGAGTTGCATGTTTTCAATGGGTAAATTGTATGACATGTGAACTATGTGTCAATAAAACTGTTATAAAATATGTAAAGAATGTATTAGATAATACTGTAGTTGGGAGGCTGATCACAATCTCAACACACTCTCCAGTGCCATGACCCCAAATGTTGAAATCCAGAAAGACCACAACCTGAAAATATAATTCTGGAAAAATAATTTTACAAATTACTTTTAAGGTATTTATTTACATTTTTAAAAGGAGATTTGGTGCTGGACGTGATGACTCACACCTGTAATCCCAACACTTTGGGAGGCTGAGGCGGGCAGATCACCAGGTTGGGAGATTGAGACCATCCTGGCTAACACAGTGAAAACTCATCTCTACTAAAAATACAAAAAATTAGCTGGGCATGGTGTCAAGCGCCTGTAGTCCCAGCTACTCAGGAGGCTGAAGAAGGAGAATCGCTTGAACCCGGGAGGCGTAGGTTGCAGTGAGCCGAGATCACGCCACTGCACTCCAGCCTATGCAACAGAGTGAGACTGTCTCAAAAAAAAAAAAGGTTTATCCAAAAAATACAAAAAACCACAACAGAACTCTTCATATGACACTTTATATAATAAAAGAGGCAATAATAGATACACATTTTTGCAAAAACGGGTATAACAGTTATGAACAGATGAATCTTATTCATAAATAGGTCATAAAAACAAAATGTATAAACATATATCACTATGGTTGGTAATTGTGTGCACCCAGCTCCGTAGCTGCAGTTATCTGAAATACCATGATGGACAACCTAAGCCTTTTGACGAGATTGGTCAAAAACGTGGATGGGTCACCACTGCATTATTACAGCACCAATTGCCCAATAGCCTAGATTTTGACAAACTTTATCTTTCACGAATGTAGATGTACAAAAAGGACATCCTTTCATTTATTGAGGGAGTTTTAATGTTTTTATGTACATGCACAGTACTTACACATGAAATCAGTGCTGTGATAATGCACCTTCATGGAGTCACATTTGCAGAAAACAGGCAGAGAATTAGAAATCTCTAAAAGCTTTTACACAATTTACACCTTCGAGATTGGAGATGTTGTGAAGAAATACATGGTATAGTGATTGTAAACATAATGCTGACAATTTAAAACAGTTTAAAAAAAAGAAAAACAAAAAAAAGAAAAAGTAAATTTGACACATGAAAAAGTATATTACAGGGGTGGGTACATTATGAGCAATCACGCAGAGTTAGTCCATAAGAGCTGGCCGGCTTTCATAATCATTAACTCTATTTTGAAGTCATGTATCACAATGAATAGATGCTTTTTCTTTTAGGGCATCACTTTCCTTGGAGAATATATTCATATTCAACTTTCACCTGGCATTTCCCTTTTTAAAATTCTTCTATGATTCGATATACATGGATGTGAGCATTCCCTATTAAGTTTTCTCGTCTTCTGTCACATGATTCTAATCCTGTTTTGGGTACCCAGAAATCCATTCCATGAGTACTAATACAGGCTGCAAATTTGATGGAAATGATATTGGTGATCAAACAGTAGCACGATTGTGTAAATATGTTCTTATCCTGCCATTTACATAATTATTTTTGAACCAGTCGGTAACTTCGCTTAGTTTCTTCAGATCAATGTAGCTTTAATTTATTAAAAGCTCCTGGAATGTCATCAGCTGGAAAGATATGCCAATGCAGGGAAATAACACATTTTTAACCCAAAGTTTTCCTCTTAATGCATGGCCAGCTGAGCTACTCATCTGAATTTTCTGCCAAATGCATTGGGCTGAATTGAAAAAACAAACTTTATTGGTAACATCTTGAAATGCACTTTTAGAAACCTTAATCACACCTAATTCCAAATCTGTTACTATAGTTTGGAGATTGAAATTCGTTTTCTTCTGCATAAAGGAAATAACAAAGTAATAATTCTTCCTGACATGATGCAACTATTCTGTGATTGAGATTTTCAGAATTTTAGATGATAGGGATTTTAGACGTTAGGGATTTAGGCTTTAGGAAGTTTGATATTTAGGGATTTCAACATACGGGATTATAGCTTCTGAGACTGTTTTCAGGATTATGATCCAAATCCCTAAAGATGGCACATGAACATTAAAAAAAAAAAAAAAAAATGAAGAGACCAGGCACAGTGGCTCATGCCTGTAATCAGAGCACTTTGGGAGGCCAAGGTGGGCGGATCACCAGGTCAGAAGATTGAGACCATCCTGGCTAACATGGTGAAACCCCATCTCTACTAAAAATACAAAAACAATAAATAAGTAAATTAGCTGGGTGTAGTGGTGAGTGCGTGTAGTCCCAGCTACTTGGGAGCCTGAGGCAGGAGAATTGCTTGAACCTGGGAGGCAGAGGCTGCAGTGAGCTGAGATCACGCCACTGCACTCCAGCTGGGCAACAGAGTAAGGCTCTGTCTCAAAAAAAAAAAAAAAAAATTGAAGAGAAAGATAAGATTATGCAGTACTCATCAATGCTGCAACATGAATGAATCTTGAAAATATTTTCCTAAGAAGCCAGACACAAAAGGCCACATATTTTATAATGCTATTCATATGAAGTGTCCTATAGAGACAGAAAGTAGATTAGTTGTTGTCTAGGGCTAAGGGGAGGAGTTTTAGGTGGGGATAATGAGGAGTCACTGCTAAAGGCTGCAGGGTTTCTTTTGTGGGTGAACAAAAATTGGAGTGTTTCAAAATTTCTTGTGGATAGAAAGATATGGTAAAATTTAGGAAGCACTAGATTAGATAGCAGTCCTTCCAATAACCCTTTGAGGTTAATGCTACTTTCTTTTCCTGTTATATAGGAAACTGGCTACCAAGAGGTAGATTATTTATCCAAGGATATAGACTTCAAGTGAGTTTTGAACCCGGATAGCTGACTCCAGAACCAGTGCTCCTTCCTGATATGCTACACTGCTTCCAGGGCCCCAACCCCAAATTCAGCCCTAGTCGAACTTTGTATAATGATGCCCCTTGCCAATCTCTCTGACTTGGATCTGACTTTCACCAGTGAGCATCACCTACTGCTTGACATAGGCTATAAGATGACACAGAAAATACTAGTGGTAGTTCCAGGCAGTGGGAAAGAACAAACTTTCTTTCAGTACAGAGGGGGAAACTGAGGACCAGCTCACATAGATAGAGACACCACCAGGACTCCTTGGGAAAGCATTATGGCCAATATGACCAGTTGTTCATCAAATATCATCCCTTCCAAGGGAAGGGTTATTGCTGCAAAATGCCTGCTCAGCCAGGTGTTTCATTTTCCAGATACCCTTACAACTACATGTGACCTCAGTGGTACCCAGTCTTTAAGATGATCCTCAATGAGCCCTGCCTCCGGCTTTTCACGCCCCTGTGTGGCCTCCTCCCACAGTGAACATGACTGGTCTGTGTAACTAATAGATATTACTACAGAAATGATGGTGTATAATTTCCATAGGTAAATCATAAAAGATATTGCAACTTCTACCTTGCTCTCCTGGATTACTTACTTTGAAGAAAAACAGTTGCCATGTTCTGAGGATACTCATGCAGCCCTAACAGAGAGGTCTACATGGCAAAGAATTGAGGCCTTTTGCCAACAGCCATGTGAGTGAGCCATCTGGGAAGCAGATCATCTGGCTCCAGTCAAGTATTCTGAGGACTACAGCCTCATGAGAAACCTTGAGCCAAAACTACTCAGCTAAGCTTCTCCTTAACTCTTGACCCACAGAAACCATAAGGTAATAACACTATGGCTTTAACCACTAAGTTCTAGGGTAATTTGTCATGCTGCAAGAGATGACGAGTATACCCTATGACTAGTTCTTGCCAATGGAATGTGACCTGACAGGTTATGTGCCACTGTCAAGCATATGTGGTTAAGATAAAGTTTCTTTCCCCTTCCACAGGGATTTTTTTTAACAGATATCTATATACCCAGGTTCATATTTGCAGTAGCCAAGAGGTGGAAGCAAGTGTCCATCAATGGATGAACGCAATAACAAAGCGTGGTCTATACATACAATGGAATATTACCCAGCCCTAAAAAGGAGGAAAATTCTGACACATACTATGTACATCACGCATAAACCTCGAAAACATTATGCTAAGTGAAATAGCTCAGTTGCAAAAGGACAAATACTATATGATTCCGCTTATATGAAGTATTTAGAATAACCAAGTTCATAGACATACAGTAGGATAGTGGTTGCCAGGGACTCAGGGAGAGGGAAAGCAGAGTTGGTACCTGATTGGTGTAAAGTTTCAGCGTGGGATGATGAAAACATTCTGATCATGAACAGTGGTGATGGTTGCATGACAATGTGAATGTACTTAATGCCACTGAACTGTATATTCAAACATAGTTAAAATGCTAAATTCTATGTTATCTATATTTTACCACAATAAAAAAAGACATTGTGTGCCCAAAAGGAGTGATTTCTTCTGCCGTCCCCTACACACTCAACTAAATTTCTGTGAGACCTGGGGCTTGTGGGTTGAGTAACATCTTTCTCTAGCCACTATTTGCTGGGCAGTGTCCTGCTGTGAACAAAAAGAGCAGGATCCCTGTATTTAAGATCTAGGTTCAGCAGCATGTGACACGTATCCAAAGCAATAGTGGCTTAAGCCAGACAGAAATTCATTTCTCCTGCATGCAGTCTGGAGGTGGCAGTGTCAGTCTGGCTGCTGACTCTGTTCCATGAGGTTATTCAGGGAACCAGGCTCCTCTCTTGTATTCTGCCATCCCTAGGATGTTTCTCTCATCTATGTGGCTTAAGAAAGTTTACTACCACATCCACTTTAAGCAGCAGAAAGAAGAAGAGAAAAAGAGGCATGCTTTCTGCCTTTAAGAAACTGTCATTTTCTAGAAACTGTCATGTACTAGAAGTGGAATGCAACTACAACTTGCTGTACTGTCTGCCCGTCACATCCTTCAATGGGAAGTGCCCCAGAGAAATCTTGGGAGCCCCATGTTGAATATGATAGCGCCTCAGCATGGGTAGAATCTGGATCCTTGCATCACTGCATGGAAGGCTGTCTGCCAAACATCTGCATAGGACTTTGCATAAGTAAGAATAAACCTCAAAGGTGTTAAAGTAATGAGATTTGAGGGTTTATCTGGTATAGCTACCAGTATTATCTTAACTAACACAGTCTTATGATTGAAGTTTGGGAAGCCAGATGACACTGTAAGACTGAGGCCAGGCAAGGCAATGAAAAGATGGCTCTAGAGTCCTGAGACCCACAAACAAGTCCCTTTGACCCCATTTACAAACTATGTGGGCTATTCAAATTCTTCCAGTCTTGGTTTGCTCAAATGTAAATTGGAGATAATGATAATACAAACCACACTATTTGTTGTGTGGACTGAATGAGGGAATCTGCAAAAGAGACAGCTGAGAAAGCTCTGCTTGGGGCAGTGACAGACACCTGTACCCTTGCCGTTCTTCAAAGAGGAAAACAGATGGGCAGTTAGACTCGGGCACAGCACACCATAACTCACAGCTTGATGTGCAGGAAATGGCCCACTGGGGATGGCTAATCTCTAAAGCACGGCTGAATACCCAGACTCGGGCAGAAAGCCATCTGACTTGGATTCAGCAATATCTCTGATTTGAGACCTAAGATAGCCCAGCCGAGAACTTACTTAGTTGGCTTCTGCGTACTTAAATTAGGTTTGCAGCATGGGCCAATTTTTCTTCCCCAGGTAGCCCAGAAATGAGAGTCAAGTCCTTCTCTCTTCATATCTCAACTGGACAGTGCTGGCTTAGAAAAGCAGGCATACTCACTGCTCGAGCTGCCACTCTGGGGAGTACAACAACCACACAGGTATCACGGTCAAAGCCACAGACACTTCAGAGGCTGCACAGACAACGTAAGAATGTGAAGACGCCAGGGTTCACATAGCAGCAAGTGGTGGGTACTGTGAGTCGTATGGCACATCAGGCAGGTCCACAGGCTCATTTCATCCCATAGCTGAATGAAAGGCTCAGATCTTAATTTATTGCCTTCCAGTGCCCCAGCTTTTCGAGATCAATGCCCATTAACTGAAATGTAACATGAGTTGCATAAGTAGTCTTCTTAGTTTGCTAGGACTACTATAACAAAAATGTTACAGACTAGATGACTTAAATAACCATTTATTTTCCCACAGTTCTGGAGGCTGGATGTCCAAGATTGAGGTGTCAGCAGGGTTGGGTTCTCTAGATACCCTTCTCCTTGCCTTGCAGGTGGCCACCTTCCTGTGTGTCCCCACATGGCCTTTTCCTTGGGCACACACACCACTGTCTCTTCCTCTTCTCATAAAGACACTAGTCTTATTGGATGGGGTTCTCACCCAAACCTCCATTAACCTTAACCACCTCTTTAAAGGTCCTATCTCCAAATATAGTCACATTCTCAGAAACTGGGGTTAGGGCTTCAACATATGAATTTTAGAGGAATGCAATTCAGTCCATCATAGTAATGTATTCTAGAAGCTACACTTTAAAAAGTATAAAGAAAACAATGAGATTAATTTACTCAATCATTTAGCCCAATATATCCAAATTATCATTTTAATATGTAATCAGTATTAAAATATTAATGAAGCATTTTACATTCTTATTAAAAATTCTAAGTCTTCAAAATTTAGACTGTGTTATATACAACTCCATTAGGACCAGCCACATTTAAAACACCTAGTAAGCACATTTTCTAGGTACTTGACACCCTCAAACCCACCAGGCACTTTCCCATATCTGGGCCTTTGCCTACACTGTTCCCTCTGCCTGGAATAGCCTTCTCTCCTTTCCCCACTCATACTTCAGGGGCTTAGCATACATGTTACCTTGTCCCTGAAGTCTTATGCATTCCCCCAGAAGGAGGGTTGCCCTTTTCCCCTGTGTCCTCACAGGACCCCATGCCCATCTCTGAATGCTGCCATACCAGCTTCTTATCTTTTTAATGTCACTGAAAGGCCAAAACCACTTCTGAGCCACCAACACATAGCACATTGCTTGGCACATGGTAGACACACACAATAGCCATTGCTGGTCTTAGGAGCAACTGGGGGCTTGTTCTGAGATGAAAGTATTAGATTACCAGGAAAATTTAAAGTTCCCCCATTATTATGTGTGTGTGTGTGTGTGTGTGTGTGTGTGTGTGTGTGTGAGTGAGATGGGCCACAATAAAGTGGTAGAAAACAATGCTTAGGGTGTTATTGTTTCCAGAGAGGCTCTGAACCAAGAAGTTATGATTTGGGGCTGTATGTAGCTTTTACAGTTGTTCAGTTCTTTGTTTATGATCCTCTCTAAGAAATGTTTGGGCCTTGATATACATCTACAAGACACTGTAGATCTGAAGCTGATGGGCTTATAATCATCAAGAAATACATGATTAATTTCACAAGGGTGGTAGGGCACCTTGCCAACTGAGTGACCTAAGGGCAGTTTTGACCTATAACATGATGAGACTTAGGATCCTCCTGTTGCACAACTCCAGGGGGCACTGCAGAGTGGCCATGTGAATGGTGCCCCTGAAGTTGAGCATGCACAGCCTGTGTGGCTGAATGCAGTCATCCTGAAAGCCTACCTGCAGGTAAATGTAAATGTCTATGACAGGTCACTGACTTTAGACATCTGAGCCAGGATAGCAAGGAGATTAAACACAGGGAAGCTCAGAACATAAAGAACTGTGTGCATTCACACACACAGATGCTGCTCACATCCAGAAGAACTGTAGCATGGAGGCCAAGCAAAAACTCAGTGTCTTGGAACTTGGAAAGTATTCTCTCATAGACATAGGCCCTCATAGGGGCTTTTCTTCCCAGGTTAGAATCCAGGACACAATGATTATTTTTTTAAAAAATAGAAATAAGTCTTACAATATTGCCCAGGCTTGTCTCTAACTCCTGGGCTCAAGCAATCCTCTCACCTTAGCCTCCCAAAGTGCTGGAATTACAGGCATGGGCCACCACTGTGCCCAGCCCAATCATTAAGTTTTAAGCCCACATTCTTGGGCTTTTGCTCTCAGATGCAAAAAACTTTCCCTTTGTCCCATCTATTTTCTACTTAAATCAATGAGAGAAGGCAAATTTCGTGTGGGTGAAACCTCTTCTGGCTAGTAGAGGACTGAAGTGGGACCCTCTAGAATGCAGAGTGTAAGTCAGAGAACTGCGTGTGAATTCTGGCTCCAACGTGTGATTTTGGACAAGTTGCTCAACCTGAACTTCAGTTTCTTCATCTGTAGAATAAATATATTACCATCCTTACCCCATATGCTGTGCAGCCTAACAGAGACAGGATACATGAGGGCCTAAACACAGGCTGAGATGTGTATCAGTCAGCTCTGCTGCATAACAATCTCAAAATCTCAGTGGCTTGTAACAAGGAGCATTTATCTCTCATTCCTGTGATTGCAGGTTGGCTGGGGCAGCTCTGCTTTAGGCTGTGGATCTGAAACTCTGGCTAAGGTGTCTCTGCTCCATTATTTCCTTTTGGGGCCCAGTCTGGAGAGGCAGCAGCTACATGAAGTATATTCTTTCCACAGTAATGTAGGCAGATAAGGGGGCAAGCCCAACTATGCAAGCACATTTTAAACCTCTGCTTGGCTAACGTGAATCATATTGCTGAACCCAAAGTCAAGGTCTGGAGAAGCAAAGTCTGTCAATCATGGGCCACAGCAGGAATGGGGATGGAGAATATGATTATGAGGGAGTGAGAAGTTGGGACCAATAATTGGCTACTACAAATAGAAATAGTATACAAATAGAATTATCATCTGTTCATGTTCACTCATCCAAATATTTCAGTGGAACAAAATGGGTAGTTCTTATAGCATTTTCTTCTTTCAAAGAAATGCCTTAGGCATTGTGGCAGAAGATGATTACATGGCATAAAGATTTAGGAGATTGCCAATGGGTACAGGGAAGGACATGTTACCAGGAGAGGTCACTCCACCTTCCACCTTGATTCTGGCCTGAACAGTAAAAAGATCATGCCCCAAACCAGCAATGAGGGCATCAAAGGAAGAAATGTTTCTACAGCTGCCTGACCAGGGTACTCCTAAATCTGGTATGTAAAGGTTGCAAAATGATGCTTCACCTTAGGAGTTACTGTCATCAAGCAGCCCTGAGATTTGAGAGGGTAGAAAAAGCATTCTAGAACTCACCTAGAAGGTAAGCATTAACAGGGGCTTAAGAGGGTGGGTTGTATCTGATAAGCAGAGAGGAGCTTCCAGAAAGGGGAAGGGCATGAGCAGAAGCCAATACCAAGTGGCTCAAAGCAGCAGACATTTATTATTGTAGCTTGTAAGTCATGTGGCTGGAGATGTCTGTGAGTCTGGTGAGGCCTCTGCATTAATCTGGGATTTCCTGGGGGCACCCAAGCGGTGGCCATTCTGCTCTGTGTGTATCTAGTCTTCTTCTTGAACCAGCAGACTGACCTAGGAACATCCTTCTTATGGTCATGGCAGAAGTCAAAGAAGGCAGGGCTTGGGACCGACACATGTCAATGTGCCAATTCTGCCTCATTCTAGTGGCCAAAGCAAGTCATATGGCTGAACTTGAGTACTGCAGTGGGCGCTGCAAAGTTACATGGTAGATACATACAGGGAAGGGTGAAGAATTGGGATCGTACGCGCAAACCTGCTAGAAAAAGTCTGATGGTAGTAACAAGGTAAGGGTTTTACAGAACATTATAGCTGCAGACTCTCATGATTCGGAAATCCAATCTCAGACTCCAGTGATTGGGAAGTCCCCGCATGGTATCGCTGCCTTAAGCTATGACAGTTCAGCTTGTATGTCTACCTCTCTCGTGTGGCTCACCAGGCCTAGGGCAGATTATTCTGTCACTGAATGACATGTAGGAAGTTCTTCCTGACATCTAACTTCTTCCTGCTTCCTCTCCAACTCTGGTTCACTATGTAGGCTTTTGGTTTGGCAGCCATCCACACATCAGAAGACAGTCCACTGACCCAGTGGTTCTGGTTTATCACACCCTAGGTAAGATGACTGTGGGTGCATTGGCACAAAGTGAAGGGGGACTTTTACCCTCTCGATGGGCTGCTGTAGTTCTATTAACCCAGGAGATGTACTTGACATCTTCCCTTCCCTCATCCTCATATCCAGTCCTAGGTCAAGTCCTGTGAGTTTACCCTTCAATATCACTCTCCTCTCTCCAGCCTAAGCTGCCATCACCTCTTGCTTGGACCAGCGCAGTAGCTTCTTCACTGACCCCCCCAATCCCCTGCTCCACTACCCCACCCTATAATCCACTTTTCACACTGTGGCAGAAGTCATCATTTTACAATGTGAATGTGCTCTCATGCCACCCACTGCTAAAAATGCGTCACCTTCAAGCACATCTTGTTCCACACCATGCTTTCCAGGCTTGACCCTGTGAGCATCCTCCAGAACCCCAGACCCTCCTTGTCCAGTTCACTGTTCTTTTTCCTTCAGGCTCCTGCTCATCTGTCACTTGCTCAGGGAGCTCTCCTGATCTCCCTGCCATGGCCAGATTGCTGGTTTACAAGCTCTCTAGCAATGCAGCCCTCTCCTTTGCACATTGCCCAGCACCTCTAACTTCCATTTCTGTGATGGCTTGGTTAACAGCTCCTCCACTATCCTGCAACGGGGCCTGCACACTGGCTGGTGAGGGTGGGGCTGATCTGTGATGCTTACAGATTCCCATGGTGTAAATACAGCCACCATGGCAGATTTTAAGACACCAACAATGGTGCCTCACAAAATCCCTAAAAATGCAATAATCGGCTGTCATGAGCTAATGTGAGCCAGTTCTAGCATACCATTGAGGTGGGCCATGTATCTGGTATTGCTCCCTAGTGACCAATATCGCATCTGAAAAAATAGGCACAGTGGCTCATGGCCGTAATTCCAGCACTTTGGGAGGCCAAAGTGGGCAGATCACTTGAGGTCAGGAGTTTGAGACCAGCCTGGTAAACATGGTAAAACCCCATTTCTACTAAAAATACAAAAATTAGCCAGGCACAGTGTTGGGTGCCTGTAATCTCGGTTACTTGGGAGGCTGAGGCAAGCAGGAGAATCGCTTGAACCTGGAAGGTGGAGGTTGCAGTGAGCTGAGGTAGCACCACTGCACTCCAGCCTGGGTGGCAGAGAGAGACTGTCTCAAAAAAAAAAAAAAAAAAAAAAAAAAAAAAAAAAGCCAAAGCATTTGGTGAATGAATGAACGCATGAGCAATGGTGAAGTTTAAATGAGCCTTCAGGACAGCAACTGCTATTTCCAGAAGATGGAAGACATTGAGTACTTGCCCCAAGAAAGGAATAAGGCAGGCATGACATTTCTGTTCTCTGAAGACTGCTTATAACAAACATGTCTATATCAGGCACAAATTCAAGTGCTTTACAAATACTAACCCGCTTAATCCTCATGACAACTAAAAGGTAGATATTATTAGTACCCCGATTTTACAAAAAGGAAATGGAAACTCAGAGATATGAAGTCATTTTCCAGGGTCATTTGGAGTTGGCTTTGAAATCAGGCAGTGTGACTGCAGAACCAGTGTTCTTACCCACTGTGCTGTGTTGCATTAGGGCCAGCCCTGCGGATAAGATGTGTATCCCATTTGTGTCCCAATCCCTGTATATCGACCCCACAGACAGTGCGTGGTCTTCAGCCCACTGTCCGTCAACAAAGAAATGATGAAGTGGCAAAGGTCTAGGGATAAGGTCCTACAATGAGGAAGCAGATGAGGGCTCTTCAGGATAAGAACAGAGTAAAAAGATCAAGGCTTTTCAAGGGCCATAAAATAACCAAGGAGATGGACTTTAAATATTTACTTACTAAATTCAAATAAGAAATTGACCTGGTTAACTTTTACAAAGGGAACCATTCAAACCTGAGAGGTGCGTTTGCAACATTAGTATTTTTACAAGGTTCTTCCCTGCACGTGATCTCATTTTGCCTTGATGACCACCCTGGGACATAGGCATACTTGTGCTCATTTGAATGAAACAAGGACACCAGAACTCAGAGAGATTAGGTGATGTACCCAATGCCACAGAAACATCCATCAGCAGAACTGGGACTGGGTCCCAGACCATATGATGGCCAGCCTCAGCCCTGTCATGCTGGTTCAGTGTTACTTCCCAGGCAGGTCTTGTAGAATCACAGCTGCTCAGAGGAAGTCAATTCCTGGAGCTAATTATGCTGAGCACCAACACGAAGCGAAAATGTAATTAGTTTCAAAGGAGCTTTGCACAGATTCTGGAGTGACAGCCTAATATTGCAATAGTAAGACTCAGGAATATGTCTAACTTTTGATGTACTTGTTCATTCAATAAATTGACTCCTAGCTACGATGTGCCTATTCTGTGTAAGGACAATTGAGGTTGAAGATAAATTCCTTCCTTTATTGCCCATTCTATACACAGCGTTGAGGATCACCCAAAAGAAAACAAAAATACCAGAGAAATGGCATTAAGTAAAAGGAAAGGCTGGAAAAATTTGATTGAGGGGGAATTTTAAATATTAGGGTTAGGAATTTGGTTTTATCCTGTAGGAAAAGGAAGTCCAATGAAGGTTTTTTGTTTTTACAGTGAGGGTCTTGTGCAGTAGTCCAGACTGGAACGCAGTGGCATGATCACGGCTCACTGCAGCCTAGAGATCCTGAGAGAATTCAAGCTCGTGCCATCCTCCTGCCTCAGCCTCCTGAGTAGCTGGGACTATAGGTGTACACCACCACATCTGGCTAAGTATTGTTTTAAAAATTGTAAAGATAAGGTCTGGCTGTGTTGGCTTCCCATTAGGGCTTTTAAGCAAGGGAATGTTCTAAGCATCTTCCTCCTCCCCACAATAAAGGCAATAGCTACCGGCCAGGCACAGTGGCTCATGCCTGTAACCCTTGCATTTTGGGAGGCTGAAGCAGGCGGATCACCTGAGGTCAGGAGTTCGAGACCAGCGTGGCCAACATGGTGAAACCTCATCTCTACTACAAATAGAAAAATTAGCCAGGTGTGGTGGCGGGCACCTCTAATCCCAGCTACTCAGGAGGCTGAGGCAGGAGAATCACTTGAACCTGGGAGATGAAGTAGTGAGCCAAGACTACACCATTGCACTCCAGCCTGGGTGACAGAGTGAGACTCCGTATTAAAAAAAAAAAAAAAAAAAAAAAAAAAACAGGAAGAAGAAGAATAGCTGCTGTTTGCAGAGCTCCTACTGAGGCTTTTTACCTTCACACCCACCCTATGAGGTCAGAAATAATGTGAAGCCCATTTAACAGATGAAAAGTGTGAGGCAAAGAGATAACAGAGCACTTAAGCAGAGCTTGGATGTGAAGCCACATCAATCTGAATTCAGTGTACTCTGAACGCTGCAGGACCTTTGCTTTTAAACAATACCTGGTCAGCACATGGGGACAGAGGTTTGGGAGGCACCCACATTTACTTCAGTGGCTCAAGATACGAGAAAGACTGAATTTAAGGAAAGAGAAAGGAGAACCAGAGAAGCAGGGAGAGAAACAGTGGCTGCATCAGGCAATGCCAAGAAAACCACACCAGTGGGAATTTTAAGAAGCAAAGGAGGGGACAATGGTGCAGAAAGTTACCTAGAGGCCAGGCAGGATGGGGATAGAAAAGGAACGGTAGAATCTGCCAAACTGAGAGGGCGTCCAGGACTTCACAGCATTTTCAGAGGAGTGGTGGGGGTGGGTGCCAGATTGCCGTGGGCTGAGGAACGTGTGGGAGGTGAAGACAGGGCTGGCAGCCTGTCAACTTACTCTTTCAAGAAATATGATAGTGAGGGGGGAGGGGAAGGGAAAGATGGTGGAAGGAAGGGCTTTCTGGGGAGATGGAAGTGGGGAGAGACTTGAGCAGTTGTGAGCCAGAATGAAAGGAGAAGCTGGAGGCAGGAGTTTGAAGGATACAAGGAAAGGAGCCTGTCCCTGAGAGAGCTCCAGAGGGAGCTCCGAGGGACAGATGGAGAGCAGAGCTGGTGGGGGCTCACATGGCTGGACTTCTCCAGTCCTGTGCAATGGAAGGGGTGGAACTGTTCATCTCTGTGGCCCTCAGCAGCTTTAATCGTCTTTCCTTCTTCCTCTCTTCCTCTTTCTTCCTTCCTTCCTATTTAGCCACAAATATTTATTGAGCACATACTATGCGCCAAGTCTTGTGCTAGATTCTGTGACTATTATAATGAACAGGACAGTGTATCTCATCCTTACGATTAAGTCAGGAGGCAAATATTATACAAGATGGACAAACGTGTGTATGTCTGCACATCATGTGATAATACTAACAATGGCTAATGTTCATTAGGCACTTCCAATGTACCAAAAACTTTATGAGCATTTTCTTAATAACCTTTCACCCAAAAATCCACCCCTACATTAAAACTTTGCAGAACAGGAAACTGAGGCACAGAGAGATCAGATGACTTGCCAAAGTCACACAACTTAGATTCACCTGTTTCCACACGGTCCTGACTCACTACGCTGAGAGCCGCAGACGCCAGTATGAACAAGACCTGCAGGGTTTCTAGGGCTGGGAAAAAGCCACGAGCCCATTCACTCCCCTTTCCTCAAGGTATGGTCCCCGGACCAGACATATCAGCATCGCTGGGGAGCTCGTCAGACTGGCAGGCTCTTCAGCCTACTCCGACCTACTAGACCGTGATGTGCAGTTTAAACAAGACCCGCAGCTGCCTGGTGTGTAAGTTCAGGTTAGAGATGTCTGGTCTGGAGCCCATTCCTCTCATTAGATATGGGAAACTGAGACCCAAGCTTCTGAAGGTTATGGACCCTGGTAGAACTTTGGGGTTTGGTGAGTGGAGCCAGCCTAGGCCTGACTGGGCGCTTCCACGCTTGTCCCAGCAGGCCAGTGGCGAGGGCTGCGGGAAGGACGGGCGCTGCAGGGGCTCGGCGCGCGCAAGGTGCTCGCGGGCTCCCGGGCCCAGCCGGGCTGGGGTGGCGTGGGCGTCCTGCGGGCCCGGCCGCCGCGCCGCGTCCCAGTCCCGGTCTCCGCGCGGCCCGGCCCGGTCCCTCAGCTCCACCCCCTGCGTCCCCCTCCCGCCCGCTCGCGCCTCCTGAAAAGCCAGCCCGCCCGGGGCGGCGGCGCAGAGCCGGGCGGGCGCACGAGGCAGCCAGCGCGGCCATGACGGCGGAGAAGGCGCTGCCCCTGGGCAATGGGAAGGCTGCCGAGGAGACGCCAGAGTCCGAGGCGCCGGGTGGCGGCGGCGGCGGCAGCGGGGGCGCGGCGCCCGCGCGCGACAGGCGCGACAAGGCGGTCCACGAGCGCGGCCACTGGAACAACAAGGTGGAGTTCGTGCTGAGCGTGGCCGGGGAGATCATTGGGCTGGGCAACGTGTGGCGCTTCCCCTACCTGTGCTACAAGAACGGAGGAGGTGAGGCGACAGGCGACGGGGAGGAGAAGGGGAGGGGGCGCCAACCGCCCGGTGGGGGCGGGGAGCCAGGGGCGAGCACGAGACCCCCTCCCGCGCCTGCGTGGAGCGGAACCGAAGCGCTGAACCTCGACTCCAGGCACCTGGCGCGCGAGCTCGCCCCGGAGCGCGGCCCGCCTGAGCCTATGCGCACGCGCGCGTGCCAATTCGCACCTGAGGGTTCCACCTGCCAGCGCAGGGACTTGCTCGCGTTCTGTCTCCAGCATGAGGTGCAGACCGAGGCCGGGGAGCCCTTGCTTTGGGTACCTACCTTGGTGTTTCAGGTAGGAGACAGTTGGCGCCTTTGAGCCTCAGCTTTCCTAACTGGGAAAACGGCCTGTGGGGAAGGGACTCCGGATGATCAAAATGGTCTCAGCTTTTGAGCGCTTACTGAAGTGCCGGGCACCTTTGACCTGTATCATCTCATCTCATCCTCACCGTCACTTTCGTAGGCAGGGGTATACCCATTTTGCAGATGAGGAAGCTGAGGGTCAGAGAAGTCTCAACCAAAAATAAAGATGGGATTCTGACGTCAAAGGCCTTGTTTTAAACGGGGACTGGACTCACAACAGGGAGAACTTTTAGGTGAGGCATTGTTCTGTGCTTTCCTGCTTAGTCTTTCATCTGCTTTTGAGCTCATTTCTAGGGCCAGTATTTGATGCCCCTCCGGCGGAAGAATTGAAATTATTTTACCGGTGTGAGAGTCACCCACGACAAACAGCAGCAACACTGATTTAATGTTGATGCTCTGCCGTAGAGAAGGGGAGAGGGAAAGGATGGTGATGAGAGTTTCTAGCAACAGCCTCTCAAAGTCAGTATGGCAAAAGATGCAGCAGTGAATCCATAACTCTCCCAGCTCAGGGAAGGGGCTCCAGCCTTCAAGACCCCCTCCTGTCATATCAGCAGGACAGCTGGGCAGGTCCACGGCAAGGGATCTTGTAAAACCTTCTTTGGTGGCACAGTTTCTCCAAGGAAGAGTCTGTATCTGTGTATTCCCTCCTCTCTGCTGTGCCCCTCCCCCTCCAGCAAATTCCCAAACACCAGTGAAGGTGGCTCAGAAGTTGGCTGGCAGGGACCACGCTGTGAGTCTGTGCAGAGCAGGACTTCCTGTGCAAGCAGCTGCCGGGAGAGCAAGAAGGGTACTGCTTGGCCCAGGCCCTTTCTTTGGGGACATTCATCCTGAAGGCACAGGCTGCTCCAAGCCTGCTCTGCACTGGCAATGAAGTGGCCACCGGTGTTGGTGGCTTGGCAAGGGAGAGAGAGGGAGTAGACTTGGAGACCCCCAGCGTGCCCTGTGCTCTCAGCTGTGAATCCCGCCTTTCTTTGCAGATTCATTGATTGTAAGCTGCCTCCACTTGGAAACCTGTGGAAACCTAGGGTAGTCCCCAGCCACAGATTGTTTTAACATCTTTAAAAAAAAAAATGCAGGAAATTGTGTCAAAACAAAGGGCATTTCTAAAAGCAGAAAACAGGGTAAATTGGGTTAATTACAAATTCTGTCACAGATTTTTTTTTTTTTTAAAGGTTGTGGTGAGTAAAGTTTTTAAAATGAGTCATTTTTTTTTTCCTACTCTGACTTGCCAAGAGTTTCCATGGGATACAGAGATCTCTTGGTTTGATTGAGTTCATTATCCTAAGGATTAGTAGCTTTGTGACTACACAGGTTAAAAGGCTTTCCACAAGTGTCATTTGTTAGATTCTAGAGGGTTCACAGGTAAATAACAGCATGTTAGCAGACCTGCTGCACCTGTTTTAATCACCTCGCTTTAGATTCAGTAAACAGATCCACTTATCTCTTTTTCCACACTTTTTTGCTTTCTAGTGCAGTTGGGATATCTGCTTCTCAACTGTTTACCTTTTTTAAAAAGCATCCACACTGCCTTACTTATAGATCACAACAATAGTTTAAAGTGTTTCTTTCCCAATATAAAACTTTAAATCGGCTGCTTGCCCAGAAAAGCTAAGACCCTTTCAAACCCTGATAGATATGGTCGTGCTATCAGGATTGATCAAAATTGTTGCTATTAATCCTTGCAGTCAAGGAGACTTCATTTAGCAAAAAGCACTTTCAGTTAAAGCCTTCATTTGTGAGATCAGATGGTGGCAAATAGCATGTGTTTTCATGCTTTGTTATTAGACAGGAGGGATAGAATGAGGGATTTGGAAAAATCCCCATTCTGGGTGTAATAGCTCATGTTCACCTCACTCACTTAATTTGTTTCACAGAAAGGCCCAGGCAATGGCTATTGTGTTTCAAGATAGGAACACTAATGCTTAGGGTGGTCTTTTCCTGGACTGATTCAAAGCCAGCCTTTGCTAGATAGATTCTTGTCGCAACTCCTTGCAAGTTGACACCACACCTGGGCCTCATGTGTAGGGGTACTTAATTATTTGAGGCTTGATATTGTTCATTGTATAATTTCCTGAGAATGCTTTTCTTTATGAGAAAGATTGTTTGCTGGTCACTTCCAAAGTAAATAAGAGGAAGGGATGCCCCTCACCTGGTCTGTTACGGTCACTTTAGAATGAAAAAGAAGGGTGCAACATTCAGGGAGGGAATGAATTTGACCCGTGCTAGAGGATGAAATGTAAATTTAAATAAGCAAATGAAACACTTTGTTTTACATTGTCATCATAGCTGCTTTATAATTCTATGAGAGAAGCAGTGCGATTATTAAAAACTGAAGCTCCATTTTGCAGATGGAGAAGTTGAGGCTTGGAGATGTGAGGTAGACTTATACAAACCTAGCCCTGTTTTTGACCCTGATCCTCATAATGGGAACTTGAACTCAAGTTCAAGGAACATCGTGTCTGGGCTGTAATCGGTGTTTATTAAGGAGTTCTTGCACCAAGTATGAAATGGCAGGGACAGTTTTCATCTCATTCCTTTGCATCCTTACAGGGGCGTTCCTGATTCCCTATGTGGTGTTTTTTATTTGCTGTGGAATTCCTGTTTTTTTCCTGGAGACAGCTCTGGGGCAGTTCACAAGTGAAGGTGGCATTACGTGTTGGAGGAAAGTTTGCCCTTTATTTGAAGGTATGTGTTGAGTTAATGAGAAAATGAAATTTTGCCCAGGGAATGTCAACTGCAAAGGCAGATTGATTTGGAAAGATAAGACTCAAATTGCTTCCTTTCTTTTGTCATGAATTTCAGGCATTGGCTATGCAACGCAAGTGATTGAGGCCCATCTGAATGTGTACTACATCATCATCCTGGCATGGGCCATTTTTTACCTGAGCAACTGCTTCACTACTGAGCTACCCTGGGCTACCTGTGGGCATGAGTGGAACACAGGTATGGCCCCACGGAGGTCTCTCTGCTGGTCCTGCTGGGTGACCTGGGATTAGGGTGTGTTTGTGCCCTCCAGGCCAGTCCTTGTCCCTGGCCTCTCATCGTGAGTCCAGCTTTCTAGGGTGGTCTTGCTGAAACCGGAGTCAGCTCTGCACCTGTTCTGGTACATTCTGTGAGTTGCAGCCCTAAAGTCTGAGCTGAGCGTTGGCCCAGGGACTGGCATGGTTAGGAGAATGGAGATGTTCTGTCCTCTCTTTGTCCAATGCAGAGACTGAACCCTTTGAGGGTAGGATGGGAGTGTGAGGAAGAAGCACTAGACTTAGACTCGGGGGAGAGACTAGGGCTCTAATACCAGTCTTGCCTCTAGTGTCAAGTTTTCCTCTGTAAAATGGGTTAGAGCAGATCAAGGGCTGGAGACAGAGGACTTACAGGCCAACCAGGCTTTAGATCAGTGAACGGCAAACTTAATGGATTTGGTTGCCAAAATTTTTTTAAAAAATTCAGATTTCCAGCCTCTTTTAAAAACTTTAAAAATCTCGTGATACCACACCCACCTTTCTGCTTGACAGCAGTGGCTCCAGCCAATAGGTGGCTATTGCCTTCAATGACACATCTTGTCCCTGAGTTACCACAAACCCCACCCAGCTCACTTTATTCATTTACTTTATTGATTCAACCCAGCTGACATTTAAATTCAGCCCCCATCCCCACACATGCTGGAATGGATAATCTTTTAGATTATTTTTAATTCTGATATACTGTTTGCTTTTCTGTATCTTCTCCTATTAGCATTGAGTTTTATAATCCAAGGAAGGCATATCCCTGCCAATCCCTTTCTAAGCTGGCCATCCTTGCAGCAGACATCACTAATCGATTGTAGCACTCTTTCTTTCTCAATTTAGTCTTAGCCTTAGAACCCTTCTCCAGTAGTGCTCCAGATAGCTGCTGCCTTTTATCTGGAATTGGCACACGCAATTTAATCTATTTACCATCCATATGATAACCTGTGGTTAGGTTGTGTCTGGAAGTGGCCAGCCATCCTGAGGGCTGAGATCCGGTAAGATTGGGTAGGATGTTGGTGACCAGCAGAAGGAACAGCAGGTGCTAGACCTAGCAGACCCTGCAATCTAGTTTCTAGTCCTGTGTGATATCTGACTCTGCCCTACTCCCCCAACCCATGGTGGTTGCATTTTGTGGAGCATTTGCTGTTTCTCTCTTTAGGGCCCTAGTTTTTCACCTTCCTTTGCCCAGGGAACTCACAGGGATGTTTATCAAACTAAAATTCAAGGACATTTTCTTAGAGGCTTGTGAGTCCTCTAGGATAATTTAATTTTGTATACTTATTTTGAGAATACTTAAAAAAATGTGCATATGTTATGGATGATATGAGCAAACACCTTGTAACTGAGGACAGTCAGGAGATTCCAGGGGCTGATTCTATGCATGTTTATAATTTAAGATGCATTCATGGCAAATAGAATGATGGTGGCCAAGGGAAAAAGAGCAGAGAGATTTCATTCATAAATAGAGCATTGGTACTTAGTGAAATCCAGTTGAGAATGCAACACACCATGGGAATGAAGGTTTTACAGAAGTGTAACCAGAGGAAAATGGTGGAATCAAATCTCAAATAGTGCATGGAGGAATAAACCACCTGATCTCAACAGATTCTGCTTCTTACATGTCAGTTTCATTTTTCTGTTGGGAAAGCAATATAATTTTACCAAATGGCATTATCCTACACATCCACTTTCTGTTATCACTTTAAATTATGTCGGTTCTGTAGTTTAGTTGACATTTTATTTATAAATTTAATTTGTCTTTTATCATTGTATGAATACTATAATCACAGACTTTATAATTCATTGTTTATTTGTACATGGCTAAATATTTTAATAAAAATGACTGGTCAACTTGGGTGTCTGAGAAATTTTTTAACTCTAGGAAGAAAAAAAAAATGAGAAATCCTATTTTAAGGAATCTGATAAAAGCCAAGGTCTCCTGTCTTCGGGAAAATACACAGGACACATTCAGAAATCTTACTTAACAACGTCAGGTTTCCAGGCTCATCTCAAGGCTGACTGAGGACCCCCACAACACCTCCTTTCAGATCATAGCGCTTGCCAAGAGGAGCAAAAAGCAGCCAGACGATTGGGATTTTCCCCAGTGGACTGCAAATTGGCTTGCGATCCCGTTTCTCTAAAGGCATATGAATACTTGCAATGTATGAAACATCACATATAGGAGGTGATGCCTGATCACAGAGATTACAGATGTGGTTTGGAGCATTCATACGTATATGAGATGGAAGACATGCAAAAGTGAAGCCAGCCAGGCACCTGCTTCGTGCTGGCCATGGTGCAGGGTGCAGGGGCCTCTGAGGTGAATGGATGATACAGGAGGCCTTGCCCTCAGGGGCTCACAGTCTGGTGCCCCAGGTATCTCTAAACAGAGGGACATGGGTCCCCTGGTGATGGACTTTTCTGAGTAATACCATGGCAAAGTAGAGGAGCCCTGGCTGGAGTTTATTCTCAGTTCTATCCCCAACTGGCCAGTGACTTTATAGAGGAGGAAGAGGGTACAGGTGAGGGTCCCTTGACTATTTCTGAACCTGAGATTCCTTCTCCCTAAAGGGAACTGGAGAAGGTGATTCATTGGAGAGCCTTTGAATTCTTACTTTCTTAGGTTTCAGGGGAGGGAGATTGGGGTTAGGCCTCCTGGAGGAGGGGTTAAGGCCCAGGGGCACTGGGCCTTGAAGGATGAACAAACACTAGGTTGCTTTTACTTGAGATTAAATCTCCCTGGGACATCAAATTTCGTGAAATGAGAAGAGGCATTCAGTAAGTCCTTTCTGATTGACTGAGTCGAGTGAGGGAATGATGAAGCAGCCAGGGATTCTTGACATATGTAGGCTCATACCATTTCCTCCAATCATCACATCTTGATGAGACACCTGTGGCATCAGCCCCTTTTTACATAAAGAAAAACTGAGTCTCAGCTGCATTACTGCCCCAAAGTCACCACATAGAACCCATTCCTTTAGTCCCTCTATTCCACTAGGGCCATTCAGCCAGACAGATAAATGCTGCTGGCGGGCCTTAGTCAGGGAGGTAGGAAAAAGAAAAGAACATTTGAGAACAAGAGTAGAGGAGAGAGTTTGATAGGGAGTGTTGGGTGGGAATGGGAGAGAGAAGACTCCCTGCTCCATAAACCTTTCCTCCCGTTCTAATCAGTCCAAGCCTCTTAACTGTAAAGTATTGATTTTCCCCAATGCCCTTTGAGGCATGTTTACTTGGAGCAGCTAGATGAAAACGCCTAGTTGCACATCAGCTCTGAATGTTTTTCAGGATTCGACTTTCATGGAGGTTAATTTTCTTGTATTTCTTGTCTTGTTTTCACTGTAGAGAATTGTGTGGAGTTCCAGAAACTGAATGTGAGCAACTACAGCCATGTGTCTCTGCAGAATGCCACCTCCCCCGTCATGGAGTTTTGGGAGTAAGTGGAGAAGAACTTGTCTCCCTTGGACTGTGGGGGCTCTGTCCTGGTTCTGCTCAGTTGGTCTTGCCCTGATTCCTGGGAAAAGCCTGACCCCTCTTCAAGCCTGGCACTTCCTGGCTTCTGTGGGCATTCGTTGGCTTCGGAAGCAAGAGTGCAGATCTTCAGAGGTTTCCCAAAGGGGCAGCTGAGAGAAGTGTTTTCTTGTTCTTTGATAACATATCAGCATTCATAGTTGCTTATTAGGGCAGGAAGTGCTTGGTAAAGGGATAGACAGTTTAAAAATTCATTTTGAGCAAAAGAGGAGATGTAGCCTGTTTGCAATAAGCTAAGTCAAGAGTGTATTTAGCCTGGAAAGCGTAAGTCTCTAGGGGAAACAGGTTAGCTTTCTTTCAGTTGCTAAAGGGTCATAAGGAAAGGAAGGAGATCAACTTTAATGGATAAAGATTATGAAGAGGCAGATTTCAAATGTGCTTAGGGAAGAAGTTGGTCTCACAGCATAGCATTGTCCGGAAGTACTTCAGAAGGTTGTGAGCACCCATCCCTGAAAGTGTTTGACCAGTATAGGGTTGCCAATCATTGCTGGGGGTGTGTCTGAATCCACTGAAATTGTAAGCAGTACTTGTGTGGATGGGCATTTTCCCAGAAATTGGCATAGTTTTATCAGAGTTCCAAAGGATCTGAGACCCTTATAGGGCTGCTGAGTGTGATTGTGTACATTGCACACTGAACAACCCAAGGGACGATCATTTCCTTATGAAATATACATTCCAGAATTGTGTGGTGCACGACCTGTATAACCATACCCAGTGGCCCTGACTTACAAGTTTGTTATAGAAGTAGAAGGATCCTTTGCCCTAGGTATTGGAGAGAAGTTTCCTGTATAGGTCGAAGGCTGGATGAAATGCTTTCTGAAGCTTTGCAATCTGACAAGGCCTGTCTTCACTGAAGAAGCCTCCCTTACCCTGATGATAATTAATAGTAGTATATGTGTGTGTGGTGGGGCAGTGATTTTTATTTTCCCAGATACCATCCGTCTTCTGCCCTCTCTAGAGATCATTATGCTGATCATTTAGACTGTTGTCCATTTCTCACTATTATTAAGCACATAGAGTGAATGTCTAGTCTGTGCTTCCTTGAGTGGAATTGCTGGATTGTAGGGTACACATTGTCAGTTTTATCATATAATGTAACATTGCTTTTTAAAGAAATTAATAAATTAATCTAGGCCAGGCATGGTGGCTCATGCCTGTAATCCCAGCACTTTGGGACGCTGAGGTAGGCAGATCACCTGAGGTCAGGAGTTTGAGACCAGCCTGGCCAATAGTCCGAAATCCCCTCTCTACTAAAAATACAAAAATTAGCCAGGTGTGGTGGTTTACACCTCTAATCCCAGCTACTCAGTAGGTTGAGGCAGGAGAATCACTTGAACCTGGAAGGCGGAGGTTGCAGTGAGCTGAGATTGTGTCACTGCACTCCAGCCTAGGTGACAGAGTGAGACTGTGTCTCAAAAAAAATAATAATAATCTAATTTACACTCCAAACAAGAGAATTTGAGAATTTCTATGGCTTCACAGTTTGGACAGCATTTGGTCTATTCAGTTTTTGTTTTGCCAGTGTACTGGGTATGAAATGGTATCTCACTACTTCAAATTCACATTTCTCTAATTACTTGTGAGGTTAAGCACCTTTTCATGTTTTCTTTTGTTTGTCTGTTTTTTCTATTTGATTTCTATACCTGTGAACTTCAGATTTATATTCTTTTCTATTTGGATTGTTTGTCTTTTCTTATAGATAGAAATTGTTGATACATTCTAGATATTATTATCTTTTCCCACTGTGTGGCTTTTCTTTCTTATTTATGGTGTACAGAAATTTCCATTTTATGAAGTTGAATTTGTCAGTTTTTCTTTTTGGTTTGCACAGCTGGTGTCTTATTTAAGATATAGTTCCCTAACCCAAAGTTGAACAAATGTCCATATTTTCTTCTAAGAGTTTTACAGTTTCTTTTTCACATTTAGGAATATAATCCATCTGGAATTTTATGTTTTTAATGTGGTATTAGGTAGAAATCCAGGTTTTAAAATATAAATAACCTATTTTCCCAGCAGGACTTACTGATCATTCATTCTTTTCTGATTTGTAATGCCATCTTCTATATATAATTTCCTTTAACCACAAGTCTGTTTTTAGACTCTGTTCTGTTCTGTTGATCTCTTTGTCTATATCTGTGCCCACACCACATCTATTGTTTTATTGTAAGTCTTGAGCTTATAAGGCAAGTGTCTCACTTTGTTCTTTTCCAAAATTGTTTCAGTCTTCTAAATGAATTTCAGAATCAGTTTGTTGAATTAAACAACAACAACAACAAAAACTGTGGGAATTTTGATTAAATTGAACTCATAGGTTAATTTGAGAAAATCTGACATCTTTATGATTGAGCCTTTCTGTCCATGAACATGGTATAGCTAGTTCTCCATGCCTTACATAATAGTGCTACTTAAATGTGGTCTGCAGAGTAGTATCATTTGAATCACTTAGTTACCTTCCCCAGACCTACTGAATCATAGTCTCAAATAGAGCATCCATTAGATATGTGCTTGAAAGGAGACTTCTGTGCTGGGTGGGCCTGTGTGGTCTTTCCCAATCCCATTGGGCTACAGTTTCCTGGAACAATGTCAGAGACTTGCATTGGACCTGCACATTTGGGGGTCTGCAAAACATAGTTTCTGTGCTTGTTTAGAAAGTCAATCCTGAAACTCCAGACAGGACAAGGTCTCTGTGTCAGTTACTGTTGTTTTTGTACCATTCATTTTCTTTGTAACATGTAGGGAAAAGCTTAATTAAATCATTAGTGGTATAATGTAATTGATCATTGTCTGTATTCCCCAGTAGGCAGACATGAAGCAGCACCTTGTCTGGTTTTACTCATCACTGCCAGGCTATGGAAGGCCCTCAGTGAATATTAATAGACTAGATGGGTAGATGAGGAAAGCAGACAGTCAGGCAGTATGTTCTAGAAAATACTATATGAGAAGAGTCAAAGTGGTCTCTGGCAAGAACACATGCTGTCATTAAGCCTCTCACCCAACAGCATTGATTAATTCCAGGACCCCTTTGCAATATCCATATTATCCACTCATTTGGACACTAAGTAGTAGGCAAGGGCAGTTTGTCGGCCTCCTTGTCAGACTGGACCATTCTGCCAGCTACTTGGTTACTCAAGATGAAAGTTCATGGGAAAATGAACCCATGGTTCTAGTTTTCTATTCAGGTTGCATCTCTGTTTGTGTCATCCATGCAGCATTGAATTCTGTATCCTAAGAATACTCAAATACTAGTGGGACACACATCCCTTCATACAATTATGCTTTTGTCAGACACTTCTAATTCCTCTCTCCCCCAGCTGAGATTGGAATATAGAGATCGTGTGAGATATAGATTGTTAGATGTTCATATCGTCTTATGAAAAGCTTTTGAGCCACATAAATTTGAGAAGGGATGAAAGCTGTGTCCTTCTCTGAGAAAGTGAGAATATCCATTTACCTTTGTTGAACCCAAATTCCCAAACTTATTTTTCTATGGAATAAATTAGAATCCCTTCTCTCCCTCCGCCCCTGCCCCAGTGTACTCCACCCACTGAATGCTAGCATTCCACTAAACACAGTGTGGGAAACACTTTGCTAGGAGTAAGTTCTTCCTTAAATTCAGCCAGGAGTTGACTTCTGGAGCTTTGATAGAGCATACCTAATTCCTTTTCTGTGTGACAGCACTCTTCAAGTATTGGATCAAGTTTCCTCAAACACATTTCTTCACCTCTTTGTTGTTTCCTTGTGTGGCTAGTTTTGTGAGCTCCTGTTATCCTTTTCACACTGCTTCTAACTCCAGGGACCTCAGTCAGGGCCACATTGCTTGGTCAAAGTAGACTGCCTAGGCTGTCTGCTATTATAGTTCATTCATTTGACAAATGTCTGAGCTGGTGCACATGAGAAAGACACAGTGTCTTATTTAGGGGAAGCAAAGGTGGAAGATAAGGTTCTAGTCTCTAGAAGCAGAGGTGAGACAAGCCCACAGATTACCTTAAAAATCGTTGACACGGCCGGGCGCGGTGGCTCAAGCCTGTAATCCCAGCACTTTGGGAGGCCGAGGCGGGTGGATCACGAGGTCAAGAGATCAAGACCATCCTGGTCAACATGGTGAAACCCGGTCTCTACTAAAACTACAAAAAATTAGCTGGGCATGGTGGTGCGTGCCTGTAATCCCAGCTACTCAGGAGGCTGAGGCAGGAGAATTGCCTGAACCCAGGAGGCGGAGGTTGCAGTGAGCCGAGATCGCGCCATTGCACTCCAGCCTGGGTAACAAGAGCGAAACCCCGTCTCAAAAAAAAAAAAAAAAAAAAAAAATTCGTTGACACAGCACTACTTCTCTGCTTGCGACTGGCCATGGCTTTGCCTTGGCCATGGGCACCTGGCCTGCCCACCACCCATCTTGAAGTTTCATTTCCCTTTTGAGATGTAATTAAAATTACTGGCTTAGCCCATGAGAGAAGCTCAGGCCCTAGATCCGTCCTGGATTCTGAGTCATGTGGGGGTCCTATAGGGCCAGGGTAGCTTGTCTTCCTAATGTCAGACTTCAAAATTAGGCCATCCTCGTTTCCCTTAGTAACCCATTATGCATCTGGCATCCGTGCATTTATCTAAATGTGTCTGCAGTTCTAAATTTTGAGCCTGTACCCTCTGGTGGGATTGAATGCTGTTAAGTGCCTAACCAATATTGTGGTATCAGATAGACATTGATTCGACCTCACTTCCCTTTCTCAAGCCCCAAGTCCCATTCGTCCAGGGTTTGGGGAGCAACTCCATTCTTGCTATGTATACAATCAAAACTGTTTTTTGCACAGCGTCCATTCAACAAGCACGTGTTGAGCACATATTGTGTGCTAGGCCCAAATTAAGCTCTAAGGGTATTCAGTTCTATTTATTCAGAAGGATAAGGCCCTGTTTTTCTGGTTTATCTTCAGTGGAGGAGTTTTGTTCTTAGTGTTTATTTTTGAGTCACATGGATGTTTTAATTGATTTTCTTTGGACATGAGATTTGGGATCAGAGGAACTGGAGTGAAGGCTGTTCTTTATGTGGGACTGGGGTGATTCCCTGCCTATTTCCCAGGCATATCTTCCCCTCTACCCATTACACTCCTCCACACGGTCCTTCTTTCTGTCCTTCAGATGTACAGGCCTTGTCCCAGGATCAGTCTCTTGGCTTTTGCTTTTCCTTTTGCCTAGAAGATTTCTCACCAGATCCTGTGTGTCTGGCTTCTTCTTATCATTGAATCTTAATTCAAATGTCATTGTCATCTGGGGAGCCCTCCTTGACCATGCCCACGGAACCCACACCCCAGTCCCTCTCAACCCCATCACTCTTTCTTCATGTCCACATAGTTCTTATCTGAAATCCTTGTATCTTCGTTTATTCTCTCTCTTTCTCCATCAGAATTTAAGCTCCGCAAGGACTCTGTTTTGTTCACTATGGTCTTGCCAGCACATTCTAGGTGCTCAATAAATATTTGCTGAAATGAATGAATGGAAGAGTGAATGAATGAATGAATATTTCTTATACCTTTGGAGTTCAGTGTCCTCATCTGTAAATTGGAAATGATGACAACACCCATCTGCAAGCTGAGATGAGGATGAAATGAGACCTCTTCTGTAGGAAGCCAAGCCCATCTTAAGCTCTTTGGAAGGGTTTGAATGTGTAAGTAGATTTTTTGCAATTGGTTCTCCCATCTGTGAAATGGGGATTAACCCTGCTCCCTGCCTTACCAACCTCTCCAGGCTGCTGTGAGGATTAAATGAGATAACGCATCCTAAGAACTTTGATGGGTCGTAAGTGGGGTGCCTGTGTTAATTCTGGCTACTGGAGGCACAGGGTCCCTTCCAGCCCCATCTCTGCAGGTGCAGAGTTAGGGTTGGGCCCAAGCTGCCAAGGCCTGTGCACGGTTGGCCTGTTTGCCTACAGTAGCCTTCATGCCTCCTGCTTCAGCATCAGAAGTGCCCTGTGGACCCTTTCCTTGGTCAGCACTGCACACTTTATACTGACATCTAGTTCTGCTAGTTTGGATTACCTGGCCCCACCTTATGCCCAACACATCACCCCATGGCTAAGATATAGATTTTAGCGGCAAGTTCTAGAGACCAGTTTAAGCAGCTGCCCCTTCCACCTGCCACGTGTGTGATCCTGGGCAACCTGTAGAGCCTCTGTCTGCTCCTCTGAAGATGGGATGATGGTTGGTGAATGTACCTACCTCTTATGCTTGTCGAGTGCATGGAATGAGGTGATGCCTACAAAGCTCCCAGCATGTGGTAAGTGCTAATAAATGGTAGCTGTTTTTGCAAAGGAAACTTTATCCAGATCTCTGAAAGTCTATGTGGATTCTTTTTAACATTCTTTAGAGAAGGCTCATCAAGCAAGGCCTTGTCTTGTTCTCACAGTAGGCGTGGTGAGCTTTATTAGTGCATTTTTTTCTTCACTTAATTGTTCTTTTGACATTTTTCTAAGTAAATACTGGGTGCTGGGCATCTTATAAGTAGCCAGAAAGATGAGGAGAACACTGGCTCTCCTTGAAGAAGCACACAGCCTGGCAGGGGAAGCTGGGAAGTAGGGGAAAAAAAGAGTTTTTGTATTACAAGGTAACAGATATATTTGTAGGATGCTTACATAGCAAGACTGAGGAACCCTGGATACCTGGACTTTGGGGAAGGCTACATGGAGTTGGCGATACTTTAGCTGGGTTTTGAAGGATGAATAGAAGTTCATGTGGTTGGCTATGGAGTGAGTAAATTACATACCAGGTGGAAAGAATTTAAAAAGCAAGAGCACAGAGACCTGAAGTTGTATGTTGAGGCTTATAGATTTTATCTGCAGTGCTACGGCATCTAGGACCTAGGGGCTAAGGAGAGACTTTACTGAAAAGCAGGCAGGGGCCAGAGCATCTGTGCACTTACAGGTCTTTATTGAGCACCTACTGTACAGCAGGTTTCATTGTAGGTTCTGAAATGCAACATGAACAAAACAAAGACTCATCGTTGTGGAGCTGAGAGCACCAACAACCAAATAAGCAGAAAATATTGCATTAAGTTGAGATCAGTTTCCTGAAGAAAAAGCAGGGCTAGGGGGCAGAAAGTATCCAAGGTTTGGGGAGGGCCTCTCTGAGGAGGTGGCACGTCAGCCCCGGAACTGAGAGAAGTGAGGGAACATGCCATGTGAAGGTATGGCCCTCCAACCGGTGGCACAAGGCACTAATGAGTGAATGATTTAACTCAGGGTCAGAAGCAGAAGAGCTTGACCAGGTTGTTTTTAATAAAACAATGAGGAAGTATATAAAACTCTCCAGGGCCGCACATGCACACGCATACACACACACACACACATCCCTTGCTTGTGCTTTGCGCTCTTCTCACTAAGGGGCAGATAGAAGACATGCAGGATGGGGGAGAAGCACCAGAGCTGGGGCAGCCTGACCCTCTCACTTAGGAGTTGGGACCCTGAGCAGGTAATGTCGAAGCTCAAGTTTCCTCCTCTATAGAATGGGTGAAAGTAGACAGCACTTGATGGTGCAGTTGGCATGATGTGAGCTGTGGACAGTGTGACATCGCTGGTCAGCAGTAGCGACTCACAATCCATTCCCCCTCCACAGACCCCCATCCTCACTTTCATCTTAGAGCTGAGGTGGATGAAGTGACATTCCAAAAACAGGTGATGCTGCAGTTTCCCAGTGGGATGCACCCAAGCTGGGACCAGACGCCCACTCCCTGCTCTGACCTTCTTGTGCAGGGCTGCTCCTGGTGCTCTGGTGCCTATCCTGGCCACCACCCATCCTCGGCACACAGTGGCTCCTTGCAAGCAGACCACCTTGGAGGGGCCGGGCGCAGGTGGGCCAGCTTTGCCTGAGTTTCCAGCTGCTCCTTAATGAAGAGTTGCTTCCCCTCGGGCACGTGTGGGGCAGCATTTTTGGGCTGCTTGAGTCCTGGAAGGAGGAAGAAGGGGCAGGAATCTGAGGGCCCCGGACCCAAGCCATGAGGCCCTTCCCACCTTGGGATCCGTGTTCTGTGAGTGAGAGTGAGAATGGCTGCATTATGAACCGGCAGTGGCTCCCCACAGTGCAGCAGCTATTCCATATCTCACCTTCCCCTAATGCGCTTTGCCTCCTGACCTGCAGGACCTCTGTTCACTTGTCCCTGTGAGGCCTGAGTTTTGAGGCCTTTCCCTGGGTTCCTGCTCCTCTGGGAAGTCCCCAGTTCCAGATTCACTCTCCTCCCCACACTCCCTTCTGCTGCCCTCAGTCTCACCCTACAGCCACGGAGGGGCAGTGCAGGCACTAAACTTGGGATGGAGAGACAGGTTCAAGGCCCGGCTCTGCTACCCTCTAGTTTTGTGACCTTGGACAAGGTAACTATTTCTGCGGAGACTGAGTTTCCTCTGAACAATGGGTGTGCAAGATAACATACACAAAAGCTCCCGAAACACCTTCCCAAATATGTGTTCTGCAGGATGTTAGGAAGTATTGCTTTGGAAAAGCAGAAATGGGGTGGGGAGGGGGAAGCGCTTCCTTCTTTACAACTTTTTAGAAAGTTTATTGTAGTTTACATGCCATGAAATGCACTCCTCTTAAGTGTACAGTTTTGAGTAAATTTACTAATTATGAAGGCATCACCACGATACAAGTTTAGAACGTTTCTATCCCCCCAATAAGATCTCTCTGCCCATTCAGCATTAATCTCTATTCCCGCCTCCACACAACACTCAGCTATTTTTTTTTGTCTCTGTGAATTTGCCACCTATAGACATTGCATATAAATGGAACCATACAACTCGTGTTCTTTTGTGATTGGCTTCTTTCATGCAGCATAACACTTTCAAGGTTCATCCATGGCGTAGCATGAATCGGTACCTCATTCCTTTTTGTAGCTATTTAAAATACTGTTGCTTGGATAGACCACATTTTGTGTATTCATTCATCAATTCATGGACTCTTGGGTTGTTTCTACCTTGGGCTATTAGGAATAATGCTGTTATGAATATTTTGTGTACGAATTTTTGTTTGAGCATATGTTTATTCTCTTGGTCTTATATCTAGGAGTGAAATCGCTGCGTTTTGTGTTTAACTTTTTAAGGAAGTGCCAAACTGCTTTCCAAAGTGGCTGAACTATTTTGCATTCTCACCAGTGATACGTGAGGGTTCCATTTCTCCACATCTTTGCCAACATTTGTCATTGTCTGACTTTTTTCTTGTAGCTATCCTGGTAGGTGTGAAGTGGTATTTCTTTTGGTTTTGATTCACATTTCAATGAATAACACTTCTCAATAAATTTGAGAAACAGTGAGTTAGATAAAGCTATACAAATGTCTTTGTTTCAGGACTTCTCAGAGCCTTTAATATTCTGCTAAGCATTGAGCATCTCTAAGGCAGTCTAGTGTGCAGTATTTTCTCAAATGAGAGCCCAGTGTGACCTGGGAACTCAGGACACTGGAGGATTAGTGTTCTTTGGGAAGCATTAGCCTAGGACAGGGGTCCGCAAATCCTCCCGGCCAAATCCCAGCTGCTGCCTGTTTTTGTAAATAAAGTTTTATTGGAAGAAAGCCACACCCATTCATTTACAAATGACCTGTGGTTGCTTTCACCCTGCAGGAATAGAGTTGAATAGTTGGGATAGACTGTATGCCTTGCAAGACTAAAGGAATTTACTCCCTTGCCCTTTACAGAAAAAGCTTGCTGAGCTCTGGCCTGGGAGTCCCAGGTGCACAGTGAGGTGCTCACTTGTTTAGCATGGATGGCAGCATGGGCTGGCCCTGGGGTTGGGGTGGGGACCAAGGAAGCACTTGTGAGGCTTAGTGTTATTTGAGCTGGTGCTTTAAGGATGGTTAGAGTATAGATAGCTGGGGAGAATTGGGAAGGACATTCCCAGCAGTGGAACTGCGGGAGTGAATGCTGCAATGTGAGGAAGTACAGGATGTCTGGGGACTGATGGAGACTGGTGTGTGGCCAAAGAGGAGGATTTTGCAGGGACAGAGGGAACTGGAGAGGTGGCTACAGACCTCTTAGACCTATGTTGGTCCCTGATTGCACTCCCTGGCTCCCTGGGGTTCTGGCTCCACTGACACTCATAATCACACAATTCTCCGTCTTTCCCAAGGCAGGGCAATGGTTAAGAGCTGTGTCTCTGACATTGAACAGATACCGTCCCCACTTTCTAGTCATGTCACTTGCCTGAGCCACAGTTTACTTATCTGTAGAGTGGGAATAACAGCTGTCCTCCCCTGAGAAGATGCAGAGAAGGTTAGATCAGATTTTACATGTGGCACGCTTGGCCCTGGTAAGTAGGTGGGACATGCAAACTGTAACTGTCCTTGTTGATATCTTTATAACCCGATACAGTATGCTCCTTGAGGGTGGAACAGCCTGCTTACTCATCACTGTACCATGGACTGAATGAGTGTGTGATGCAGAGTCCTGAAATTCCTGCAGAGGAGACCTGGCTGAGTCCCTGACTTGGTTTAGGGACCCCAGCTGTGGACTCTGTCAGAGTCCCCCGTAAATGTGGACGGTCCAGGGGACTGTACTTCTTTCTTCCTGGAGAAGTGACAGCAGACTCCCCAAGGCAGCCAGCTCCCCTAGCAGGGGCCAGGAAAGCACATTTGTTGTGGTGATGGGCCTTTTTTTTGGTTTGTGTGTTTGTTGCTTTGGGAGACCAGCAGGGCTATTTATAGCTCAGCCCCTCAGCGCCAGCTTTTAAGGCGGTGTCCAGGGCCCTGGCAGCACTTTCCTCGGTGGCAGGTTAAAGAAAGGTGATCTGTTTGCCGGCTCCGTGCATAACATGAAGATGAGGCCACCCCAGGCTGAGCTGGGAGCTGTTCCCACGTGGCCCTCTTGGGCTCCAAGCAGGAGGGAGTTCTGCTCCAGCTCTGCTCTCTGGGCAAACCAGCCCTTGTGCTGGGAGCTGGAAGCTTCAGGTGGGAGGCTGTTTCCTTCTCTCCAGACTCAGCTGCTGTGGGTATGTGAGCTGCCAAGAGGGAACAGACATGGGATTCCAGCCACTGCCCTTCCACCATCAGCCACAGGAGAATGGTGGACTCACTTTCTGGTGTAGCAGTGAGGAGTGTGGGCATCAGAAGAACTTTGTTTCAAATTTCAATTTGGGGCCAGACATGGCTGGCTCACACTCGTAATCCCAACACTTTGGGAAGCCAGGACAGGAGGATCACTTGAAGTCAGAAGTTCAAGACCAGTCTGGTCAATGTGGTGAAACCCTGTCTCTACTAAAAATACAAAAATCAGCGGGGCATGGTGGGAGGCGCCTGTAGTCCCAGCTACTCGGGAGGCTGAGGCAGGAGAATTGCTTGAACCTGGGAGGTGGAGGTTGTAGCAAGCCAAGATGGCACCACTGCATCCCAGCCTGGGCAATAGAGTGGCTCTGTCTCAAAAAAAAAAGAAGAAGAAGAAAAGAAATCTCAATTCGGGCAAGTTGCTTCATCTCCCTGAGCCTCGATTTCCTCATCCATGAAGTGGATATAATTGTGCCCTGGCAGTGGTGTTGCCATGAGGGCTGAATGAAGTGAGATAGGGGAGGGTGTCAGGTAGTGCCAAGCACAGTTCTTGCCACTGAAATCTCCTCCCAGTTCCACGCCTTCCTCCAAGTCTCTTAATAAGGAAGAATGTAGTTTGCTTTTGAGCTACCCTCTTGGTTTTCCCAACTCTTTCCCTCCTGTCTAGTAGAAGGGACATCTTCATGCCTGGATGGCCTAACACCTCCACTTGTGGTTTCTCTCCCTGCCACCGTCGTAAGGGCGTTACTTCTTTTCCTCCTCTCTTATCCTCTGTTCCCTCCTCTTTCTGAACTTTCTCCCTCCTTCTGGCTCCTTCTCGTGAACTAGCCCAGTTACATCAACCTGAAAACAAATGTGGATCAAACAACCCTTGTACCCTGTAGCCCCTTTAGCTGCCACCGCCTCTCCCTAACTCATCGAGCCAAACTTCCTGAAGGAGCCATGTGTCTCAGGTCTCACCTCTCATCTGCCCCCGACCCAGTCTACTCTAAGACCAAACAGTGGCTCTGCTGGCCTCCCCAGTCCTAGTCCCAAGTCCCACAGGGATTGCTATCTCTCACCAGGTCGGCCTACAGCATTTGCAGGTTGGCTACTTGCCTGCTGGAGATGCCCCTCCCTCTGTCTTAGAGATGCCCCTCCCTCTGCCTTGGTGATACCCCTCCTTGGGTTGCTCCTCTGACTTTCTCCCACTTCTTCCCTGCTTCTCCAAGGACTACTCCCTTCCTTTTCCTGCCTTGAGATGTTAGGGTTCTGGGGACTTGGTTGCAGGCCCCATCTATCCCCTTTCTCCAGGTCTCCCAGGATACCTCGACGGCTGAGGACTCAGCTATGAATCCCCTGTCTGCATGTATTTTCTGGGTTGTATCCAGAGACCTAGTAGCCTCTGGGTATTGCAGCAACCTGGGCATCTTGCCAATACCTTCATATCATCTTATCTAAAAGAATGATTGGCCATCATCTCTTTCTCTGTTCCAAGCACCACTTCAGTCCTGCCTTCCCCATCCAAAGAACCGTAGTGTGAATCTGGTGGCCATCTAACCCTGGCTCTTTCCTGCTGCTGGCTGCCTCAGGCAGTCACCTTGGGCCTCTATTGCTCTCCAGCCACCCATTCCTCTCCAGGACTATTCCCCTTCCTGTAGATTGCCCCAGTGGAGGCAAACTCCTCTGCCCCACCCTGACAGTTCATTCTTTCCATTTATTCTTCCCACTGCAGCCAGAGTGTTGTAAAACACACATCTGATGGGGTCTCACTGCTGTTGACCACTTCCCTAGGCTTCTGTCACCCACAGGAAGCAGCCCCAGTCCCTCAGCAAGGCTCATAGTCTAGCCCCTGCTCCCCATGTGGCCATCTCCCCACCCTACTTCTCACCCGGCCCTAGCTGCACTCACGCAGCACACCATGCCCTTCCTTGGCATTGTGGTGTTCTCCCCAGCCTCCTGGATTTTGCCCTTGGGGGCCTTTCTGCTCCAAATGCCCCCCTTCTTTGCTAACTTTCCTCCTACCCTTCAGGACCCCCAACCCAACACTCTGATACTGATCCCCAGCAAGGTCTCCTGCTGTGCCTGGGAGCTTCCCCCACCTTTCTCTGTGCCCACCCTCTCCACGTGCTGCTGTTTCCTTATCTCCCTTCTCCACTAGACCATGGGCTCTTTAAACACCCCAGTCTTAGCTCCACGTCTGGCACACTGATGATGCTTTCATAAGTACTGTTTAAATAAATTACTGTGTGGATGCCATGAGCCGTACATTCCTCTCTCCTAGTACACAAAGGCATATAAGACAGCTTTGGGGTGTGCATTTACTGTAGCTTTAATTTGTTAAGGAAAGTGGTAGGTGATGTTAGGGTTATGGAGGAATCAAAGCTGAAAGGGTGGGCTCAAGCCAGGATCCTTGGGCTCAAATCCAAGCTCTGTTTCTTGCTGAGGGTGTGAGTTTGGGCAAGTTACTTTGCCTCTCTGTACCTCAGGTTCACTATCTTTGAAATGGTGATGATAATTGTGCTCATCTCAAGGACTATGGGGAGGGTTAGACGCATTCATGCTTGAAAAGTCATTGAAGGTAGGTATCATTATTCCCATTTTACAGATGAGGAAGCTGAGACTCAGAGAGGTGATGCCACTTCCCCGAGGTGGAGCAGCTGGTAAGGAGCAGGACTGGGATTTGAGCCCAGCCCGTCTCTGTGTGTTCCAAGGGTTGGAGAAGCGTGGGCAGCCTCTGGGTAGAAAGCTCCAGAAATACTCTACTATGGCCTGAAAAAGGTGCCTCATAAAGTATCTGCTTTAGGGCTTGGCACATAGTAGGTGCACACTAAAAATTACTTGTGTAAAAGGATCCCGCTGCAGAGCCCCATCTAGTCTTCAGCATTTCCCGTTCCATGAACAGTGTCGGGGAGGTCTGTCTCTGGATCCTTTTTGGCCAGGGTGTTGGCAGCAAACTCTTCCTTATTCAGACCTTTCTTCTGTCCCAGCGTTTCATGGGGGAGGGTCATTTAGAAAGCTTTTTCCCAGGAGGAGCTGTGCCTTCTCCAAGTCTCTGGAGTTGAGTGCCCCAGCCCCCACCTTCTCAAAGGCTGTCCTTGTGGGTTTCAAAACAACCCCACTGCCCTGCAGGCTGAGAACTGGCCCCTGAGTCCCCTTTCCTTTAGAAACCAAAGGTCTATTCCTAGTTAAAGTCAGCACTGGTAAAACCTAAGGAAAATAGTTTGAGGATGTTTTCAAATAGTGTCTGGTGGAACAAAAGAGCAATTCATCCTCCGTAGCTTTTAGTAATCTGCTTCCCATTCTAGGAATTAGATAGTTCAATTAAGTAAGAGGGTGCTGGAGCAGGCTGCATGACTCAAAAGTTTGCAGCGGCATCCACGCTGTGGAAGAGAGGGGAGCTGAGCCAGCTTGTGCCTGGCGGGCCTGCCCCCCTTTCTCCCTCTGTCCCCACGCAGGTTCCAGTTTTCAGGTCCCAGATTCAGAAAACAACTACTCAACAAGAATGCGTGCGTGCGTGTGTGTGTGTGTGTGTGTGTGTGTGTGTGTGTGTGTGTCTGTGCGCGTGCGTGCATGCATGTGTGCACGTGCATGCACACCGACTCAGTAGGGACCTCATGTTCGTCCAGTGACAAGCTGAGCATCTGGAGTGGGCTAGTGCAGAGTACGCCTGAGCTGCTTCCATCTGCAGCAGCCCCGATTCCTTCTGGCCCTGGGTTGTCCCTTGTAGTTCACCAGCTAACGGGCATTGGGGTTGATTTCTGTGGCCATGTGTAAGGCAGGGTAAGCCCACAGGGCTTTTAATCTGGACAAAGGAGAGCCGGTAGGTACCATGAAATTCCTGCAGTATTTTGGGAGCTGGTGTGTTTCTCTGGGGTCCATCCCTTTGGTAACGTCTCAAGAGATCCATGACTTTCTCCCTCAAACCCCTCTCCTTCATCCCTCCATAAAAAAAGGTTTAAAAATGATTCAGGTGGCATTTGTAGATCACTCCTTCATAACCAAGAAAATCTACTTCTGTGGTGCTCAGAAGTGGAGTTATTTCTGAGCCTTACTGTGTATGAGGACTCCTTGGGGAAATCACAAAGTGCAGCTCCCTGGGAGCCACTTTGCAAAGTTGGGAGCCGGTGGGTCTCTGGGGGTGCAGAAATGTTTGTATTTCTAGCAAGTGCCCAAGGATTGTGCTCTGGGACATGCTACTGTGTTATACTCATATATTCTCTTAAAGGCCCCATTTAATAAGGCCTGTCATTTTAAAATGAATTAAAGCCAGAGATAGCTAAGACATAAGCAAATAAAATAACAGTTGTTATTATAAGTGGCTACCTCCTTTCTTTCTTAAATAACTTGGACGTTTTTTGGGGGCCACCTTATCCAGGTAGAGAGCAAGGGCCATATGATGCTTACCTTTTTTATCCTAGGGTCTAACATAGTGCCTGGTGCCTAGTAGGTGCTCAGTAAATGTGTATTGTATTTAAGTGGATGTTCCCACTTTTCCTGGCTATGGGTCTGAGAGCTGGTTTCCTTTTGAGTAAATCTATCCCTGCACACAGTCTGATTTTGTTTGGGGGCCTGCCTGATTTCTCTGGCAGGGCTGGGGCTGGAGGGAGCCTGTAGACCAGTGCTAATTGGTGTCATTGAGTAATTAATGCAGAATCAAGCCTCAAGCGGATTCCCAGGGAGACAGACACTGAGGGTGGCTTTCATACTTGGTGGGATGGGAGCTCCTTTCTCAAAGGACGTTCCCAGAGTGCCGAGGCGACTGGCATGGTCTGGTGGGGGTTGGTTTGGCAGCCGGAATGGGGTTCGTGGAGCAAGCTTGGAGAGGGGGTTTGTGTTGGTGCCACAGTTCTGCACAATATGGAGCGTGGCGCATTTGACTTTAAAGGAACACAAACCCCAGGCATGGGCTCTGGGAGCCAGGCCTGCGTCAACTCTGAAGAATTGATGGGTTCTGAGGGAAGCGAGGCTGATGGCATTAGCTTAGCACACCCGGAGTCCTCCCTGTCCTGTGGCCTGGGCCCTCTGGGATGCCTCTACACTTTGGCATGATAGCCAAGGCTCTCCGTGGTACCGCCTCTGCTTACATTTCCTGCTGTTTCCTTCTGATCCCTGCGCCCCAGCTTGCTGTTCTCAAAGCACACCATGCTCTACTTCTGGTCATGCTGTTCCTTCCACCTAAAACCATCTCCACTTCCTCCTCCTTCTGACCAAATTCCACTTATCTTTCACAATTTGGCTCACATATCACTTCTTCCAGGAAGCTCTCCCTGACCCCCTGTAGCAGTCAGGGTAGGTTGGGTTATGCCACAGTAACCAGTGTCCCCAAAGAGCTCAGCAGCTTCAAGCAACGAAGTACTTCCTGCTCAGACTGTGTCTCTGACACAGTGGCAGATGGTCACTCAGGAACTCAGGATGGCCAAGGCTCTGTCTTGACACATGCTTCCATAGTGACAGTAGAGGTAGGGAGAAGAGACGATGGAGAACCACACCACCAGTCTCTGGAAGCTTCTATCTGAAATGATGCTTGTGTTATTGTTGGTCACAGTGATCAAAGCAAGTCCTATGGCCCCCCTCAAGTTTGGCAGAGGAGGATGTATGAGCTCCCTTCAGGGAGGAATGTAGGATGTTCATGGCTGGTAATATGATCTCCTGGGAATGCCCACGTAGGCTGGGTGCATTCTGCATCGTAGCCCTTTCCACAATGCTCTTGTACTACATCTGCAAACTTACCTGTCTTTTCCCCTAGAGAGTGCATTCATAATCCAAGCTCCCCAGGGCTGGGTCTAGCTCCTCTTGGAGGCCCCACGTCCTCCTCAGAGGAGATATTTGGGCCATGGTGGACATGGGTGAATGAGCACATGGGCCCATCCCTGCTCCTCTGTAGCACTAGCTTTGCTGAAGATAAGCCAGCCCCAGCCCCAGTGACTCTCCACCCTCCCTTCTGCAGGCGCCGGGTCCTGGCCATCTCTGATGGGATCGAGCACATTGGGAACCTCCGCTGGGAGCTGGCCTTGTGTCTCCTGGCAGCCTGGACCATCTGTTACTTCTGTATCTGGAAGGGGACCAAGTCTACAGGAAAGGTAAGAGGTCGATCTTCAAGCAGCTAACCGTGGCAGAAGAAGGCATGAGCTCACGGATGACCCAGAGAATAACGGGGAGTTCATGTTGCAGAGGCCAGCAGTTAAGTTGGGAGCGGGGAGGAACACTGGACCAGAGTGAGCTCTACCCACCCTCACCACTTATTGACCGCTCACCTTAGGATGGTTCAGTTTTACCTTCTGAGCCTCAGTTTGCACGTCTCTGAAATAATAAAGCCTTGCCCTGTCTGTCCTATTGAGTTGGGAGTTATGCAAGGTAAAGGGGTAAAGTGCTTTGAAAACTGGGAAATGCTGAACTGCTTCAATGATTCTTTGGTAATGAAGACAGGGTTCCAGGTGTGTGAGAGGGCAGGTGATGTGCTGGCTGCCTCCACTGACAGACCCCAAGATCTCAGGGGTGTATTTCTCCCTCACCTGGAGTCTGGAGGGAAGAGCAGCCACTTCATCTTGCAGCCTTGTGTGCCACCTGCACCAAGCGGCCTCCAGGGTTGCTGCCTCATCAGGGAAGAGAAACAGGAGGAGGCTAGCTCTTAACTGCCATGGCCTGGGAGTTCCACGTGGCTCTTCCACTCACAGGCTGTTGGCCAGAGCCTGAGACACAGTGTTACCTACTGCACAGGGGCTGGGAAGCAGAGGGGAGTGTGGGAACATCTGGGGAGTTGACACGCTGTCCACTGTGAGGATCAGTACAGAGGTTAGAAATGTGTGGCACCTGGCCAAGTCCAACTCACTTCTGTGTTTACTTTAAAAAGGCGGGGAGGGGAAGAATTCGTTGACAACATTCTGAAATCAGGAGATTTCATGTGGAAAAAAGAAATCTGATTCTGGCATCCCTTGGAAAGTGAGATTTGGCAGCCCTGGACTTGCCTGCCCACACAGCGGCGTGTGTTTGAACTGAGCAGCCACCACCTCCTTCCAGGGGGCTCTGGTTGGCCACAGTCCCCACCATTCCCTGTCGCCCCCAATCCTGTGGCTGAGTGTCAGTGCCAACGTTTCCTCATTCTGCTATTCATTTTTTTTCTTGTGGAAAATAGGGAAATGAAGCATCTCTTAGACCTGGGTTCCGCTGACCACATCCCTGCCTGCCTCCCTGCTTCCTATAGGCAGTTGCCCATAAACTCTAAGTTCTTGGCTGGGGCAGCTGCTGGAGATAAAACCTCCAAGGAAACAGGAACTTAACAACCCTGGGCCCTTTTCCAAAAGATGTTCCCCTTAGCTCCCACAGTGGTGGGTAGGATGAAGAAGAAACTGCTAGAACGTTTGAGGTGGGCGGATCTGCAGGAGGGAAGCCAAGGTGCCCCGTGCTACGAGCTGTCCGGAAGCTGAGGGTGCACTTAAAACAGCCACACGGATGCAGGGGGACCGCAGAAAGTAGAGCAGACACTCTCATGTCCCTGCAGCCAAAGTGATTTTGCTTACCTTTGCTTTTTGTAGTTTGTATCATGAAGACAATAGGATTTTTCTTTTTCCAACTATAAAATTGTGGTCATTATTAATCTACTTCTTCAGACTCCACACACAGTCTCCCATCCTCCTCCTTGCTGCCTCTTCCGAGAAAAAAGCCAGAGGTAATCAGAGCAAGGATTCAAACCCCAGGTATTATACCTCTCTAGTCATGACCTTGGGCATGTCGCTCAACTTCTCTGAGCCTCAGTTTCCTCTTCTGTAAGACATGATTGATAAGTGAGCTTAGCACCACATGGGGCAGTTGTGAGGATGAAATGTGAGGATAGTTGAGTATGGTCAGTGCTCAGCAGAGTGAGTTACTAATAGTAAATGCTGAGTAAATGGCAATCTTTAAAAATCTCATCACAAAGATAATTCAAGTCGTTGTTTCTGAGTATTTACTATATGAAAGTGCTTCGTGAACTGTGAAGAGAAGGGAGGAGGTATCATGGTTGGTATTATTACTACCTCTTCTGTGGTTACCACCCCTTGGGAGTTGACACAGAGGCCTATGGGGCTTGGCTGGGTGGCAGCTTTGCATGGGTGCAGGGAAGGCTGCTGCACGAGGTTTGTGTGTGAACATGTGTGGGCTGTTCCAGGACCTCATATGGCCTTGAGCTCCAGGGCCCAGGCTGTGGGCTATAGCCCTGCGGTTTTGCTTGGCCGTAATGAAGAGGCTCAGTCCCACAGTGGGGCCCTTTACTGCTGGCTGGGCAATTGAGCCTGAGTGTTAGAGAATTCTAATGCAGAAATTGAGTTCGAGGAAGGGCAGGCAGCTATGGTCTTGGAGATTTCAGAAGAGGCTTATGGGGAAGGCAAGGGAGCAAACACTTACCCACTGCCTTCCACTCCCTGGCACCTTGCAAGTGCTTCAGATCCTCACAGTCTGGGGAGCTGCTGCCTCTCCCTTACCAGTGGAGAACCTGGGGCTGAGGGAGGGTGGGCTGCTGGCCATAGTTGCATGGTGACCCTGCCTCAATACTGACCCCAGGCTACTCCCTCCGTCCCTCTCTTTGGACTCTCGATTAAGGGGTAGAACATTGCATTGTTTTGAGTGTCCTTTCACACATCTTCCCTGAACCTCCTGTTTCTCATCTCTGGTAGAAGTGGTAGTGATGACAATATGATAATCATCGGCAGTAATGGTTAATATTTATGAGTTCTTCCTTTGGTAGAAGTGGTATTGATGACAGTGTGGTAATCATCAGCAGTAATGGTTAATATTTATGAGTGCTTCCTTTGTGCTTCACATGCCTGCTCCATTTATGCTTTGAACAGCCCCATGAGATGGGAGCTATCATTATCCCCATTTTACAGATGAGGAAACCGAGGCATGGAGGGATTCAGTAACTTGCTCAAGGACCCTCCGGTAAGGAGCAGAAGACTGGGATTAACTCCCAGCATTGGTGACCATGCAGCCCATGTCCTGGATAGGCTACTGTCATGCCTGTCACCTGCAGTGTAGAGACTATGGCTATTTTCTTATGGACTGGTTATGAAGAGGTATTTAATGAGACAGCACATAGTAGGTACTTAATGCTTATTGGTTGCAGCTCTTTCTAAATGGTGCTTTCAAGGGAAATGCTGAAACCACATGAGCCAATTAAGTATTTTCCTGAAGACTGGATTTCTCCCCCATGTGTCCTTTGCCCAAGGCCAGCATTAGTATCCTGGATGAGATGTGGTTTGCTGGAGCTGTGAGAATCCTTAGAAATGGTTTGGTCCACCTCTGCCCTTATTTTATGGATGGAGAAACTGAGGCTCGGAGAGTGGAAGGGCCTTGCCTGAGGTCACATAGTTAGTAAGTGTCAGGCCAGGAGTGAGAGACTGGTCCCCAATTTCTCAGCTCGTTATGAATGTTGAGGTTCTGTGGGGCACATCTGGCAGTTTAGAGAAACCCCAAGTCCATGGATTGGTAGGTAGACTTTTCAGGGGAGGATCTCGCACTTTTGTTCCTGTTTATGTCTTGCTTCACTTTGGAGAGGAGCCTAGCATCCAAAGGTTTTTTGGGTTCTGTACAAACAGAAACAGCTAAAAATAAAACATTGGGTCATTTGAAACTTCCCAAGTGGGCAAAGGTCACCCCTGTCCCCGGCCTCTGGGACCCTAGCCAGAGCCTTTTTCATGAGGCTGTTCAAGGAGGAAGAAACCCATCTCCCAGCTACTGTCCAGCTGCGACTGGGTTGGTATTCCCTCTTCATCTCTTCCCTGAAGTTCCAGCTTGCTGCCCATACTCAAGCCTCAGCACAAATTTCCATTTATAATAAATATTCATTAATTCAAGAAGAAGTCCCCAGACCCCGCCTTTCTCCAGGGGATATTTAAAAAACAATATTCCCAACTTTAAGTCAATTCAATGAGCATTTCGCCTACTCAGGGAGGCAGACACTGTAGACCTGGCCTTTCAGCAGGTGGTTCTCTAAGTGGGGATTTGGGATCAGGTCACGAATAAGTTGATCCCAAATGGGGCTATAGCAACACCAGGGGTGAAGTCCCAGCAGCACTGCCTGCCATGAGCGTCTCCCCACCGACAACATCCACACATGTTCTTCTCCCAGTATGCCTCACAATCTTTTGACATTAGGCATGTGGGATCTCCCCCAGTCCCTGGGGTCCGATGAGCAATCTGTACTCTCAGAAGCAGCTATTTGAGCTGCAGGGAGATCCCCTACATCCCAGCTTCAGTAGGTAGCAAGATGCCTGCCACTGACTGTTGCTTCATAGGCATTTGTTGAATCAGTGAATCCCTTCTGTTCCCTGGGCTCCCTGGAAGGCGCCGGGAATACACTGGAGAGACACTGGACAGCCTTGTCCCCACAGAGCATGCGGCCTGCTAAGGTGGGGTTCAGAGTAAGCAGTTTAACTCTGAGTATTAGTTCTAGCATTATACAATACAACTTGGGGATTCTCGTGGCTGAGAATTGGCTCCAGAATATTGGAATGTAGCATGTCAGAGTTGGGAGGGATCTTGGTCTTGAAGTCCAAATCTGTTTTATAAATAAGTGAATAAAGGCCCAGAGAGGTTGCAAAATTTGCCCAAGCCCACCCCACTTGGAAGGAGCCAAGCTGGAACTCAGATCCGGGCTGCCTTCCCTAAGCCTGGGCTTTGCCTGTTCTGTACCTCCAGATTGGAGTTAATGTGCAGATTCAACACAGATACATTGATCGTAGTTCTGAGCTCACGGTAGGTGCTCATTAAGCAGTTTATCTCCCTGCTCCAGTAAAATACCTGCAGTTTTAGTTCTTCATAGATATTTTCCATCACTGTAGACGCTATTGGAAATTTCAGAAATCTTCTATGGAAAAAAAGGCTTTCTTAATTGTATATTAAGTCCTGAGAAAGCATAGGATTCTAAAGTGCTTGCATTCTTCAGGAGGAACCTTCCAGACTGTTTGTATCTTCTGGATGATAAACAATTTCACTCTGGATCATTGGAATGGGGTTAACTGAAATTAAGTGACCACAAAATAGAGACATCTTCACTATTTTCCTATGTCTTTTTTTTTTTTCCGTCAACTGAATCCATCTTGCCCATCCCTGCCACCCGCTCCTTCTCGTAGTCTCCTGGGCCTGAAACCACTCAGCCATGTTGGACACCACTCATCCAATTATTGACCAAGTCTATTTTTGTTTAAAAAGAAAAACACCAAAAACATCCTATCCTCTCCATTTTTGTTTCCTACCCACACATTCAAGAAACGTTGAACCTTCAGTTGCTCCCTAGTACCTCCAGAATGAAAATTGCCCTTAGAATTTCCCATTTGTATAAACATTGCTGACATGCAGAATGATACAACTGAAATGCTTTATATTCTATGAAACAACAATTTTACATAAACTCAAAATTATAAATTCTATCTTATGCCACAGCATGTACAGCAATATTAGGTTTTGTGATATTTTTCTAGTATCTCCGTGAATATTTGTTGAAGCCAAAAAAAAAAAAAAAGAAACCTTTCATTACTCTGTGTCCTTCTCTTGTGGTTTTGGTAAGCCTTAATCTAATCCAGGGATTGGCCAACTATGGTTTTAGAGCCAAATCCAGCCTGCTGCCTGCTTTTGTAAATAAAGTTTTATTGGAACACAGCCACATCCATTCACCCACATATTATCCATGGCTGCTTTTGTGCTTCTACGGAGGCAGTGTGGAGTAATTGCAGCAGAGACTATGTGGCCCATAAAACCGAATATATCTGTGACTTGACCCTTTACAGAAAAAATTTGTGGACTGATGGTCTAATTTATTAAAATAATTTATGCAAATGAATTCCCACTAAGAGGCTAATATATAAATTGCTATCACTCAAAGTATGCCATTTCAAATATTAAAAAGCAACATGACGGTTTTCAGTAGAGAGATTTTCTGAAGAATCCTTAAGAATTTCACTCCGGCCTTCCAGCCCCAAATGGGATTTTCCTGTGTCCACATGTTCACTTGCTGGAGAGGTTGCTCATTCACTCACTCATGCATTCACTCACCCAGCAAGTGTTTACTGTGCACCTGCTATGCCAGGCACCAGGCTGGGGATTCTTTTCAGTGGTGAGTGCACCAGGCTGTGTGGCTTACCTTGGAATAGGGAGATGAAAAATAAGCAACATAAGTACAATGGGAGGGAGCATGGGCTGGGAGAGGGAAGCATGAGGGCAGGTGACCTCCTCAGAGAGGCCAAGGATGGCTTCTGTCGGCGATGGGAAAGATGGGACCGGGCCAGTGAGGAGTGGCACATGTGAAGTCTCCAGTGGGAAGGACCTGGTGAACTTGTGAGGCAAAGCGAAGTCAGTGACTGAGAAGGATGGTGGCATGAGATCAGAAGGGAAGTGGCACAGGTCAGGCCTCGTCGAATTTTTTCTAAGTGCGTTGGAGAACCACTGCAGGTTTTCCTGCAGGGGTAGCCTGGTCTGTTTTCATCCCTGCAAGCTGGTTCTGGCTGCTTGTTGTGAATGGACTGCTGGGGAGTGAAGGGGCTGTGGCAGGGAGCTCTGTTAGCATAGGACCAGGGAGGAGGTGGCAGGAGAACGGAGAGAGGTGATCAGGTCAGAGACCTCTCGGGGTTTCATCCTTGTTCTGCAGATCTGGTTCCATATAAGATTTTGAGACCTTGCTGTCCTTTGCCTTTTGAACAGGGGTGGCTGGTCTGGCATTTGGCCCGGACACTGCCCTCTGCAGACAGCCACCCGCACCCAGCAGACAGTCAGAGTGCCCCCCTATGCTGCCCCTACATCCTCCCCAGCTGGCTCCTGTTCTTTGCTCTCCCTACTGCCTGGTTCCTTCTTCTGTCCTTCTCTTGGTGGATGATTTATGGATTTTTCCCCCTCATTTCCTGGTCTCCAAGAGCAGTGGCTGGGAGGGGAGGGCACTGCAGAAACAATTCTGGTCCCTTCCCCACCTCCTCCTATTGCCACTTTAAAGGAAGCTGCAGGATTAGCTTGGATTTTAAGAAGAATCATGTCTTTTCACTGCTTTGGGGCTCTGTTTTTATTCTTTTCAAAGCTCCAGGACACCAAGGCAAGGAAAAAAAACCACACACACACACACACACACAGACAGACAGACACACTCACACAGAAACAGCTGCAAAAAGCCTTGAATTGATTTTTTTTTCTTTCCCTTCCTTCATTCACTCACAAGTAGAGGAATTGGAGGTGGCACAGGACTCTTAAGCAGATCGTGTCGTCTGGAGGATGGTCATTACAAGGCCAAGGCCTTAGTGGTGCCTTCTTCCCTCCAGGCCCTGCTCTAAACCTTTAACTCATTCAGTGCTCACAACAACCGTATGGGGAAGGTGCGAGGATTGTCTCCATTTCACAGATGAGAAAACAAAGCTGCATGGTGTGTAAGCCTTAAAATTGTGGGGGGATGGTGTCAGAGCCCATCAGGGTCAGGGAGAAGCTGGGAGGGGCCCTTGGCCACTGGGCAGGGGGGCAGCATTTGCAGGTGAGGGCACCTGCTGCAGCCAGCAGGTCTTGGATCTACAAATGGAGTCACTGCTCAGAGGGGCTGCAGGCAGCTCCTCCCCTCCCCCACTGCCACCAAGGTGGGCTGGAGCACCAGCGGGGAGAGCCATCAGGAACTGTACACAGAAAATTTATTCTTCAGCAACACCCTATAAAGTGTCTAATGGCTCAATGAGGCATAAAACAGGAGTAGAAGGGGCTTGGGAAATAAAAGGATGCGTGAAAGAGCAGAGGACAGGCCCAGGAAAGGAACTGGGCAGCGCTGTCTCTGGGCCCTCAAGTGGCCTTTGTTGCAGTCTCAAGCGAGAGGAGAGCTGTCTTGGTGGCAGGACTCTCTCAGCGGCCCAGGCCGATGTCTGTATTCAGAGAGGAAACTAGAGCGTTCATGAGATGCATGCAGAATGCCCAGGCAGCCGAAGAGGAGAGCCCCTGCCCCAGGGCCCCGAACCCAAGGACACCGAAGCCGCCATGGCGTTGAGAGCGCTTCTCACACCACGGTGGTTTGGGGAGAGCCGTAGATTGTGACATTAAGTCAAAAGAGTTCAGCATCTTGATTCAGCCCTTTCTCTGGCCTTGAATGACAGGGCTTCACCTTTAGCGGGAACCCTGGCAGCGAGGAAGCTTGGAAAGGAGGGAAGTTTTTCGACTTGGTAATACTGTCTTTATTAAAGCACAAAGGCCCCCCCCAAAGTCCCAGTGATTGCTGGGGTGGGGGGGGATTCTGTGGCTGGCAGCCTGGAGAAGGCTGGGAGTCCCAGTGGAGGGGGTGGCGGGCAGTGGTGCTGCAGTTAACCCTTACCAAGCCCCTCCCGGCACCTGGTGCCTGTGCAGTGCTGTCCCTGTGCGTGGGTCTCCCTGGGAAACGGGAAGCCACCCTCCTGTTTGGCAGGCACCGAATAATCAAAGTAGCTTTGCTCTCAGCACAGGATGAGGCACAGTGCTTTTGGAAAACTAAGCCAGAAACGAGCAGGGAATTTATTTTGTATCTACTGAATATTAGCTCTGTGCTAGGTGCTGTGGGGAATGGTAAAAGAATGATTAGCTCTCAAGAATTGGGGAAAGAAGATAAGATGAGGCAAGGATGGTGGCCAAGAGGAATGGAATGAGCAGGAGCTGGAAGTCTGGAGCCCTGCCCTGCCACGCCACTTGCCAACTGTGTGAGTTAGTGTGGGCCATCCAGGGCTGCTTCACCTCTCTGGGCCTTAGTTTCTCCTGCTGTCAGGGTGAAAGCATGACATATGCAGTGACAGTGGAGTGTTGTCACTTGTGAAGGAACGAGCCCAGGCTGGGATGACTGAGTCGAGTGAGCCTGGCAGCCACAGAGGGCTGTGGTGGAGGAAGACACCCCGGGGCTAGTATGTCTGGGCAGCTCCAGGCAGGGGGACCTGAGAGCTGCCTTGGACAGATGTAGCAAGAACAGTGATGAGCAAAGGCTCAAAGGGGCATTTGAGGTTGCAGGGAGAGATGACGTGAGCCTGGGACTGGATGGCTAAGCCGCAGCTGGCATCTTGCAGGGGCACCCCTACTTGCTGTCGCCTGTGGGCAATGGCCCGCTCACCCCAGCGCAGTCGGGATTGATGTGGAGCTGTGTCCCCCTGCCAAGGCCACCCCTCCCCTCCATCCCTGTTGCCACCCATGTCAGTCAGCATCCAACCAGAGAAGCAGAACCAGTAGGAGGTATAGAGGAAAAGCTCCAGTAGAGGAATCGGTGACTGTGGGAGCAGGCCATCTGGAGGGGCAGGCTGGGACTCTTCGCACAGCTGAAGCTGCTATCAGAATGTCTGCTGACAGGCAGAGTGTCTTCCTCGTTGGGGAAGTCTCAGCTGTGCTCTGTAGGCCTTTCATCTGAGTGACTGAGGCCCAGCCTGGTTATCCCACATAATCTCCTGGATGTAGTGTCACCTGACCATGCCATAGCCTTAGCCACCTTGCACATATTAGAGCCAGCACAGCACCTTCATGCAGGTGTGCCCTGCCTCACAACTGGATAGTGTGGCACCAGTGGGTCACCCTACTGTGCACCCTGCCGGGCCCTGGCTGTTTTGTGTGCCACGGCCAGACTCAGCTTCCTTCCATACAGCTTTCATTGTGTAGCTCTCCCCTCAGAACCAGGCAGTAACTCCCCATCACCTATGGCACTGAAACTGATTTTTAAAAATTATCCAAACAATACTTTTAATAAGCTACTTCCAAGCAAAAGAATAGTCTCCCCCAGTCCCACCACCATACATTCTCTCATTGTTTATGTGTTTCCCTCTGATCCTTAACATGTGTAATCAGAGCTAACGCTTTTGGAGCCTTGGCCACAGGCAGGTGTTGTGCTAAGTACCATGCAGCATCATCTCTGTTAATTTTCCCAACAGCCTCCCAGGGCCTCATGCTGTTATCCTCCTCTCACCTTCTCTAAGGCAGAAAGAGGCTAAGGGACCCATTTGAGGTCTCAGAGACAGCAAGTAATAGAGCCATCATGCAGATGCAGATCTGTGTTGTTCCAGAGTCCTTGCCCTCATATCACACCTGAGCCCAGCATTCAAGGTCCTTCTCCATTTTGGCCCACTTGTAGTGTAGACTTAGTATATTTATAACTTTACTGTATGTTTATACACATGTCTGTCCCATTATAAAATAAGCTCCTGAAGGACAGAGTGCATGGTGCTGAACCTGGTGCCTAAATAAAAAAATGATGAATAGGTGAGTAGATGGATGGGTACATGAGTAGATGGGTGGATGGGTGGGTAAGTAGATGGATGGGTGAGTGAGTAGATGGATGGGCGGATGAGTAGATGGATGGGTGAGTGAGTAGATGGATGGGTGAGTGAGTAGATGGATGGGTGAGTGAGTAGAGTAGATGGATGGGTGAGTGAGTAGGTGGATGGGTGAGTGGGTAGATGGATGGGCGGATGAGTAGATGGATCGTTGGGCGAGTAGATGGATGGGCAGATGAGTAGATGGATGGGTGAGTGAGTAGATGGATGGGTGAGTGAGTAGATGGATGGGTGGATGGGTGGGTGAGTATATGGGTGAATGAGTGAGTAGATGGATGGGTGGGTGAGTGGTTGAGTAGATGGATAGGTGGATGGCTGGGTGAGTAGGTGGATGGGTGGATGTGTGGGTGAGTAGGTGGACGGGTGGGTGAGTAGATGGATGGGTGGTTGAGTAGGTGGACGGGTGGGTAAGTAGATGGATGGGTGGGTGAGTAGATGGATGGGTGGATAAGTAGATGGATGGGTGGGTGAGTAGATGGGTGGATGGGTGTGTAGATGGATGGGTAGATGGGTGGGTAAGTAGATGGATGGGTGAGTGAGTAGATGGATTGGCGGGCGAGTAGACGGATGGGTGGATGGGTGGGTGAGTAGGTGGATGGATAGGTGAGTAGGCGGGTAGGCAGATAGGTGGAAAATGGGGAGATGGATGGGGGGCAGTGAATGGTTGTGTAGATGGATGGACAGAGGAATAATCAGCAAATTCAGTTCTCTAACTTTACTAATGAGACTGTGATATTCTTGAGAACACACAGGTGACAATTAGCTAAGTGAAATATCTCCTGTTGATACAGCACTCTGTGGAGTAAATACTAATCACTCCATTTTGCAGATGTGAAAAACTGAGGCTCTAAAGTTTCACGTAATGGAATGAGGCCAATTTTTAGTGGCAGAACTATGATAATGAATCTAGAGCAGCTTTCTGCCTCTAGAATACTGCACAGACCTAGATTCTCCATCCCTTACTTCATCCCTTTTGTTTCTTTTGTTTCTGCCACATCCTGCTGTCTTTTGCTCCTGCAGAAAGCCTTCCCTGACTTCCCCCACCCTCACCCTTCTTGGCCGTCTCCTCACTCCTGCCACAGCTCTTGTCAGCAGCAGCATCCAGCTGCACATCCCCGAGTTTGCCTCTTAGTCTGTGTCGAGCTTGTGGATCCAGGAAGATTTCTTACTCCAGAAGACGAATATTTATTAAGCCTGCCCTGTGTACCATGTCCTGTGCTAGGCACTGCAGATAACAACTCTAAACAAGATTACAGGCTGGAGTGCAAGTCAGACTAGTAAACAGACAGTTACAAAATCTTCCTTTGGTAAAGACAAACATGGCCCTGGGAAGGCAGTGGCATTAAGCTGGGGGGTGAAATGTGGACAGTTGTTAATTTCCCAGAAGCAGGAGAGATAAGGGATTCCAGGGAAAAGAAACCATATGTACAATGATCAGAAAGCTAAACTCCTTCCCTTTTCCCTCTCTCCTCTCTTCTATTTTCCTTCCTCTTTCCTTGTGTTGATTGAGAACCCATTGCATGCCAGGGACTCTAAGTGCATGTATTTTTATTCCTCGTGTGAGCCACATGGGAAGTGCTATGAGTGGTCACTTGTTGATTGATTCAATCAGCCAGCAAGTATGTGATGCCTGTCATGTGCCAGCACCTGTTTGATTGGGATGAAAATGCTAGCATTTCTTGACCATCACTCAACCAGCAGTGAAGTTGCTCTTCTCCTTCACCCCTGATGGTGGCTAAGGGAAGAACAGAGGGAAAACTTGTCTTGGGAAAGAGGAGTGACAGTCGAGGCAGGTTTGATAGAAATTGTGTGTGGTTCCGCGTGTGCAGCTCTGGGCGTGAGACCCTTGTCTGATGACCAGGAGCAAATGGAGGGAGACTGCAGGTTGAGAGGGAAGCAGGGAAATGATGGGTAGAGAGAGTCCCAGAAGCAGTGGATTCAGACAGACCCAGGTCCTTCCTGCTGAGCTGAGGCACATTGTTTACAGAGCACCTGCCACATGCTGGACTTTAGCCTGGGCCCTCCACTTTCATGATTTAACTTTCACGGCAGACTATTGGGTGAGTGTTGGCAAATCCACTTTACAAACGAAGGTATTGAGAGCCAGAGAGGTACGTGATGTGCACAGGGTCACACAGCTAGTGGAGGAGTCAGGATTTAAATCCAGGTCTACCAAGGTGGACCCCCAAACCAATGCTTTTCCCTCTGGTACCCACAGAGTCCTCAACAAGCATTGGCCCTCCCTCTTTGCCTTGGCAGACATTTCCCCACCTATCAGGCCAAGCGTTTATGATGTGCTGGGTACCCGTGGTGGGCTGGGTAATTTGAAAATGGACAGGCGGGAGAGAGCAGAGCCTATGGGCTCTGCCACCTCTGGAGGCAGGCAGGCCCTGGCTGAATGGTAGCTCTGCCTCCACGGTGACCTTGGGCCCAGGCCTTCTTTTCCTCTGAGCTGTTTCCTCAGCTTTACCTGGGGACACGGAGAGACCCCATCTCCCGTGTTGTTACAGGCTCAAGTGAGGCGATGTGTGGAAATGCACCCCCCATGCTTGCATGCAGGGAATGCCCCAATGTTAATTTCATTATTATTGCTTATAATTTTCACAAATCCATGCTCCAGCTTCAAAGTTCTCTAGATTTAGTGGTGATGTAAGATTGGATTCACTCACCTGAAGATAATCAACATGATTCTGTAGTAAATATTGTCAAATCCTGGCACAGTCTGTGTTGGTACAGAGTTTGGATAAGGAGGTGATAGCGGCCCCCAGTGGTCTGGAAAGGCCTCCTGGAAGAGGTGTGATTTCAGTATCACTTTGAGCAAGGGGAGGGGCTCAAACTGGACCTCACATTGGAGGAGGGGTGCGGAAAGGGAGAGCCAAGGATGGCTATAGGGGTTGCAAGCCATAGGCTGGGCCAGACTTCAGAGTAGGGGAAGCACAATTGCCAGAGGAAGGTCCCATGCGCAGAGGGGAGCCATTGATGATTCCTGAGCAGGGGGTGTATTTTGGGAAAGTGGAGGTGGCACCGATAGGCCTCACATTGTGCTCTATGCTGGGTAGCAGCTGTCTTCCTTCCTGTTCAACAACCCCAATGTGTAATGAACTAGAACCCCCAGTGAGAACATTGGAGCAGACGATAATTCACTCAGCTGAAGCCAGACAAGAGCCTTATCCTGAATCACAATTAACTTGTGTCACAATTGTGATTGGCTCAGTGTATTGGTAATAATAGTACCAACATCTAGGAAACAAATGCTTACTTAATGCCAGCCATGGTGCCAGGACTTTTACAAGCCACTCACAGACCCTGCACTCCTTGTTTGTGACAAGGATTTTGTAACATGGCTTTTGTCACCCTGAAATGCAAGTCATAAATAATCTGCCTGCATAGATAAGTTTAAGGAAATTGATATGATGCCCTAGCTATGTTATAAAGGAAAAGCAAAAAGAGAGCAACTTATAAATAAAACAGCATGTATTTCAATATGTAAATGCTTGAGCACACAAAAAAACATAATGAAGTAGTCAGGTGCTGGCACCAGCTTGTAAGAAATACATATGTATGTGAGACAAGAGAGCCGACGCACCACTGAATATTGCCTGTACTTTTTCACCATGTTTTACATCTTTAAAGAAGAACTAGCCACATGTGTTATTATAGAATCACCAGGAATGCAATAGCTATAATAGTGACTAATGCAAGGGTGTTGTGTGAATCGCTCACATTCCACAGGCAGTACAGATATTAGTGACATGATTTTTCTGAAATGATAAACAATGCTTGGTAAAGTACTGAATTAAAGAGACAGCCTTTCAATTTACATGGTAACTGCATTTCTGGAAAATTCAGTCTATATTAAAATGAGGATAAAAAAAACTTTGAGGATATATGTAAAACAGAGTTAGCTTCTCACTTGAATAATTATAAACAGCTCCTCCCTTCCCCACAGGAAGTGGAACTTGTAGAAATCGTGAGAAGCAGGACATTTGTTTGCTGTATGGGGATGGTCCCACACACCATAGGATTCCCACCATCTCTAGTTATTGGCCATCAAATGCATCACCTCCATCTTTGTGATGACTCTAAATGCCTCTGCATGTCTCCAGGTTGCCCCTTAGAGGATGCACTGTTCTTGTTGCAACCACTAACTTACATCATGTCATTTAATCTTCACAATAATCCTTTCAAATTGGTATTTTTGTTCCCATTTTATAGGTGGGCACACTGAGGCTTAGTGAGGTACAATAACCTGCTCAAGTTCACAGAGCTGGGACTGGAACCCACTCTGTTTTTCTGCCTCACCATGGCATTTAATACTGTGTTATTATTTTACAGAGCTATGTGCCTTCAAATTAATTCAATGTGTACTTGTTAAACACCTACTGGGTTTTAGGTATTCTGGTAAGGAGTTATAGAGGCAAATATCTAAGACTTGGCCATGTGCAGCATATAGAATTTTCCAGAGAGACAGAACATGGCTCTGGAAAGGAATAGAACAAGTTCTTTTTGCCCAGAGTAGCAGTCCTCAAGGGTGTGTGAAGAGAAACAGTCTGGATTAGTAGGTAGAGACCAGCTTAGGAAGGGCTTATAGACAAGTCTAGTAAGAAATTGAGAGCAATGGAGAGGCACTGAAAGGCTTAAAGCCAGGAGATGTTATGACTAGGCTTTATAAAAAGGCCACTGTGAAATGTGGCATGTGGAATGAATAGGAGGGGGCTGAGACCAGAACACATGCTATTAAGCAGTTTGGGTAGAAGAGAGTGACAACTTTGAGGTGGAGAAAAGAGGAAGGATTTGTGAAATATGCAAGAGTATGAGTCAGCCCTCGGTGACCCAATGTAGAGGGTGAAGAAGACACAGCAGCCCAAAATGAAGCCTGTCTTCCTGGCTTGAGTGCCCAGTGCTCAGTGGTGCTGGTAGGTGAAATGGAAAAACATGGTAAAGGGAGAGGTTTGGCTGGAGTTGAAGGAGACCATTCTTTGGGGACCAAAGATGGAACTTGGGGAGCACCAGCATGTAAGGGGCTGAGAGGAAGAGGAAGCTGAAGGGTTCCCTGAGAATAAGGGAAATCCAGCCTAATGAGGCCTCAAGACGGGAGAAGGAGAGCAAGGGTCGTAAGATGTGTGCTGGGCTGGGCATGTCCATTGGAACTAGCTATACTGGGTTAAGAGCAGCTTCCATGGAGTGCTGGAGCTTCCAGGAAGTGGAGTCAGACTATGCATTTCTCCCTTTCAAAAGGTTTATCCTTGAAGAGGGGGAAGCAGGGAGGCTGAAATCAAAGAAGACACATGGAGGTTGTAGCTTGGATGATGCTGTTATCTAAAAAGGGGACACAGAAGGAGGAACAAATTTGGAGAAGACAGTAATTTTGGTGTTGAGTATGTGGAACTGTAGGTCTTCATAGGAAATTCGGGTAGACATATATAAAAGGGAGTTGAAAATATGGCTCTTAAATTCAAGAGATACCACTGCATGAGGAGGATTGAAGAGCATCAGTACACTGGTGGCTCCTAAACCCATAGGAATAGGTAAGAAAACCCAGGAGAGTGTTTAGAGAATAGGAATGGGGTGAGGCCCCACTTTTGGGAAGCAGTTTAGAAACCTGTAGAGAGCAGCTTCCTTTGAGAGCTACCTCTGAGGCAGGGCTTGTTCCTGTGCTTAACACAGTAGTTGGCAGATAACAGATACTAATTGAAGTTGGTTGATTCATTGGCTGTTTGGTTAATTGGTTGAAAGAATGCATGAAGAGGCAGGGCACAGTGGCTCAAGCCTGTAATCTCAACATTTTGGGAGGCCAAGGTAGGAGGATTGCTTGGGCCCAGGAGTTCAAGACCAATTCAACATAGCGAGATCCCATGTCTACAAATAATTTTAAAAATTAGCTGGGCATGGTGGTGAACACCTGCAGTCCTAGCTACTTTGGAGGCTGAGGTGGGGAATAACTTGGGCCCAGGAAGTCAAGGTTGCAGCAAGCAACAATTGTACCATTGCACTCTTAGCCTGAGCAATGGAGTCAGACTCTGTCTCAAAAAAAAAAAAAAAAAAAAAAAAAAAAAACATGAAGTAACAAATCTGTGAAAGAGACTTTAAAAAATTATGGAGAAAGGAAGCAGAAAACCAGAAAAGTCTAACGAAGGAAAGTTTTAAAGCTGCAAAGATAGGAGACGAGCAAGCATGAAGAAGCCATTAGGTTGGACTATTTTAATAATCCCTGGGGGGCCCTGGTGTTTTGTGGGATGGCTGCCAAGTAGAAAAGTGAAAGAGGATAGATTGTCTTCAGGCGAGGTGAGAACAAGAACTGAGCATTGATTCTTCTTCCAAGAAATGAAGCAGTTTTGAAAGGAGTATGTTGCAACCAGCATGCGTGAGCTGGGAAGGATCCATGTTGCTCAGGACCCCTGAGGAAGGGCCCAGGAGAGCCCAGAGTCCTTAGCCAATTGGATAGGTGGGAAGGGAGAGTCTGCCTTTCAGAACAGGGGATGGTTGCAGGAACCAGGCAGCATCTTGCTCTTTCTGGCTGCAGATGTGGTCCCTGAATATCGGATCCCTCCTCTCCACACCTCCATCACAAGCATGTTTAAGAGTGAGAGGACATGGGGTGGTGCTTCTCATCTGGCAGCGTCCCCCAACTGGCACATACTTGCCTGGGGAACGTGTGCTTTAATGGTGCCCTTGGTCGCCATGGTGACACCAACCTTCTAGTCTAAGAGAGATGGATGGGGTTTAAAGCATTATTAGTCACTGTTCCGAATATGTTTTCCGGGCAGTAAATAATGGCTCCTAATACCTGTGTAAGCTTGGCTGGGCACTGCATGGAATATTTATGTTGCTTGGGCTTGTTTTCATTTTGGGTTTGTTTTCTTCTCATGGTCTTTATGGTGGAGCTATGTAAAAATCAATAGCATTGACTCCCTAGCTAACCTTAATTCACCATGAAATAGGCTTAAACACTAAACTCCCTCCTCCGGTGAATTTTAGATATCCTGTGGACAAGGATTTAAATTGGGCTCAACCTTCTTAATGAGCATGGTTGCTATTTAAGTATCTTGTCACCCTTGCATACAAGGCTTGTGTCTTTCCCTGGAGGTGATTTTTCCCAGCCTGAAGAACTGCCTGCTTTGTGTTCTGGGCTCTTATTGCTTTAAGTACTTTCTTCATGTAGCACATTCTAGATCAGGACTCTGGAGCAATGGGAACATGCTGTTCCCCCTTTAAAGTTCAGTTCCAGGAGGAGCTCTCTGGCACACCACTGTCACCTGAGCTGCTCACACCACTGCATGTATCTGAGGCCCTCTGCTGCCATCCTGTTAACGATCAGTCATATGCATCTGTTCTAGGGTTAGCTCACATACCCTTGAGGGTAGGGACCCTGTTCATCCATCAGCGTGCTCTCAGAATCCAGCACAGGGCCTAGCACACTGTGGGCTCAGTGGATGGAATTTTACTGCAGGTGTTTTACTCTCAGATGGAAAGGCTGAAATGCGAACATGGACTGTTCACACCAAAGCCTATTGCAGACATATGGGGTTATGTCCTGTTATGTTCTGTTTGTTCTTACTGCATTATTAAGGTCTGAATTTATTCATTCATCAACTGTTTACCATCTATGTAGGTCTTCCCAGGAAGTGTTTCAGAGCCTGTAGAGATGAATAAAGCCCTTACCTTTGAGTAGGTAGCAAGTAAAGAGAAAGCCAGGTCTATGAACAGCTGACCGTATGAAATAAGGGCTAAGAGAAGGACGAAGGGGAGCTACTGTCTCCCAAGGGCTGATGTATCAGGTCACTGTACCTGGTGCCGTGTAGACATGGGCTCATTTAATTCTCACACCTACCATGAGAGGTGGGAGCTATGCTCTGTTTCACAGATTAAGAGCCTGAGGCTTAGAGAGATTGAGTTAATCTGCTACATTGCTATCCCCACTTTACAGAAGAGAATATCAAGACCTAGAAAGATAATAGCTTGCCAAGTCAGCCACCATGCATAGAGAGTACCAGAGGCTAGATGTGAACTTTGATTTTCTGAAGCCAAGATGGGTCCCTGGATCTGTATGCCACATTGCTCAGTGTGTTGTGGGCTGTGACAGGAGTGTTTCATTCTGCCTGGGTGGCCTCTTGCTAATTCCTGGAAGACATGGTCATTGAACTGGTCTTGAAGCTCAGCAAGATTTTCGTAGGTAGAGAGGAGGAAAGGACCTTCCTTTGCTTACCTCCACTGTCCTACTCAGGTGAAGGGTGACACAAAAGCAAGGGTTTGCAGGCAGGGAAGTGCAGGGTTTGTTCAGGGGACACAGGAGGACATGGTGTGAGATTAATGTACTTGGCTCATAGAGGAACTTGAACCTCCCAAGGGGTCCATTTAGTAGTTGAGGGCTTCAGGGTTGAATAACTCTGAGCTTGAATCCTGCCTTTATTTAGCTTTGCAACCATAGGTCAAATGCCCAACTTCTGGGTGTTTCAGTGTTCACCTCTGTGAAATGGGAATGATAGACTCTGTCTTCTAGAATTGGATAATGTAAGAATAAGGCACATTGAGCAGACAATAATTGTAAGTCCTATTGTTATTAGGCATCTCCTGATCTTCCATTTCTCCCAAATGAAGCATTTTCCCTCTTGAGCCCCCTGTGTCCAACTAGGATGTCTCTTATTCCCAAAATAATAGAGTCTTGGAATCTCAGGGATGGAATGAGCCGTGGGTGTAGGTATCTTTATGGTCCCGGCCACCTGTGAGAAGAAAGAGTGACACTATTCCCTAAGCTCCTAAGATGTTTGGTTTCTTACCTCAGCTCCTGATGATGCCTGACAGGAAAATGCCCCTCCCTTGTGACCTCTCAGGGCTGGGAGGGTTGTTTTCCTGTAAGTATCTGAGAAGTCTCAGCAACTTTCCCCTCATAACTGTGTGTGAGTCTCCAGAGACCGTGTACCCCTCAATAGAGAGCCTCCAAGCTCCTTCTTCACCAGGTTCCTGGCGCATCCCAAAGGTTGGAGATGTTCGTTGACCTTAGCTACTCCTGAAAGCCTGGCATCCCTCTTTATAGGGCAGGCTTCCTCCCTGTTGTGTGTGTCTATGATGGTGCAGTTGGGTCCCCTGCTTCCCTTCAACTCAGCTTTGAGTGCCTTCTATCATTTTTAATTGGAGTATGGTCTCATTTCGTTTCATCCAGATATAATTTTTTCCCTTCCATCTAGGCACTGTCTGCACCCTGGCCCATCAGCCACTATAGTTGGGACTTCAGAAAGGATTCTCATCCATAGTGGGCACTCTGGCTGACTCCCTCTGTCCTTCATTCCAGTCTGGCTGCTGCAGCTCCTCCAAACAGCTGTGTATACTTCTCCTCTGTCCTGAGGTCTTTCTTACCTCCGGGCTCTATTCACTCAGATGTTCCCAGCCAATGGCTTATCACCTCTTAACACCAGCCTTCCACTGCCACCCCCATCTATCAGGGAGAAGATCCATAAGGATTGTCAAGAGCCATTTCCCAGTGCCCCTCACAGCTGAGACAGGGCTGATTCCAGCCTCTTTGTCTGTAGTCATGAACACCCAAATGTGGTGTTCTCTGCCAGCCAAGGCTACTCGCCTGGGTTGGAGAGGCATTGCTTATTGCAGTGATGGTGAACAAAGGCAGTCAAAATCCTTCTAATTATTGAGCAGTCTTCGTGTCAGATGCTTTGCAGAGTGATCTCTAACCAATCCTCACGACATCATTTGAAATAGGCATTATCCTCATTTCACACACAAGGAAGATTGAGGCTCAGGAAGGTCTCATGGATCTTCAAGCCCATGCATGCGCCTTATGCGTGGTGATGGGACCCATGCCAAATTTGGCCATCCCATCAGGCTCATTTTAAACTGTGGCAGAGAAGGTTAAAACTGGCTTCCCAAGACATGGTGACATCTTGGGCAAAGCTGTTCTACCTACTCTTTATACAGACAAAACTTTCTGAAGACTTCCTGATTCCATTTATTGCTGTTCCTGGTTGACTCCAGGTGTAGAAGGTTGGTCACTCTTAAGGGTCCACCTTCAGCTCCTGGGTTGTCCTCAGAATCTTCTCTTCATGTTTGAGTAGAAGGAAACAGTGTGGACCATTTGGGCTAGTGCCTCCATCTGGTGAAAAACAACAAACCCAGGGCAGGAACAGGACTCACCCAAGATCTCAGAGGCAATTGGTGGTTACATATTTAGCTTCCATATTTGACTACTTGTAGTGGACACCTCAGAGAACCATAGCATAAACAGGAAAGTTTATTTCTCTCTCCCATGACAGCATGGGTGTGAGCTGTCTGGTTTCAGGGACCCAGACTCCTCCTGTTCTGTTGCTTTGCTTTCCTTACGGTGTTGCCCTCATTTTCATGGCCTAAGATGGCACAGGACTTTGTTTTCATTTCAGCCCATGGGAAGGGCAAGAAAGGAAGGATGGAATACAGCCCTCCCATTAAGGACATGACCTGGAAGCTGTACATGGCACTTTCATTTGTATCTTTTTGGCCAGAACATAGTCAGATAGGCACGCCAACCTACAAAGGAAGCTGGGTAATGTCCTTATTCTGGGCAGCCATGGGTTCTTTCAAAAATGAGGGTGTTGTTACAGCAGAAGAGGGAGAATAGATTCACAGTCTGTGCTGTGGTGGGGTGGGGACCACCTGCTGGGCTGCTCCCAGCTCCAGTCCTACCCCTCAACACCTTTCTCCTCTTCCTCGTCAACCCAGCCCAGGGACAGTACCCTGAAATCTGGATCCCACATGGGTCAGTGTTTTGTTAGATTATTTTAGGCCCTGTGCATGGGCTAATTTTCACAGCTAATGATACACCACTTGCCTTCCACAAAAAAGTATAACTTTAGCTCTTCATGGAAATACCACTGCATTGTTAAAATACCATTACTCCCTTGAAGAAATGCCACTGTTTTCTTGTGAAAACATGACTCTACCAATTTAGAATTTGGTTGCTTAAAGCAGAAAGTTTTCCCCTACATTTACTATTTCTGTTAGAATGTTCTAGAACAACACCTCCAACGGTGATAAAAATTGTGAGGAGGCCAGATGTGTCCAGGGTGGCCTTCCTTCTTTAGATTTATATTCTCTTAGCGTTTTATTCCCAAAGATAAATAGTATCTTCATGGAGGTTATGCCAGACTGTTAGTTGACTGCTACAGTGTTCTCTCCTGGGAATGCAGGTAATGGTCTCTAAAAATCCAAAGGGGAGAAAAACCCATCGATGTTTAAAAGAGTGATTGTCTAGGGATTGGATGTTCAGTGCCATGCTTTCTGGCCATATAGGATGGGCAGATGCACCCAAGAGACAGAAGCGAGACTGGCTGGAAGGGGATTGAGGGGAGGGGTGGGACTGCACAGTGCCCCCGCGCTGGGAGAGTGGGCGATGGATGATGACATGTCAGGCAAGCTGAGTGCTTGAGGTTAAAGACAGCCAGAGGAGCCAACAAGACAGCAGTACCTGGCCACACATGTGGCAGAGTGCAGCATGCGTGCTGGAGAGAGAAGACTTTTGAGCACTTCCAGCTCTGTGACCTAGAGCAAGCCACTCCTTTACCTAGGCTCGGAGGGATTTTTGTTTGCAAAGTGGGGAAAGAGCCTACTCAAGTGGTGTGAAAATCAGTTAGAGATATTGTGTGAGATATTTCTGGCACCCAGCAGGTGCTCAGTTAATAGCAGCATCTTCCAAGCCTCTGGGTAGCAGATTCACAGAAGGTTCAACCCAAATCTGTGTCAGGACCCTGGATAGCTCCAAGGAGTCCTGGTCCCGCAGTCAGGTCCCTGCTCTCTCAGTCAGCCACAAAGGACCAGAATATCCCCCCATATCACTGAAATCACCACGAGAACTGGTGATCCCTGTGGTGATTTCAGCGATAATCCATGAGCCCAGACTGCACAGCATCCAATTACAAAGTGAGACAGCTCTTCCCTTTTCATGTCCCTTAAGGTGAAAGGTACGCTGAGGTGCTGGTTTATCTTTAGCGCCTCTCTAGAACTTGCTTGTCTTGCTTTTGAACAAAGACGGCACACAGCTCAGACTCAGAGCCTTTGGCTAGAATTTAATCATATTTTATTTTTATCACATTTATTTTTTGTAGTACTTTCCATTTGCAGTAAGAGATCATAGTTTTCTGTTTATAGTGGTAATTCACAGTTTTCTCATTACATATATTTGTTTAATATGAGTGTACTAATATATAGAAAATATTAAATAATACAAAGGAGATACGTGTATATGGCCAAATAAAATACTAGGAAAATGCTGTGAATGATTGAAGTTTGGATTAGTCTATCCTTGCCTCTTTGTAGATGGTAAATGCTAGCTCAGAGAGGGTATGGAACTGGCCCCAGCTGCCCAGCACATTGGATCTTCTGACTCTGTGGTTCTAGGTTCTTGCCTCCACACCGCCCTGCTTTTTTGAATGCCTTTTGAACAACACTTGGCTTTCCAACTGACTCCATTATCCTGGAAAATTTAGGGAGGGGTGACCCTTCTACAATGTTTGTGGCATTCCAAATGATCAGACAATCTCTTTGCTCTGAAATAAGTGGCTGTATCCTGGAAGTAGGGGGAAACCACCCCCACAATCCCAGTATTGGGATGCAAATGAGCAATTAGCGTCAATTAAAACAGGATACAGTATAATTACCACCAATTGTGCTAACCTTTATATTCAGAAAGCCTTGACCTGTGAAATGGGAATTAAACAATAGTAAAAACTATTTCTTAACCAAGGGGTGTGTTTTGGGCAGTGATGGCTTCTTTCATGGGCTGAGGGTTCTGAACAGATTAGACTTTCTTTCCTCCACGCCCACCTATCTGGGTCTGGGCCACCACTGGTAGTGGCCAGGAACAGCCAGGCTTGATGGTACCTTGTCAGAGACCTTATTAGGCCCATCACCAAATGCTGCATAATTCAGCATAATGCCTGAACCCTGCTGTGGCCTCGTGCCTCTTCCAGACTAATTCTGGGGCCTCAGACATCTTGAAAGAAACACTTTGCCAGGAAGCACCTTGCCACCTGAACTGCCCTGCCTGACCTGGTCTGTCTTTTAAAGCCAAATCCTTTGTGATGTCCTTGTTTATAAACATGCCTCTGAAAATGCAATTCAATCTTCTGAATCCCATTTTATGTGGACCCAGCATCACATATAGATGCAGCACAAAGCAGTGTTCCTAATGACCTGCATCGTAACCTCACTTCCAGATCTCAGCCTGCTTACTTGTTCCTCTGTCCAACAAATATGTACTGAGCACACCTTACATGCTATACACTGTTCTGAGTGCTTTGGATACAGCAAGGAAAGTAAAAGATCAAACCCTTATCTTGCAGAAATCTTAAACTTACAAGGCAAGAAAACTGCTGATGGAGAGCAGCTTTGGGTGTTGGGAGGATGCTGGAATGACAGGGGTGATGAATGTGGGATGGGGTTCAGGGAGGACAGGGCCATTCATCCTCTCAGCAACATCAGGGCAGACAGTATGGTCTATGGGGCTACAAGGGTAGCTTCTGTAGTGAAACAGACATTTTAAATGAACCAATCTGAGCCTCGGCTTCCAGACCTTTAAGATACACAGGACATTGAGTTCTCAACTGGAGGGCAGGGCCCTAACTTGGAGCCTGTGGGGACTCAGACACACAGGAGGAACGTCTTGGGTGGCCAAGGACTGGGGATGGACACTGGACAAAGAGGCTCAGAAAAGGCAAGGAGGCCTAAGAGGCCTGGCACGTTCCCCAACAGCAGGGAACCTGGTAGTCTGGGGAAGGGAGGAGACTGGCCAAGTCACACGGCAAGGCTGGGCAGAGTCAGTACTGAAGCAAGATTTGATCACTGATTGAATGTGGGGGAAGCTGAGAAGAGAGGTGGGGCACACCTGAGTGACAACCTGGAGGCTCCTGGATATACCAGGAGGATATACCAGGCAGAGGGTATTGCCCTCTGCCTATTTCTACATCCTTGGCTAGTTCCACATCTTCCCTGCCTGTCCCAGACTCTGTCATTCCTGCTTATCGTTGGAGACCCAGCTCCACCCATGTTCAGAGACAGGAGAAGGCTGGATCCCTTCCCAGAGACCCTGAAAGCACCTTCCTAACCTGTGTCCATAGCCTCCTATTCCTGTGTGACTCTCCATGTGTGCTGTCATGATCCCAGGAGTTTCATTCCTAGATGCTCACGTGCCTAAATTACTTCCTCAAGAACAAGACCTGGTCTTACTATTCTGTTGACCTGCAGGAGAGTCTGAGAAAGCATAGATGAAACATGGACTAGACCAAGGGTAGCAGACAGATGGGTTTCATCCCAACTGATTATGGCAGGCTGCCTGGAGTGCTGTATAGAGGGTTCTGAGGCTGCATCCAGGCTTAGCTGCAAAGAACGCTGTGATCTATTAGTGATGTCTGGCAAGGCACAGGAGGGAAGAGTGGCAGTATGCATGTCATCTGTGTGCAATCTCTTGATGACAAGAATCTGTGTGGTTTTGACAGTGCGCAGCTGTTCTCAGAAAAAGTGAAAGATGATGTTCAGGTGTCTGGCATGGCCAAGGGTAGAAACAGATTAGAAATAGCTTTTCAAGAGCCACTTTTAAAAGTGGCTTTAAAAGAACTGCAGATACAGGCTGTCCTCTGCATTGAATTTCAACCTTCATACCACTCTCCGCTTGTGTGCCTTACATAATGATGCCCCTAAACCACCTTTTGTACCCTGACTCAAGGCTCTCAAACCTCAGCTTACAAATGATTTTTTCTGGGCTAATGCCTGCCAGCCAGTAGTTTCATTTTGGCAGCCTAACTCTTTGTCTGCACTGTGGTCTTTGGGCAATTCATTTGAGTATTTTATTTCCCTTATGGTTTTATAAAAGAAGTATAAAAATGAAGGTGTGGATACCAGTGGAGGGAATGTAGTTCTCCTAAATGTAGCGTAGAAGCAGAGCATCGATTCAGAACTCCAAACAATGGAATTGCTTCAAAGTTGTCATCAGCCATTTAACCATGTCACTGTAGTAATTGAGGAACAGTCTTCTGTACATGGTGCCTGGGCACAGTGAGGGTACATTTGGCAGGTCATAAGTGACCCTCTTAATGACACCCCAGTGGCTCAGTCCACTCAATATAGACTGGACATAGCATAACCAGCAAGTGTAGTCACATCAAAGTGGTCCCACAGGCGAAGGGCAAATTTTTATGATTTTTGAGTTGTTCTTATGTTTTACATGGTAATGTTCTTTTCCTTAAATTTTGTGAGCATTGAGAATTAAGATAACTGAGTTCCAAATATTATGTATTTAGAACAGGTCAGCTCTGTTCTAAATACATAACTGGACATTCTGAATAATTAATCTTCAGCCACACAATAGAAACAAAGGTGGAAATTACTAAACGAAAGCAATTTGTTATTAGCGTCAATCTGATGATCTATAGACTTAAGCTCGTTGGCTTGGGGGGGTGGTTATTTTGAAGGAAACAATCAAGAATGTATGAAATGCTGAAGATCTCTCACAGATGCTGTGTACAAAGCTAAGTGAAACTGGAGATTTTGTAGCACCTTTAGCTCTCTGCAGAAACCATCTAGGCTTATTGATTACTGGCATCTTATTTTTATTAATATTGATTGATGCTTTTTTATATTTGACTTGTAACTTTTCTGGATTGCATTATATAGGATAGCAAGGATTTTGTTGATTACGTGACATGTCAATTGAACTGATGGTTGATTTGGAAACAGGGATGCAGAAATCGGTGGTGCAGGGGCCATGAGTGGGCTGGGGAGGTCGCCATCATTGCAGAAGTGAGACATTGTCTGAATAAAATAATCCAGCCTTTCAGGGTGTGTCCACAGGACCCACTGTCACCAACGTTTGCTGGTTCTAATGTCCTATTTTTGAGGATTGGGTTTAAAAATTTCTGCTTTGGCGTTTACAAACTGAATTACTTTTCTGAAAGTCTCATCTCTAAAATGGGAAAATAGTACAGGGTTTGCATGGCTGTTGTGAGGGTTCCGTACATAGGTAGCCTGGTGGTTGAATGTGTGAACTTGGAGTCAGGCAGGACTTGCTGTGACCCCCATGTCTGGTTGCCTTTCATTCACTGGGCAATCCTATGCAAGTTATGAGTGACCTCTCTGACCTTTGTTATATGTAAAAAGAAGAGCATGAACGCTTGGCGTATGGAACTGCTAAGTAAATGCAGCCATTGTTATTATTATGTATAAAGGGCTGGGCATGGAGTGGGATGTTTTGTTCCCTTCTTCCTTCCATCCTCATTTTCTAAGTCCCGAATTTCTCATCATCCTTCATGGGTCAACACCTCCCTGGAGAAGCCCTCCTGGACTGCTCGTGTAGTGAGGGACTCACTCTGTGTTCTACCATTCTTTGTGCTCCCCTGATGACATGAAGCATGACCTCCTGTCTACAATATCTGTCTTTCCTACCAAGTGGAAGTTGCTTGATGCAGAAATTCCCCTCCTATGATTCAGTCTTCTTTTTACATTCCAGGACCTAGCTCAGTGCTTGGTACATGAGAGTGTTTGGGTGAGTGAGTGAGTAGGTGGATGAGCTGAGTGAGCAAAGGAATACATGAATGAACAAATGGGTGGAGGGCTGAAGCACTGGTCAAAGAAACCCTGGGTTGAACAGGAGCGAGAAGCTAACTTAGAGCTGGAGGCCCCAGCACAGATTCTTTATCTGGGAAACGAGTCTCTGAACCAAAGCGTGCATGCATATCTGCATCTGAGAACATTTTGAGGGAAGGTCCTTAGATTCTCAGAAGTGTCCCTGGACCCCAAATGTTGACAGGTTGCTGACCTGAACAGATGGAATAGGCAGGCCCCACCAAGAGGACAGAACCAAGTAATTGGAGGGGTGAATGTCACAAGAGAGAAAAATCAGAGCTGGCAGGACACAGAGTCCTGCAGGGACCTCAAATAAGGGGAGTGTCTGGCGCCACATGCAGCCCCTGGGACGGGAACTCCTGCAGGCCCTGTGGGTCTTGATCCCTCCTTGTAGGCAGCTCTTATGTGAGGAAGGTCAGAGGAGGTTTGTGTCTTTCACTGTCTCTATTCTTATTTAGAATCCACTAGCTAAAAGGGTCTCTCGGGTTCATTGGGTCCAATCACCTGCCTCCAAATAGACCAAGCCCGCATGGTTCCAAGCAGGCACTGGGTTTTTTTCTGCCCCAAAAGTTTTCTTCCCTTTCCCTCCCCTCTTCTCACCTTCATTATTTTATCCTGTCCTATCCTATCATATGCCATGCCATGCCATGCTATGGTATGCTCTGCTATGCTGTCCTATCCTATGCTATGTTATCCTATGCTCTGCTGTGCTATCCTATGCTCTGCTGTGCTATCCTATGCTATGCTATGCTGTCCTATCCTATGCTGTGCTATCCTATGCTATGCTATGCTGTCCTATCCTATGCTGTGTTATCCTATGCTCTGCTGTGCTATCCTATGCTCTGCTGTGCTATCCTGTGCTATACTATGCTATCCTATACTATGCTATGTTATCCTGTGCTATGTTATGCTATCCTATGCTATGCTGTGCTATCCTATGCTATGCTATGCTGTCCTATCCTATGCTGTGTTATCCTGTGCTCTGCTGTGCTATCCTATGCTCTGCTGTGCTATCCTATGCTATGCTATGCTGTCCTATCCTATGCTGTGTTATCCTATGCTCTGCTGTGCTCTCCTATGCTATGCTGTGCTATCCTGTGCTATACTATGCTATCTTATCCTATGCTATGCTATTTGATGTTACGCTATGTTATCCTATGCTGTGGATCCTGTGCCAAGCTATGCTATGCTATGCTATCCTATGTTATGCTACACTATGCTATCCTGTGCTATGCCATCCTATCCTAGCCTAGCCTATGTTAGCCTAGCCTATACTATCCTGTGCTATCCTAGTCTCTCCTTAGCTATGAATATTTGACTTTCAATAAGAGCTGTGGCTTTAAAGAATGTGGGTATTGGCCCAATAGTGAATTCTGAAGTGGATTTAGAAGATCATGACCAGCTTATTAAAAAGAGTATGATAGAAAATATCAGCATGTATCACACGTGTTATTTTGTAAAACTTTCTTTCCAGCTCTCTGTGTGCTGGACTGTGATATGTATTTCTTTCTGTGTGTTGTGGTCAAAAAAGTTCAAGCACCCTCTCAAGCACATCACAGGCACTCAGTAGATATCACCAAAAGACTTAGCCTTTGGTGAGGTATGAGGCAGGAGGACAGGCCATGCTAGGGGTGACTTCTTATTCCTGCACTAGGAAGCCCTTCTTTCCTTTACTCCATCTGTGGCCCACTCCTATCACTTCTGCTTCCTTTTCCTTTTTAATTTTATTTATTGCAGTAAGAGCACTTAACTTCAGATCTGCCCTCTTAACGTATTTGTGCATTGTTATTGACTGTAGGTGCAATGCTGTCCAGCAGGTCTCTAGAGCTGATGCATCTCACTAGTGAAACTTTACAACTCTTGATTAGTGATGCCCCATTTTCCCCCTCCCAGTTCCCCACAACTGCCATCCCACTCTTTGGTTCTATGAATTTGACCCTTTTCGGTCCCTTACATAAGTGGAGTCACACAGTATTTGTCCTTCTGTGACTGGCTGTACAGATGAATGGATCAAGCACATGTGGTCCATACACACAGGAGAATGCTCGTCAGCCTTGGGAGACAGGGGCCTGATGCAGCAAGCCACAACACGGATGCACCCAGCGGATGCTGTGCTGAGCGAAGTAAGCCTCTTGCTCTCACCCCCTTCCTGATTCTCTCCTCTCCTTCTGTGCACAGGTTGTGTATGTGACTGCAACATTCCCCTACATCATGCTGCTGATCCTTCTGATACGAGGGGTCACGTTGCCCGGGGCCTCGGAGGGCATCAAGTTCTACTTGTACCCTGATCTCTCCCGGCTCTCTGACCCGCAGGTAAGAGTTGTTTGCTCAATGTGCAGCGTCACCCACCACCAATGGGCAGCCTTCTGCAGAGCCCCTGCCACCGGCCACTGAGGTTCAACAGCTGGTTGAACAGTGGAAAGCCTGTGGACCCTTTTCCAGAATCATTTCAAAGGCATACATTTAATACGTATGAAATCAAATATTTTGAAATACCGTTACTGAAACATTTTTAAAAGGCAAATTTGTGACATGGTAATGGATGCACATTTTAAAACGAGGACGTTATATAGCCAGATCCAGCAGCAAGTCTGATGACTACTGTGATTTTAAAGCAGAAATGAGCATAAGTGACATTTCAAGATAGCTATACCATGATATGAAAATATCTGGAATTTCTATTGCTAACAGGACTGCGGTTTGTTGCCTGCATCCAAAATTGAAATGAATACTAAATTTCAGTTAGAAGTTAATAAAAAAAAATTTTTTTAATTTTCTACCCCAAATCACAGATCTCTGCAGTAGTGCAGCTCAGTGAGAGAAACTGGACTTTGTTTGTGATTGATTTTCTTTGTGGGAGTAGCTCATAGTAAAAAACAGTTGGAGAAATTGGCTAAGCTATCAGTTGTCTTTGGTAAGGCATTGACTGTTCTGAGTGGTGAGTGGTAGTTGTGCCTAAGCTTCTCTAAATGGGTACATGGTGGTGTGCCCTGGAGTACATTAAACAATTGAAAACAGAACATCTCATGAGCCTGGTGGCTCTCAACCTCAACTACATGTCAGAAGCTCTTGGGGAGCTTTTGAAAACCCTAATTCCCAGAGCACAACTCAGACCAATTAAAATAACTCTCTGGGTGTGGGTCGCAGGTCTCGGTATCTTTTAAAGCCCTCCCAGTCATTCTAATGTGTGAAATAACTTACTCAAAGACATTTGAGTGGGTGAGCAGGCACTCATTTTTCTATTAAAACACAGAACACATGGAATCAGCACGGTTTCCAAATAGAAAATGAGGCTTGCAAGAAATTTCAAGTCTGCAGTCTGTGGCTTCCAGCCTCCTCCTGTTAGGGGAGCTTGGAGAAAAGTGTTTGCTGGGGGATGGTTAGTGCAGCTCAGAGGCCCCTCATCATGGTGGGCGGAGTGGGAAGTGAGCTCATTTTTGTCTCAGTTTGCCATGCCTTGCAGGGCCTTGAGGCTCAGGACACCATCAGGCACCTGCATTGCATCCTGAATTGCAGGCAGAATCCCTGGGAAGAAGGAAATTAGCTTCAACTGTTGGCTTTGCCAGTTCCTGATCTCTGATGGCAGAGGCTCCCTTGAAGGAGCAGTTTTGGAGAACATATTCTGCAAACCACTGGTCTGTGTGTTTTTATGAGGTCCATGCATCCTGCCCTGATCCAAGACTGATTTCTCCTTCTCTCTTCTGCTTATGGGCTTCTTTTTTTTTCCTGGTAATCGTTCAAGAGCCAGAGTGTCACTCAGAGTTTCCAAATCTCGCCGATCATCCCAGTACCTTGGAACTGGTTAAAAATGCAGATTCCAGGCCCTACTCCTGGAGGTCCAGTTGCAGTGGATCTGTGATGGGACCTGGGCATCCATATTATTAAGAAGCCTCCGAGGTGATTCTGATGATCAAAAAAGTTTGGGAAAATCTAGTTGGCACCTACAACTTCAAAGTCCTGCACACGTGTGCTGCGTGCACGTGCAGACACACACACACACACACACACACAGAGAACATGAACAGAGGTGAGGCAGGCCAGGCCATTTACCACTCAAATATTCTGCCCTGAACATCCCGGTTTTCTACCATCTTCCTTTAAGGCACTGGCCACCAGCCACTAAGTAGTGGAGAGCAACTAGTCTGAGAGTTGGGACTTGAGCTCTCCTGGTTCTACCATGAAACCTGAGTGACCATGGACAAGTTCCTTCTCCCTTCCCTCTTTCTGGGCCTCAGTGGATTTGGAAAGCCCCAGCTTTTCCTTGAGGATGGGTTGGCAAACTATGGCCTTCAGATCACATCCAGCCCTCTGCCCATTTTTATAAATAATGTTTTATTGGAACCCAGCCTGTTATTTGTTTACGTACTGATGTCTATGACTATTCTAGCACTCAAAGGCAGAGTTGAGTAGTTGAGACAGAAACCCTATGGACTCCTGTATCAAGGGGTATCCCAAGATTACTACACATTTGGTAATTTAGAAGGACTCACAGGACACAGAAGCAGTTACACTCGTGGATGTGGTTTGTTTCCATCATCAGCAAGACAAAGACACTCACCAGGCAGAGTGTGGAGAAATCCACACACAGGCTTCTCACATTTCCTCCCTCCCTCCTCCCTGGAGCAGGTATGCAGACTGTGTTCCTTCCTCCAGCAAGGAAATGCGGCAGCATGTGTGCAGGGTTTAGAAGCCTGCCTGCGACGCAGAGTCCAGGCTTTTAGTGAGCGTGTTTTATTGACTGCGCAGGTACTCCCTGCCTGCATGATCAGCCACAACCCTCTGAAATCCAGACTCTCAGAGGAGACACAGATGTTCACCAGAAATCACACTGCCGTACAAATGGTCTAGGCAGACATTTTTTTTTTGGGATTCGGTGTTCCAGGCATACAAAACAACTGTGTCACTTAGTACCACAGGGAGCATCCTAAAAGCCCAATTCCCAGACACCAGACAAAAGCCAACACTACAATGGGCCCGACTGTGGAGTGACATTGGGCCTGCTCTCTTGACTCTTTCCTACAGGTCTGTAAAATCTCAAGTGTTTGCCACTTGGCCCTTTCCAGAAAAAGTTTGCTGATCATGCACTGGAGCACCCTCAGGGGCATGTGAGCAGGAGCTGATGGTCCCCACCCCATCTGATCCCCCCACTCCGTCCTTATTGCTCTCCACCTTTGCTGCCACCAGCCTAGTCCAGGCCACCACCATCTCCCACTTGAAAACTATAGTAACCCCCTAACTGGTTGTCCAGAAATGGAAATGGCTCCTTGACCATCTAGGCCACTCCCCACCCAGCAGCAGAGGGATCTTTATGAAATGTAAATCTGATGGGCACCTCTTTTGCTTAAATCCCTCCTGGCATTCCCTGTGGTTTCTGGAATAAGATCCAAATGGTGAGGCCCCCACCGTCCTCTGTGAGCTGCCTCCTGGTGGCATCCCCTACCACGCTCCCCCTCTTTCAGTTCATTCCAGGTATTGGCTGCTTCTGTGGGCCTCCAGTAGACATGGCCTTTCTCTGCTGGAAATCCTCTTTTTTTTTTTTTTGAGATAGAGTCTTGTTCTGGCACCTAGGCTGGAGTGCAGTGGCACAATCTCAGCTCACTGCAATCTCCACCTCCCAGGTTCAAGCGATTTTCCTGCTTCAGCCTCCTGGGTAGCTGGGATTACAGGTGTGCACCACCACACCTGGCTAATTTTTGTATTTTTTTTTTTTTAGTGGAGATGGGGTTTCACCATTTTGACCAGGCTGGTCTCGAACTCCTGACCTCATGATCCACCCACCTCTGCCTCCCAAAGTGCTGAGATTATAGGCATAAGCCACCACGTCCAGTATACTTATCCTTTAAGACTTAATTTAAACATCACTTCCTCAGGGAAGTCTCTTCCGACTGCCTACCACACACCACCCCCCAGTACCCCATACTTATTTTCCAAAGCACCTACATAGCCTATGTATTTACTGTAGAATATTAATATGTATATGTAAATGTGTGTGATCTTTATTTGTTCAATGTCCATGTACTTGTTGAACAGATTTTTCTGAGTGTCTACTCTGCATCAGAGATTATTGTAGGTATTGACAGTTTTCCACAGGGGGGTCGCTGGCTGAGAAGGCAGCTTGGGAGCAAGGTCTATAGCTGCCTTGCCTACCATTATATCCTCAGTCCCTGACTAGCTCAATGCCTCATACACAGTAGGTATTCATTAAATGTTTGTTGAATGATAGGAGTAACAGTTATTTTTATTTTTCAAGAGAAGGTTCTCTTTAACAAAAGTCTAATAACCTCCAGGTTACCAAATCTGTGGGCTGTAATGTTTTTTGATTCTCTATCAGTGACGGCTAGGAAGCATGTATATGTGTTTGTCTGTGTCCCAGAAGCAACTGTGTCCCCAAAAAGCAGCTGCTGATTTTCTGTGGCGTAAGTAAGGATAGCAACCCCAAGAGGGAAAGGAAAACAAAACCCCATGTATGTTGGTGGGTTTTGGAAGCTAGGGTATGTTGTAGGAAGAAGCCCAGTGTGACCTGATTCCAACTGTCCCCATTTGTTAATACCCAGCCCGTGAAGAAGCAGGAAGCACTGTTTTCTATTCCTACTCTCCTGCCAGTGGTGATATGACCTTGAATGAGGCTCCTAGCCTCTCGGGGGCCAAGTTCCCTCCACCCTCAATCACAGGCTGCACCTGGCCTTGAAGGTCAAGTTTGATGACCCAATCACAGAGGAATACTTTTTCTTTTGAATTATGTATGTATGTTAATAGACATTAGGACTAAAACTGGGACATAAACCACATCAAAACCGTGGCTTTATTGCTATTATTGCTAGAATGAGACTCTGTGTGTGATATGTATCTCATACACACACATACACACATACATACATACATACATACATACAGGTTGAGTATCCCTAAATGTTCCAAAGTTTGAAACTTTCTGTGTGCCGAGATGGCTCTCAAAGGAAATGCTTCAATGAGCATTGGAGCTCATTGGAACATTTCAGATTTTCAGATTAGCCATACTCAGCCTGTACATACATACATATATATGTCATAAATATGATTAAAAGTGAGGCTAATTTAAAGGCAAACGTTAAATGAATACAAGAACAAACAGGGACATGTCAAAAGCAGTGCAGGTAGAAGGTGGCTGGCTAACATCTGAGGCCCGGTGCTGCGGGGCTGCGGAAACATCCTGGGATGGTGTTAGGACCTCCGTAGCCACATGGTCACCCTACGGACAACTGAGGCACAGCTCCCAAAGTTAGGGAGAGTAGATTAGGAAGCGGGGTCAACTGGAGGTATTTTATCAGGAAGTCAGTGAAAGGTTCAGTCTTGCACCTCTTTGTAGTGTTGTCCTCTTAGCAAGTCCAGATGGTTTGTTTTCTGAAAATGGTCCTTAGTTTTCCTGTACTTTTAGAAATGATCCTGTACTTCAGATTGCACTACGGAGTTCCCAGATAGCGTCCCTAGGTCTGGATGTTGGGCTAGTCTGGGAACGTGGACACCTTTGTTTCTTTGAGATAATCTGGCATTTGCAGTATTGGGGCCTCTTGCAGCTGTGAGAAATTAAAGGGGTGATTGTATAGCCACTAAAATCTCTCCCATAGGTGGAGAAATAGGAAATACGAAGGAGAGGTGATTATGGGAGGAAGAGAACCCTGTAGGGGGTCAGAGGGCTAGGCCTTGGGCTGAGCTCCAGGACACATTCAGGTCTCCAGCCTCTGAGTCCCACTGGTCCTAGGGCTGCTCCATCTAGTCCCTATCCTCCTTGACCTCCAAGGATGGGGTTGAGCTCAGGTGGACTGAGGGCCAGCAGGGGGTGAAATGAGCACTTGGTAGTGGGATAGTCCTTCCTAGTCTATGGGCTCCAGGAGGGCAGGGATGAAAACACTCATGTGTCCCTCTCATCTATCACCAGAGTCCAGCAACCCTTCCTTAATTTGTTCCACTGGTAGTTATTACAGCCCTGTCTGCGCCAGGTACTCAGCATGTAGAATAAGTAAGAGTCTCCTTGTCTCTAGGGAGCCCACAGTATGCTGGGAAAGGGTAGAGTCTCACCTCTTCTGGTGTTCCCTCCCTAGAAGAAGAGGGAAGTGGGGTTGGAGGAGACCAGAAGTTCTCCATTCTTACAGTCTGTTGAGTTGAGAAGGAGTGGCAAATTGTTGTTGGTTATCATCTGAGTGCCAGAGCCTGTGAAAAACTCATGCCTTTGTTATATTAGAGTGGGTTTAAAGCGATTACATTTAGGCTGGACACAGTGGCTCACTCCTGTAATCCCAGCACTTTGGGAGGCTGAGGCAGGCAGATCACTTGAAGTCAGGAGTTCAAGACCAGCCTGGCCAACATGGTGAAACCCCCATCTCTACTAAAAATACAAAAATTAGCCAGGTGTGGTGGTGCATGCCTGTAATCCCAGCTACTCTGGAGGCTGAGGCAGGAGGATTGCTTGAACCTGGGAGGTGGAGGATACAATGAGCCTAGATTGCACCACTGCACATCAGCCTGAGGGACAGAGTGAGACTCTGTCTCAAAAATAAATAAGTAAATAAAATAGAGTGGCTGCCTGTATACCATCACTTTCCTTTTCTTGCCTTTCTAGGAACTTCCTGGGGAGAGCCACTGGGAAAGTCAGGAGGGGTGTTAGCTGGCGCACCTTGAGTTAGACAGAACCCCAAAATTGCCTTGTCTCTTGCGGCTCCATGAAGGGCCAGCCTGCTATTGTGCTCCAGTAATAACTGTGGGGCTGGCATGTTACCAGCAGGGCTTACTTCTCTGCAAACACGTGTAAGGTTCATGAAGCCTGGGCCTGGGCCAGGATAGGTGGGCATGTGCAGGTCAGCAGTGGGAAGAGAGTCCCCCGGCGCCTTCCCCCAACCAGAGGATACTCTTCCACCCACATCCCCACCAGAGCAATGAGGATCCCCAGTTTAGCCCTGTGGCCCCTCCATGATCCAGGATCTCCATTAATTCCAGACTGATCCCCAGCTCCCCTTCCTTCAGGATTACAAGGGGCTCAGACATGCCTATTTGCTGTGTCATTTACATTTCTAAAGGAGACACAGGGCGTCTGACTGATGTAAAGCTCTGGACTCCAGCTCCTAGCCCTATTCAAGGACATTCCCTGGGAGGGTGCTTCTGCCCCTCTGCATGTGGGCAGTAGGGATTCTGCATGAAAGCTGATGAAATGTTGAACTGGGTGACTGTGGCTGCCTTCAGTGGTCCCTTCGTATTTCCTCCCAGCCAGTAAAGCCAGAAAGGGTGAAAAGAGCTCAGCCAGCAAGCCTGAGGGCTGAGACAGCAAAGCAAGTCATTTCTGCTCCCTCTTTGGAGCCGTGGGAGCCATTTTCCTTTCCTGCTCTTTATGTAAAGTGGGGAGAATACCTTCTCCACTGATCAAGAGAGAGAACTGTGAAAATTGTTGGAAAGACTAACAGGGTGTACACCCGACCAGTGCAGTCCCAGTGAAGGTCCCAACCACCTTATTTAAAATCTCACCACCACCCGCTATGCTTCCGGTGCATCTGGTCCGTGCTTCCGGCTTGCTTTTCTTTGTGGCACTCATCACCATCACAGACACCGTTCATTTTGCATCACCATTCTCCACCTGCTAGGATGTAAGCTCCATGCAGGTGGAGAATTTATCTGTTTCCTGCCCTGTTCCATCTCCAGCCCTGGAACAGCCCCTGCGACACAGGAAGTGCTCAGGAGATATTTTTTGAATGAGTTAAAGGAAGGATCAAATGAATGAACAAAGGAAGAAAGATCAGTTTCGAGCACAACCTGTGTTATTTTGTGTTAAGATTGCAGTTGTGGGTGTGTTCTTCAGTATGAGGTGTTCTTGGTGTAGTGGGGATCTGGTGTGGAACAGAGGAAATGGGAGTCACTCTGCTGCCGCTGGCCAGCCAGTGACTGGCAACCTGCCCCTTGACCTCTCTGAGCTCCAGGTTCTCACCTGTGCATTGACAGTAAGAATATCAGCCGCACAGGGAGGCAGTGGGGCAAGTGTGCCCATGAGGCCCAGAGCACCTCCACTTCTCCCTTCTGACACCCAGCCCAGGGCCTGGCACCAAGAAGGGCTCTGGAACACCAGCGGCAGTCCTGGTTTTTGCCTCCACCTCGCCAGCTCTGGGCAGGCCGAATCAGGGCCCCACAGCCCAAGAGGGGGCTTTGAACTTGGAACCGAGGGCCCTTATTGTGGATCCAGTAAATTAAGTTTCTCGTCAAGAACTTGAAGCGACACAGCAGCTTGCCACTTTTGTCCCCCAGCAATTTGCATTCCGTGGTCTGTTATAACTTCCTAAACATTTATTTGTCTTCACTGTCAGCCCGTGTTCTCTCTGACGTGTGAAGTGCTTCCACTCCATTTTTTCCCCTCAAATTTTAACATTCTGTCTTTTCAGTCTTTGGGGAGCTAAGGGGATCTTGCAAGAAATCACATTGTTCCTGCCCCAGATTCCCGCTCCTCTCACTCTTCATTGTGTTTCAAGTGTGTATTTTCAGAGCAAGAACAGAAAGGCCTGTCACAGATCCAGATGGCGGGGTCTGCTTTCCTAGGGTGCTGGTGCACCAGTTCCCCAGATCTACCTCCTCTGAGCAGGGAACTGGAGCCTGAGGCTAAGGCGTCCAAACTCGGGCTGGAATGAAAGATGCCCACACTGTGAGAGCACCCCAGAACACCAAATCTTCCCTGCCTCCCCGCTCCACAAAAGGACGAATCAGGAAAAACAAGACCCCAGTTCAAGATCCTACCGGCTGAACCTCACAGATGTTACCATGGAATTGCTGCCACCTGGTGGCAGTGTACTCTCATTCTAAGCAAGAACCCAGAGAAAAATTGTCGTTCTGGCTGTTAGGCTTTCACACCATAATGTCCGTATCGACATCAAGGTAGAGACATTATATACGGTTTTGAAAATATTGTAAGCCTCACTGAGGTAGGGGCCACTCCTTGAGACTGAAACTCCTCCAAGGCTTCCTTTCAGTGTATTTGTTTCTGGGTTAGGTTCACTGTTCCTAATACCAAGCACTGGGGATGTAAAATCAGATCATCACACATGGCTCTTCTCTGCAAGGAAATGACAGTCTCTTGGCACAGACACATAATTAAGCCAGTGACAACAGTGGTTCAGGGCGGTGCTGGGGTGAGTCTGACTTGGCTGTGTAAGAATCTACCTTCCAGTCAGAGGGTAAATTCCTCAGGAATTAGAGACGCATTACTGATCTAACAGCATGCACACTTACAGGTAGTGGATGTTTCTTCTTGTCTGGTTTCATTCTTGGCTGTTTCAGCAGTGTCTTATGATCTGTAGTCCTGGTGGCTGAAGAGCTGCTTGGGTACTCATAAAAATACTGATGCTAGGTATCATTGATTGAACGCTGACTCTGTGCCAGGTACTGTGCTTTAAAAACTTGTCTTTTAATTTATCCAATCAGCAAATAGTTGAAAATTACTATATTTTAAACATAGGACTTTAAAATTCTCATGACTTATAAGATGATGTATAAGGACCTCAGGTTCTATGTTATAGGTCATGAGAATTTTACTTATATATAGCAAATAGTTGAAAATTATTATATTCTAGATAGTAAAATTTACATAAGTAAAATTCTCATGACCTATAATAAAGGACTTGAGGTCCTTTTACTTCATCTTACAAGTCATGAGAATTTTGAAGCCTACGTCTTAAAGGTTTTACCACTGAGGGGACTGAAACTCTGAGGGGCTAAAGCTTGCACAGCCAGCACTTGAACCCCAGTGAGACTGACTTGGCTGTGTAAGACATGCAGTGCTGAAACCGTGTCATGTCTGATTTTCCTGACCGCTCTCCGTCCCTGCCCAGTCCTGGGCTGGCAGTCCGGCTCTGCAGTCTCTGAGCATCCCAAACCTATGTGACTACTTTGCAGGAATCCTAGAATCTTAGCCTTGGGCAGGTTTAATCTCTATTCAGCACAAGAATCTCTTCTGTGGTAACCTGGTCGGCCTCCAATTGGCCCCTCATGGCACAGGGAGACCTGTCACCTCCACTTTGGGACAACATTCTACTCACCTAGTTCCCAATGTTGAGACATTCATTCTTTCTATCATTTGATTATTCTTTCTTCACTTATCTGCTTTCATTTGTCAGTGCCCCACTTTGAGAGCATCTACCAAGGTTAAGCATACTAAGTTAAGTGCAGCCTGAACAACTGAGGCACAAGTCAGCCTCCTCCAGGTGAACAGAGTAGAATAGAATCGCCTCCAAGCTGGGCTCCTGTCTCCTCTTGCCCACACTGCTCCCTTTCTCACATGGCAGACCAAGTGAGCCTTTTAAAATGGATCCTGGGTTGTACAACCTTCTGGCGTTGTTCTTTGAATGTGTTTTTCTTTAATTATTTGAATATATTTCTATTAGATATTTATAGTGGCTACTTTAAAATATTTTATGCTTTGTAGTTTAATTACTGGGTGACCACCTTAACCTTGTGCAGACTCCATTTTGTTTTCTTAGTGCAGGTCTGTAGAACTCTGGACTGTTCCCAAGCCCCTCTAACTTGATAGGACTTAAGATTCTAAGCTCTGTCTCCCCTATAAATCTCGCCAGGGCTTGGCTTTAGACTTTACTAGGATGGATGTAAAGGAGCTCTGACTCTAGAGCATGGGCCTCGACTGAGGAAGCTTTACCTCCCAGGAGACATTTGGTAATGTCGAGAAACATTTTTTGATTGTTACAATTTGGGGGTGCTACCAGCATCTAAGTGGTAGAGCTGCTAAACATCTTATAATGCACAGGACAGCTCCCATGACAACCGAAAAAATTATCAGGCCCCAGATATCATGTAGGACATGGTCCTTGCCGCTGTGGTGATGTCTTTCTGTGTCTCAGCTGGTTGCCAAGCATGACAACTTGGGGTTGACCAGATCTCTCCACTGTGGCAGGGTGGGAGCCCCCATATCCTTGCTTCCCTCACCCTGCCATCAGCACCCAAACTCCAGGGCCTCTATTCCACTCCTCCCTGTAGCAATGCTCTCTGGTGAGCCGTGAGTGATCCCACCTAGCCAGCCCTCAGCCCAGCCTCACGAAGGGCCTCCACATGGATTTCTGGGTCCCCTCTGTGCACAGCTTTCTTTCCAGCACTGCCACTTTGGATTCTAGCTGTTCCCACTGTCCTCACCCTGGCACTGCCCAGGGAAACTACGTGCTGTGCGCAGACTCAGCTTTCTGCACAGTGGTCAGGAAGTTGTGACCAGGCAGCAGGCTGGGCAAACCCTCTTGGGTTCCCATATCTCAGGAATTGCAGTCTAGCCCTGCATGTTGTCTACTGCCTGAAAATGGTGGTTTCCTATAATTTGTCTGCTTGAATAGTCATTATTGGCAGGAAGGCTGGGCTGATCCCTGTTACTCTGGTGTGACCAAAAGCAGAGATCTGACTCCCCTTCTCACTACCCCATGGCTGCACCCTCTTGCCTCAGGATTCAAATCAAGACTGCTCCCCATGGACATGGCCAAGGAGCCCTCCGTGGCCTGGTTCATGTCCCACACAACCTTGGGCATTCCAGGCTCAATTCTATTGCAGGGCTCTGACTTCTGCCGGGTCAGTCTCCCCTCAGATATTCCTGTGACTGGCTTCCTGTCATCCTGCAGATCTCAGCTCCAAAGTCAGGTCATCTCTGACCAGATGAGCTCAAACATCCCTCACGTGGCCCGGCATGGCGGCTCACGCCTGTAATTCCAGCACTTTGGGAGGCCCAGGCAGGTGGATCACTGAGGTCAGAAGTTTGAGACCAATATGGTGAAACCCGATCTTTACTAAAAATACAAAAATTAGCCGGGTGTAGTATCTTGTGCCTGTAGCCCTAGTTACTGGCAGGGCTGAGACCAGAGAATTGCTTGAACCAGGGAGATGGAGGTTGCAGTGAGCTGAGATCATGCCACTGCACTCCAGCCTGGGTGACAGAGCAAGACTCCATCTCAAAAAAAAAAAAAAAAAAAAAAAAAAAATCCTTCACTAAACCCTATGACTTTAACAAAGCCCTTGTCTTTATTTTATTCACAGGCTGATGGCTGTCTGAAGTAATCTCATGCTTATTTGTTGATGTATTCATTGTTAGTATCCCCATTTAGAAAGTGACCTCCATGTGAGCAAAGAATTTGTCTGTCTTATCCACTGTGAATTTCTCAGGACCTGACACAGGGCCTGGGGTAAGAGGTTCCCAGTCAGCAATGGATAAGTGTATGGACAAATAGAAGGGAGGGAGGGAGATGGATGCATGGGTGGGTAGATGGATGATAGATGGGCAAATGGATAGATGAATGATAATGGATAATGAATGGGCAGATGGACAGATAGATGTATGGATGGATGATGAACAGATGGATAATTAATAGATGGATGATGGATAGGCAGGTGGATGGATGATGGATGATAAATGGATGATGGATGGATGGATGGATGGATGGATGATGAATGCCATATAGTGATTTAGATAAAGGGCCATAAACAATCAGAGGAGAACAGCATTATTTTCAGTCACGTGTCCTGGAAAAGACTTTATGAAACAGACAGTATTTTCTTTTTTAGGATGGAGTCTAACTCTGTCACCCAGGCTGGAGAGTGCAGTGGCGTGTTCTTGGCTCACTGCAACCTCCCTCTCCTGGGTTCAAGTGATTCTTCTGCCTTAGTCTCCTGAGCAGCTGGGATTACAGATGTGTGTCACCGCATCTGGCTAATTTTTGTATTTTTAGTAGAGACAGGTTTGACCATATTGGCTTGGCTGGTCTCAAACTCCTGACTGCAAGTGATCTGCCCATCTGTGCCTCCCAAAGTGCTGGGTTTACAGATGTGAGCCACCGTGCCCTGCTGCAGCAGTCTTTCATTTGATCTCTGCAGGATTAGGAAGAAAAATCTTTTCAGAAATATGCAAAGATCAGAGATGGAAAGTCTACATAAATGCAGGAAATGGTCCGTAGTTCATTGTAGCTACAGGATAGATTTTGTGATAGGGAATCATAAGACATAAGATGAAGTCAGTAGGCAGAGGCCCCTTCATTAAGAACCTTGACTGCCAAGCCAAAGAGTTGGTATTTCATTCATTGGTCTGGAGGGAGCTGTTGAGTGTTTGTGAGCAAGAGATGACTGGCATGAAGAGAGCTGTAATTTCAGATGATTACTCAGATAAGAGAGAGGCTCAGCAAAGCTCATCAATGAAGAGTATGAGTTTTCTAATAGAACAGCATGTGAATGCCTGCTCTTCATTCTCCACTGTGTGACATTACGCAGGAGGCTTACCCTCTCTGAGCCTCAGTTTCCTCTCTTGTAAGCTTCTAGAGGACAGAGCCTTATTCTTTACTCATTTTCCTCCATGCAGATTTGCTAAGGGTAGGTGAAAAAGCACATATTGTCTGTTTAGAAAGGGCAAGAGAATAGAATGAGTTTGGAGAATACAGTGAGTTTAGAGGAAAAGGAGGCTGCTGTCAAATGACCCTGAGTTTTGAGGAATATGGCAAGGAAGACTCTGTCTGAGGATGGAGAAGGCTTTGCATTGTCATCAGGGTCTAAGAAGAAGCCCAGCAGCTATGATGTTACAACCTATGGGCAGTTGTGGCTGGAGCTAGTGCCATCGTGTGAGTTTATCTGGCTACCTCCAGAAGTTCAAGAGGATAATGCCGGAAGGAGACCCTGGAGTCACTTCAAAAGAGATGTCAGCAAACATTCAAGGTGCACCTACTGTGCGCCAGGCCCGGCCAAGCAGTGAGAGTACAGGGATGAAATGGGAGTGTTTTCGCCCTTGAAAATTTTGCTGTCTCCTAGAGGAGAGATGTTGCCATGGTAGGGACTGGTGAGAACCTTGGAGCACCATGAGCTGAGCTGTGCCAGTGCCAGAGAGGAACAACTGAGTGCCTGTCTTCAGGTATTTTCAGGCTGTTTTGTTAGAATTCCCAACTCATATTTATTCATCCAGCAAATACTTGTTGAGTACCTACTCTGTGCCAGGCATGATGCCAGGCTTTGCTTTTTAAATGAATCAGGAGAAATTCACAAAGTATCCATTCTTGCTAGACATTCCCTGGGCACTGTGGGAGTGGGATGGAGGTTACGTGGGGAGGATGAGTAAGACACAATTCTTGTTTTCTCAGACAGGAGTTAAGTCGGGGAGGGTCCTTAACCCCTCCTCCCCAAAATTGTACATTAAATTTTGTGGAATAAGTATAGTTTTTTATTTAAAAAAATCAATTTTTATTAATTTTAGCTGTTTTAAGTTTACAGAAAAATGAATCCGAAAGTACAGAAAGCTCCCTTATACCCCCACAACACCTCCTCCCAACCCCCATTTTCCCTATTAGGAACATCTTGCATTTGGGTGGTACGTTTGCTACAATCAAGGGACCAGTATTGATACATTATTATTAATTAATGTCCATAGTTGACATTGGGGTTCTCTCTTGGTGTCATACCTCCTATGGGTTTGGAGGTACCTCCAAAAGTGTAATGTTGCACCTCCAATGAATGTGTAATGACACGCACACACCATTGCAGTATCACATAGAGTAGTTTTCCTGCCCTAGGAATCCCCTGTGCTCCACCTGTTCAGCCTTCCCTCCCCCTGAACTGATCTTTTCTTACATCTATAGTGTTGCCTTTTCCAGAATATTATATAGTGAGAATCATATAGTATGTAGCCTTTTCAGATGAGCTTCTGTATCTAAAACCTTGTTACTACTCAGAGTGTCTCCAGGCCAGCAGAACCAGCCTTATTTGGGAGCTTCTCAGACATGCTGACTTTCTCAGGCCCCATCCCAAGCCTGCTCAATCAGAATCTGCATTTTAGCAACACCGCTGGTGGTTTTTATACATATGAAAATTTGAGGAACACTAGTCTAAGACAGCAGTCAAGGCAGTCTGAGGCCTGCCAGACAAACCAGTGAGGGCTTGTGATCAGAGGAAGCAGAAGTTCTGGGGTCAAGTAGTCCAGGCAAGAAGTAGTTCCTGGGTGCTGGAGCCACTCACCTGCCCTCAATCCCACTCCAGGGGAGAGGGAGACAGAGGATCACCTCAGGTCTTCCTGCAAAGGGAATGGAATGGATCCCTTCAGCAATTTTTACTCTCTAGAACTACATTGTCCCATGCAGTAGCCACAAACCACATCTATTTAAATTGAAATTAAATAAAATTTACAGCTCAGTTTCTCTGCTTCAGTAGTCAGATTTCCTGTGCTCAATGGCCAACTGTGGCTAGTGGCCACCATATCAGAGAGCACATATATAGAACATGTCTATCACCACAGAAAACTCTATTGGAGAGTAGTGCCTTATAGGAAAAGAAGCCCAAGAAGCAGGAGGGTGTGCAGAAACTGGAGCTCCAGTTACATCAGCTGCTAGAAATAGAGCCGTAATTCTTGGTGTCCTGAAGGCATGCTGACAGCCCTTGTGGGTTTCCTTCCTTAAGAATGAAACAGCAGAGTTCTAAGAATAACCACTGAAGACTCAGGACCAGAACCATGGCTACAATTGTTTGGGGAAGAAAGGACTGCAACTAAAGTCCATCTGTGAAGTGCTGTGGGAGGTTATGACAGCTGTACATGCAGCAGCACTGGGCTGGGAGGAAAGAGTCTATCCCTGAGTGCAGTGGAGAGATAGGAGGTGTGATTCTGACTCAGCCAGTGTAGTTGTTAACTATCTTCATCCTTTTTCTGAATAAGAAAATACTCTAGGACACAAATTTCTCTCCAAATCCCACACTCTCCTCATCATCCTTGTGATATCTACTTTTTGATTCTGCCTTATTACTTCTTAAGAGTTGATACTTGTATTTCACAACATGCTCTACTGATTTCTTTGCTCCCCACTGTTTTCATTCCTTTCTACAGGATTACATTTCCTTCTTGTTGGAGTTAATCCTTGAGTAGTTCTTTGAGCAAGGGCCTGGAGTAACTAAGCTCTCTTAGTCTGTTTATTTCTGGAAAGACATTTATTTCACTTGAGTGGTAGTTTAGCTGGGTATGTAATTGTAAGATGGTAATTTTTAAGTTATATTTTTAACTTGAATGCCTGTATCGCAAGAGCAGTGTGTAATTATACCCATACCTGGAACTTTCATGGTAAGCTGAGAAGTAGTTTTCAAACTTCTGGTTCACTATGGGACAATCCTTTCTAGCTCCCAGCTCTTTTCAGTAAGCCTAATTAGCTCTTGGTCATACCCACAGTATGCAATCTTAATTCTACCATTGGGAAGGAATGAAACCACAGCCTCTTGGGCTTCTATTTGCTTAGATGACCTTATGGATCGCTAGGTCTATTCCTCCTCCTCCTCAACTTTCGGTTTTATGTTATCTCATTTCTAGCACCTGGGAGAATTTTCTGTCTTCCTTAAAATGGATTTAAAATGTTATGAGTTTAAAATACTGTGATTAAAAATATTTCATAATTATCTGTTTTCTGTAACTCTCATAAAAAAAATTAACCCTCAGCACTTACTTCTCTTTATCTGCTAGTCTTGAACATGATACGTTGAATGTTCAAGAAGCCTAAAGGAGATACCCTTAGTCATTCATGCTTGATTCAACAGCGCAATTTTATTCATAAAGTCATGTGTCAGTGGTGGTGATTTCATATTTCATATTCCATGGTTTTATATTCTGATACTAAATTTGATTCTTACACATAGAGTAAAATTATATTCATAAAGATATTTGGCGAACAACCCCATGAAGCTCATTTGTTTGCTATTTTAATAAGTTTGAGAACCAGTATGTAGGTCCACCTTCTTCTTTTGTGGATAAGTACCTGAGTGCCAGAGAGAGGATATGGCTTACCCAATGCCACAGCTAGTGGAGAACTGGACCAGGACCAGGAGCCCCCAGTTGAAACATTTACCACTTTTCCACCCCTTTGAGCCTGTTTGCTCATCTATGAAATGAAGAGGTTAGACCAGACATGGAATCAGGTCCTGCCTCACTAATTTTGTGGCCTCGAGCAGGTCACATAACCTCTCTGGGCTTCTGTATTAATAAGCCCTACCCTGTCCACCTCAAATGGCTGCAGAAAGCATCAAATAAGTGGATGTGTGTGAGAGAGCTCTGAGCAACACACGGGCTACAGAGAGGTGCACGTAGCTCTTGCTGTTAAGTTGCTATGACTGGTTCCTGCCAGCTCCTCCATGGTTGAGAAGAAGTGTGTTTTGCAAATGCAGTTTGTTCTGATGATTTCTGATCTAGCACCGTTTTGTAAGAGAGTGAGGATTTCTTCTGTCTGTGAGCAGCAAGATGACAGATCTTTGGTACCTCCGAGTTGGCTGGGATTGTGACACTTGATGTCCTCTGAAAACATGGTATGTGAATCTCATGTTCCATTTCTCTCACTTCTCATAGGCAAGCCAAGTGCTGGAAAGCCCTACAGGGCGAGTGCTGAGTCCTGCATAATGTTCACAAAGAGGCCAGACATAGATCTGGCTCCTTGCTTAGGGCCTCAGTGACGTGCCAAACTGTAGAGGCAATTGGGTGCTGCTCAGCCTCCTATGCTGTATCCATCTTGGTCCTTCATGGCCCACTGCCCACCCCAGCAGGCACTCTTGCATGGTGGGAAACTCCCAGGCTAAGAATCAGGAAACCCAGCTCCACCGCCAACCTTGAACTGTCACGGTACCTCCCTGTGCCAGAGTTCCATCAGCCGTAAAATGAGAGTGTCAAGTAAAATCACTGGCTTTCCATTTTTTTTTTTTTTTTTTTTTACTATCAATCCCTTTTCTTTTCCCCCTTATGACACACCAACATGGGCCATTTCGTGCTGACCAGAAGTTGCTAATAGCAGTTGTATGTGTCTGATTAATAAAAGCTGGCAAAGCCCAGGAATTACTCTTTAAAATGTCCTTTGGGGACGATGAGGCCCAGAGAGAAGAGATGATTTACCTGTGGCCATGAGAAGATTTTTATATGATAAGTCACCTGGAAGGGGGAAACTGCGTGTCTCCAAGATTATAGATGATAGTGCGTTAGGATTTCCCAAGGCTGTGGGAGTACATGGGGAAAGGGGTTGGGTGAATGTCATTCTAAGCAAGCGTTTGGTTAACATTCTTGGGGGTTAACACAAGCTACACTTGACCAACCCTTCCAGGAGGTAACCATTTTATTCAATTCTACCTCTCCTATGATGGCTCACAAACTGCCTAGCACATAGTAGGTGTTCATTAAATGCATTTTGTAGAATGTGGTATGTTCCTGCCTGGGATGGTGGGTACCATGATAATTATTCTTCTCTGACCCTGTCACCTATTTGGAGCTTTAAATAAAATATCCCCTAAGAAAGACAGATGAGGAAAATAAATAACAGATAGAGAGCTCTTTAGTGAATACCTCAGAGACCAAATAAAAAATTAATCCATAGGTTTGTGCAAGGTGAGGTTGGAGGAATGCAAACTTCTGTCTTCTTATACTTGCTCCCCTTTCTCTCTTGACCCACGGAAGACTTCTACCTCACTCAGAAGGGAAACAGCTGAAACTGAGGTTTAAGAACTGCTCAGATGAATCTGTGAATCACAGATGGATGGTATCAGGAGTTCAGAAGTGTTTTTAATCTTTGAGGGGAGTTGTCAAGGAGGAGACAATTAGATCCCAGAAAATTCAGTTTTTCTGATCAGGGGAATGAACATTGGTTTTGGCTTCTGATATCACCTGAGCAGGGGAGGAGTGTCCTCAGTTTCCCCCCACCGATGCAAGCATGAGTTACTGGGCACAAAGCATGTCTCACCAAGCATTTCTGAGGAGTGTCATGAAGGCATCTCTTCCAGTGAGGCCGCCAGTTCCCACTGTGGGACGAGGGCATGCCTTCTGTCCTGTGCGTTGGTTCTGCCTGCACAGGGAGCACCCACATGCCTATCCCCTGGACTCTACCATGGGTGTTTCACTATGTCAGCTTCACCACAAACCTTTCTAGCCCCCTATCTATGCATTCTATTTTACTTTCTGATACACTTCACAGTAAGTTATAGACATCAGTACACTTCAGCCTTCAGCCTGCTGGTGGTGATGTCTGTAACTTACTTTATTTTTACCTGATCATTCTTGGTTTTGCAGCTCTAGCCAAAGTCCTGAAGAATAGCTGAGGGAAGCATGAGGAACGAAGACAGCCCCTCCCTCACGGTGCCTTTGCCCCAGAGCCAAGGCTGCTGTGTCCCACACATTATCTGGGATGGTGTGTTGTGGTGGCCTGCCATCTCCCATTAGTCCCCCAAGGTTAGCCACCCCTCCTGGTTTCCTGCCTGATACAGCCCTGCATGTTCATCCACTCCCCCAGGCACCTGGGACCAGCTGCTTCCACTGGCCTGGGTGCACCAGAATGCTCCATTAGTCAGATTCCCAAGGAACTGGCACCATTTAAAGATGTTACTACTTCCATTCAGATGAGCATAGGAGAGGCCATGTGAGCAGGTGGCAGTGTGACCCTGAAGGCAGGACCGGAGAGGTAGAAGGAGAACAGTATGTAAGCAGGGCAGGCAGGTTAGCGAGTGTCAAGCAGTGAAATCCGTTTGGACATTGGGCCTGCAGAGAGCAGAGAGACAGGTAAAATAAGAGCGTTTGGCTCCAGGCTCGTTCACACTGGCCTCTTCTCTTGGTGAAGATGATGGCAGTCTACTGAGAAGACAAAAGGTAGCTGCAACTAGGCACAAAAAGATAAACACCACGTGATCTCACTTATTCTGTATGTAGAATCTAGAAAATTCAAACTCACAGAAACAGAGAGTAGAATGGTGGTTCCTAGGGGTTGGATGGCCAGCGTTGGAGAGATTGGGTCAAAGAATATAAAATGTCAATGCAGCAGGTGGAAGGAGTTCAGGAGATCTATCGTACAGCATGGTGACATAGGCAGTAACAGCAATATAATCATGTATACTGGAAAATCACTAAAACAATAATTTTAAGTGTTCTGACCACAAAAAAGGTAAGCAAGGTAATGCATATGTTAATTAGCTTGATTTAGCCCTTCCATAGTGTTTATGAATTTCAAAACATCATGTCTAAACCACAAATATATAGAATTTTTGTCAGTTAAAAATTTAAAAGTAAAATAATTTGGAGCATATTTTTTTTTTAAAAAAGTGAGGGCTTTGGGATCAGACAGATGTTGGATTGAGTCTTTGGGTATCATCTGAGTGGTCTACCAGGGCCTCATCATCTTCCTCTGTGAAATGGAGATGCTAATAGTACCTGCCTATGGTGGTGGTGTGAGAATTGAGGGAGTTAAACAGCCTGGCAGTGCCAAGTAAAGAAACCATGGCCCGTGAGGATTCCAAGTGTTGGTTTTCTATTGCTGAGATAATGCAAGAGAATCTACTCACCTTTTCTAAAACTTATTTTTTTTATTTGAGAGAGTGTCTATGTTTTATTGATTAAAAAAAGAGCCGGTAATGCTACTTTTTGTAGAAATATGAAGACAACATGAAGTTTGGACTAATGACTCTTGGGAACTTGGTATTTTTTTTTCTAATTTTATTTTATTTAAGTTCCAGGATACATGTGCAGGACATATACACCATGGAATACTATGCAGTCATAAAAAGGACTAAGATCATGTCCTTTGCAGGGACATGGTTGGAGCTGGAAGCCATCATCCTCAGCAAACTAATACAGGGACAGAAAACCAAATACCACATATTCTCACTTATAAGTGGGAGCTGAACAATGAGAACACATGGACACAGGGAGGGGAACAACGCACACTGGGGCCTGTTTGGGGGATGGGGGAGGGAGAGCATCAGGATAAATAGCTAATGTATGTGGGGCTTACTACCTAGGTGATGGATTGGTAGGTGCAGCAAACCACCATGGCACACATTTACTTATATAAACTTTTTTTAGGAGCAAGGGTCGTCTTTGTATGTGCAGGTGATGCTCATACGGGCAGCTTGTGTGGCTTCTCAAAGGCCCTTGCTGAGAGGATGTCTCTTCCTTTCTCACTCCTAATGCTGTCCGAGGTGAATGGCTACAGAGAGACCGAGAGGCCCTAAGGCCCAGTTCCTTGAAGTCTGTCCACTGGGCCTGGCAGAGGAGGTGCTGACCCTGCAGAGAAGACTGGACAGGTCCAGCTGTTGTAGCATTTCTGGGACAGAACGAGTGGGCCTGGACTCCTACTCTTTGTAGGACACCCACACCAGGGTGGGAAGGAGACAGTTAAGGGCTTTGCGGCCAGCTCCCTGCAGGGCTAGAAAAGCTGGCTTTTCTTCTGTTACCCCAAGTGGGACCTGCCTAGTCAGCCCCACACACCCTTCACATATGCTTTTTCAGGCCCAAAGGGATAACCCCTCTCTGGCCACTTAGCATTTACTGTGAGCCAGGTACTCTGTGCACACTCTACAGACCTAGTCTCATTTTGTCTTCAGAACAACTCTGGCAGCTTGGAATGATGATTTTCCCCATTGTACCCACAAAGAAACTGAGGCTCAAAGAAGTGACCTCCTCAAGGTGGCCCAGCAGAGCTGGAACTCAACCAGATCTGTCTGATTTTGTGAGACACAAACAAGGTACTTGCTCGACTTTCTTTTTTCCTCGTATGCTTTCTAGATTACAAGGCCCTGAGCATGGGATGGGAAGCTTCATTCTCTCTACAGTCTTCATGTCCTATTCATGGTGCGCAGGAAATGTTGAAGCGCATAGACCCACTAACCATTAGGCTTCCCAGCAGCAGAAAGCCCCAAACACCTTTTGCCCTAACTTCCAATGCAATACATGTATTAATCCATTTCACGTTGCTGATAAAGACATACCCGAGACTGGACAATTTACAAAGAAAGAGGTTTATTGGACTTATTCCCACGTGGCTGGGGAGGCCTTACAATCATGGCAGAAGGTGAAAGGCATATCTCATATGGTGGTGGCAAGAGAGAATGAGAGCCAAGTGAAATGGATTTCCCCTTATCAAACCATCAGATCTCATGAGATTTATTCACTACCATGAGAACAGTATGGGGGAGACTGCCCCCATGATTTAATTATCTCCCACCAGGTCCCTCCCATAACACATGGGAATTATGGGAATACAATTCAAGATGAGATCTGGGTGCAGACACAGCCAAACCATATCATTCTGCCCCGGCTCCTCCGAAGTCCCCAGGCTGCACACAGTACGGGCGGGAACTCTGGGCCCTGCCCACAACACTATTTTCTCCTAGGCCTCTCAGCCTGTGTTGGGAGGCGCTGCTGTGAAGACCTATGACATGCCCTGGAGACATGTTCCACATTGTCTAGAGGATTAACATTAGGCTCCTTGTTACTTATGTGAATTTCTGCAGTGGGCTTGAATTTCTCCTAAGAAAATGGGTTTTTCTTTTCTATCACATTGTTAGGCTGCAAATTTTCCAAACTTTTATATTCTGCCTCCTTTCACAGGAATGCCTGTGAATGTGGAACTGAATGCCTTTCACAGTACCCAAGTCATCTCTTGAAAGTTTTGCTGCTTGGAAATTTCTTCTGCCAGATACCCTAAATCATCTCTCTCAAGTTCAAAGTTCAACAAGTATCTAGGACAGTGGCAAAATGTCACCAGTCTCTTTGCTGAAACACAAGAGTCGCTTTTGCTTTAGCTCCCAACAAGTTTCTCATCTCCATCTGAGACCACTCAGCCTGGATTTCATTGTTCATGTCATTATCAGCATTTTGTCAAAGCCATTCAACAAGTCTCAAGGGAGTTCCACACTTTCCCCCATTTTTCTGTCTTCTTCTGAGCCCTCCAAATGTTCCAACCTCTGCCTGTTACCCAGTTCCAAAGTCACTTCCACATTTTTGGGTATCTTTTCAGCAGTGCCCCACTCCCAGTACCAATTTACTGTATGGTCCGTTTTCATGTTGCTGATAAAGGCATACCTGAGACTGGGCAATTTACAAAAGAGGTTTATTGGACTTACAGCTTCACGTGGCTAGGGAAGCCTCACAAAAGAAAGAGGTTTATTGGACTTACAGTTTCATGTGGCTAGGGAAGCCTCACAATCATGGCAGAAGGTGAAAGACATATCTCACATGGCAGCGGCAAGAGAGAATGAGAGCTGAGAAAAACAGGTTTCCCCTTCTCAAACCGTCAGATCTTATGAGACTTATTCACTACCATGAAAACAGTATGGGGGAAACCGCCCCTATGATTAAATTATCTCCCACTGGTCCCTCCCACAACACATGGGAATTACAGGAGTAAAATTCAAGATGAGATTTGGGAAGGGACACAGAGCCAAACCATAGCCATGCAGAAACTTCCTCTCTGCATCCCTGACTCTGCTTGGATCCTTCTAGTCACAGGAGCTCATCCAGGACTGGAGCTCTCAGCCAGGGAGGAGGCGCTTCCACTGTTGACGGTGCCTGTCTCCACTCAGTGTGAGCTTTGAGCACTCCCTTTCTCTGTGCTGAGACCCTAAGCAGCTGTGGGCACCCTACAGACATTTCTTGAGTGCTTATCATATGCCAGCAAGCACGAAGGGTTGGGGATTCAGCAGTGAGAAAACAGAGCATCCTGCTCTCAGGAAGCTTCCATTCTAGTTGGGGGAGACAGAAAATAAACAGCAAATGCCACGATTTAATCACAGTAGTTCTCTATCTGCAGCCAGACACAGAGGGGGCTAGCTTTACCACTGAGGCTGTTTCCTTTTCCATTCTCCTCCCAAGGACGTCTTTTCTATCACTTGAAGTTTAGCTCCCATTTGGCTCCTCCAGGGCATGGATCACCCTGACTAGCTGTTTTATTTCCTGACTTTGAGCAAGTTCCATGGTTATTAGCGAAGAAATATGGTTCTAGGGGGAGATGATGAGGCTTCATCCTAACTGCTTGCTCAGCTGACACAAAAGAACCTGCATGATCAGGCTGGGTTTGGGAACTGATGCCTGGCTTGCCCCGGAGCCCCTGGCCCAGTACCGCCCATGGGCTGTGGGTTCTACAGCCCCACCATCATTGCCGCTCCGACTCCCCCTGCCTAAGTGGTTCCTAGCCCAGACTAGGTAGGACCGCTGACCCAGGGTCATTTAGGAACAGGTGGGGAATCGTTTTGGCTGCCAGAATGACTGGGAGACCTCTAGCATTTAGAGAGTGGGAGCTGGTAGGCAGACGTCCCACAGGGAGTGGGCCAGTCCTGCATGATGAATTGTCTTGTCCAAAATTCCAAGAGCCTCCCCCTTGAGGAACACTCCTCAGGGAAGAGCTTGGCCTAAACTGTCTTCCCCTGAGTCTGCATGGAGATCCTGGGAAGAGTTTGGGGCTGGGAATTGCCATCTTCAGGCCTTGCTCGGGCTCATCCTTCTCTGAGTCTCCCACATTTAGCACTTTGGTAAAATGGGGCTCAAGCAACTGATGTGATGGATTAGGGAGAGGCCAACTGCCTGTCTGCCCTCTGCACTCTCCATGCCTGGCCATGGCTGTCCAGCCTCGTGGGCAAAAGCCCAGCCACAGTGGCCCTCATTCCCTGCTCCACACAAAGGGGCCACTGGGGTCAGCCTACACACCCAAACTCCCCCTGCACAGAACTGAACAGCTCCTCACCACCCGCAGTGCAACCCTTCAGCCCAGTGACACTTTACTGGCAGGGCCCTGGTTGGCCCCAGGGCCAGCTGCCCAGGGAAGGGCTTGGCACCAGAGCTAGAGGCTGCAGAACATATTTCCAGTTGGGCTTCCAGGCCAAGAGCCTCATCCCCTTCCCACCACTGTTCCCACTGGCCCTGCCCGCCTGCCCAGCACATTAGCATTTAAATATCTCCAAAGTCGTCTCCACCAAAGCCCTCTGCCCCCATGGAATCCACCAGGGAGGGAGCATTTGAATCCCTCTCCCAGACTCTCCTTTCCTCATAATGGCCATACTGTATTCATCAGCTTCTGTATGTGGCATTAGCGGAAAGAAGGAACGAGGGCGCCTAGCAACCCAGAGGAGGCTGGGAAAGAGGTGGGAAGGAAGTGATTTTCATGTAATCATTCACTTCTACAAAAGCTGTTGTCAGGTACACACTGGAAACACAGCTGTTTTATTATTCTCCTAACCTACTTTTAATCTTTTGAGAATCCTTACCAATATAAAAGGCAAAAAGAAAGAGCCTAATTCAGCCATTTTCTGCCAGGCCATATAAGTTATATTTTTACCTCAAACCAAGGCTCAGCTTACAAAAGTTGTGTGTGTCTGTGTGTGTGTATCTCTGTGTGTGTGTAGCTGTCTGTTTGAAAGAAAATGTTGAAAGAAAAGGCTGTGGGTTGGAAGCTCCAGGAAGGCCACCAGGCTCTGTTCTGGCTTCTTGGATCCCAAAGCCTAATATCCCATGTGCTGTTGGGTCTGGCAGTTTCCATGCATCTTCTTGGCCAGGCACTGGGGTGGCAAAGAGCCTAGGAGGGATGAAGATCTGTTCTTCCCACCCATCCCTGTTGGACCCAAGCTGGTAGCCCTAAGAGTCTGGTGTATCTGCTTTAGTGATGGGCAGTTCAGCATTTGGTGCTTCTCAGAAATCTGATTAGTTCACCTGAAGGGAAGGGACGCTGGGATGTTGGAAAGGACATGGGAGCTTGTTTGCATATTATAGTTGAGAATGGTCAGTCCCCAAAAGAAACCAGACTAAAAGGATGGTACCAGGTACTCCACTGCACACTTTACATTCATTATGTCTTTCTTTCACAGGCAAGAATGTTGAGGTTCAGAGAGGTGAAGTAATTTGCCCAGGGTTGCATAGCAGTAAGCAGAAGAGCAGGGCTCCAAGCTGGGTCTGCTGACCCCAGAGTTTTTGCGCTTTTTGTTAAACCCCTGCAAGGCTCAGAACGTGGAGCCTGGCTAGAGAGCTCTCTTGTTTAACTTCGTCCCCTTTTGCTTGGTGCTTTAGTGCCTTCTCCTAAGGCGGGCCAGGTTCCCAGGGCAATTAGAAGGTTCATTTATTTGTAAGCCCAAAGTGACTCCTCACACTGAGTGTGTACATTTCTCTAAAGCAAATGGACAAGTGACTACTTCTCCCTGGGTGTTAGTTTTTTCATCTTTAAAAAGGGAATAATAAATAATAATGGCACCCACCAGTATAGACAAGGTGAGTTTAATACCTGTAGAGTGGTTTGCATCTGGTATGTCATAGGCGCTAATAAAGGTTAGTTGGCGTCATTGTGATCATCAGCATGACTGTCATCATACACCTCCTCCTACTGGTGCTTTTGTGGCAGGATGGTTAATGCTGCATTTGTCAAAGACCTCAAGGCATTACTGCAGCAAACACCAGCCAATTTCAGGACACAAAGATGGATTTAGTTGCTCTGCCTGCCGATGCTGGCTTTGGTGACAAGCAGAAGCATGCCCTTCTGCTCTGACTGGTGGCTCTCTTTGCAGATCTGAAAGCACATTTCTAGGGGAGTTCTTTTCTGTAACCTGTGCTGCCATAGATGCTGTAGAAAATCCCAGAGCAGCATCTGCACCTTCATGGGTAGGTGGGACCCTCGCCCCTACTGCCACTGAGCTCACTACTACACTGAACTCATCTCCCAGTAGTCGCTCCTCTCCACCAGATGTTCTTTGAGAGCTCACCTGCCTTTGCTTGCTGTCTGTCTCTCCCACTAAAGTGTAAGCTCCTTCAGGGTAGGAGCTCTGTGACGTTCAGTGACAGCTTCAGCGTCTATTCCTGGGACTTGTACCGGGCATATGGTAGGCACTAAATGCATGTTTATGTTGGGGGTAAAGGGAAGAGGCTTTTTTGATTCTTTGAGTACTGGAATATCCTGGGAGGGAATGAATGTTGACTAAGCACGGCTGCTCATGAGGGCTCCTGGCTGGGTTTCCGAATACTCTCCAGAGTATTTCTCAGTGCTCTCCAAGAGCTAGGATGGTGCTAAAGGTTTGTTTCACAAATGTTATTTCATCTTCTGTGTGTGTGAGAGAGACACGCTGCCCACATATGCATGATGACCCCAGTCTCCCCAATTGGATACGTCACTTCTCTCCAAGAGATAGAAAAAAGATGTGAAGCTTTCTTAGATGTTTATCTAAGAAGTTAGACATTCTACTTGCATGATCAAGGTAGGAATGTGGGGAGAGGGTGAGTGTGTTTCTAGCAACCCACGTGTGTCTAACCTGGGGATGATGATGCTCACCTCAGGGCAGTGTGTGGGACACACAAGACATAAGACATACAGTCTTGTAAACTGTAAAGTGCTGTCCATGTGGACTGGAACAGCATATGCTGAGTATCCGTCATGATGACTGTAGCTGAAGTGTGGGTGGGGAACACTTGTCCTTGTCCGGCCATCCTTTCTTGCTTCTCTCTGCAAATGTCATTGAGGAGCTACTCTGTGCAGCCCTGTGGCCCTAGCTGGGAAGGTGGGCTACACCCTTATTCACTGCTCTCTGTACCTACTCTGCACCAGGGCTCATTGGAACCAGTTGCCTTGAAAGAGGTGAGGTTGCCCCAGAGCTGGAGGCGGGACCACCTCTCTTCTAAAGGGGCCCCACTCCCCTGTTCCCATGCAAATCTGTCCTCCAAACCTCGGAATGTGGACCGCCCACAGCTGTGCTGCCAGAACGCCCCCCATTCATTGCTACAGAACATGGGGAATGATCCCTTTCTCAGCTGCTGACCCAGCTTCCTTAGGGTTTGTTTTGTTGAGACTGTTTTCCCTTCAAATTGTGTTGAGAAATAGGAAGCCCTCTCTCTGCTGAGCTGCTCCCTTTGTAGTGTTCTGGGAGATGCTGGTCAGTAGGGCTCAGTTGCCTGGTCTTCCTTTCATTGAGGTGGGTTGCCTTTGTTCTGTTTGACTTGACAGCTGCAGAGCAATTCAAATCCCAGCTGAGACTCCAGGCCTACTCAGTAGACCAGGAGGTCCTAGCTTTTCTCTGTAAAGTGTAGAGCCAGAATGTCCTGGGTTCAAACCCGACTCTCTCCCTTACAAGCTGTTTGACTTTTCAGGCACCTGTTTCCACTTCTGAAAAAATGGAGACGATAACACTTACCTAGTAAGATCTTTATGCAAATTGGTATTGTGTACATGAGAGCCTGTAGTACGCAGTAGTTTTCAGCAAACGTTAACTCAAGTTTTTTACTTCTTAAGGCATTACCAAACAGTTGGAAGGGTTGGTTCATGAATGTTCTGTTAGCTTATTTTACTAGACTTTCTTTTCCCCTTTTGTCAAATCGTTCTAATGCCCTCCATGATTTTGTTTGTCTATGCTTGTAGAATTCTTAGTTGAAGAAAGTAGTTGTAGGTGAAATAGACTTGGGATAATGCCTTCGCGGAGATAATGCTGTGTTCACCCGTCATTTATTTTTTCTCTTCCTGAGTAAATGAGAAGACTACATTCCCCAGACTTCCTTGTCTTTAGACTGTGACCAAGTCACTTGGGTGTGGCCAGTGATATGTATTTGGGTGTGTCAGGCCTAACCCTTAAAACCTTCCCAAGCAAACCTACAGTTTCTCTGCCTCAGAGGCTGTGCTGGAAGCTTGTGTTGAGAGGCAGCAATGTCATAAAGGAAAAACACTTAATATCACAAATCATTGGGTGCAAGAGAGCCCCTTCACAGGGGCTATGCTTTAAGCTTTGTGTGGGTGAGAAATAAATTTTTATTGTGCTAAACTACTGAAATTTGGGGGTTTATTGTTTAATCCAGCATAATCTAGCAGTAATTATCTTAACAAATACAGCACTTCACTGATGAGTTAATTAGCTCCTTTCTAGATTGAGAGGAAGGGATGACAATTGGAGCCATGTTGCATTTTCAGAACCACAGGCATCTGTGTAAAAACACAAACATATATTAGTTATGCTTTCAGTAAAGGAGTCTAATGATGCAGACGCCATGTGAAGACATCCCATGGTTCTTCACGGGATGTTTTCAAGAAATCTAATCCTGTACATTCTCAGGCTCTGCTATGCCCAAATGAGCATGTGTCTCAGCAGAAAAGCTGATCTCAACATTGGTTTTTCAAATGTGAAAAATAGAAGAGGCCAGGGAAGAAAATTTTAGATCTGGAGTCAGGGAGATGTTAAGTTACTGCTAAAATCCTGATGACATTCAAATCTGTGTCTCTAGCCCAGACATCTGTATGTAGCCCTAGGCTTTCCATGTGTTTCTTGAACATCTCATTTGATGTCTCAAACTTCCCTTCTCCAAATAAATACCCATTTCCTACTTTATGCCTTCAACTACCCTTAAAAAAACCTGGATCATCCTCTAGTGTTGCACCCCTACCCACTATATTTCTCAGATCTGGGTATTCATCTCTCACGTCCAGCCAAGATCAATCTTGTCTAGCCTGCCCTCTGAAGATTTCTTGAGAATCAATGAGATAAGGTGGCAACAGCAAAAAACAAACAAAAAAAAAGTTTTAACTTCCTAGAATCTTCCTACCCAAACAGAGAAACAAGGATAGTAAAACAAAAACCCTATGTACAGCACCTTCAGCACAACTAGGTGACTCCGTGAACCACAAAATTTGAATAGATGGGGCCAGATGCCAACAGCAATAACATCTGCATGTTAACAGTTCTGTGGGATAAGTTGAAGATGAACATGAAGGCAAAGGGAATTCTGAAGATCCAGCACCAGGAAACCCAGAAAGCTCTAACATGTGCTGGAAGAGGACTCTCTTTGTGGGTAGAAGCTTGGTGGACCTGTCTGAGAACATCACCTCAAACGAGGAGGGGGTCTATGCAGTCTCTAAGCCCTAGGTAAGTGGGGGAGGACTGCAGCAAGCTTGAGCAGAGGTCTGGCCCTGTGAACACAGGAACTAACTAGCTTAGGCTTTGTTGTCATTAAGGAGAAATTATGGGAAGCAGAATCCAAATTGAGCAGGAGAGAGATACTAGAGAAAATGAAAGAAGAAATTTTGGATAGGAGTGGGAGAAAAGAATAGAGAACAATAATTTCAGAAAGTACTATCTGAATGGCCATACTTTTCAAGAGTTTTTGGCAATAATAGAAGAAGGAAAGTTTAGACTGTGAGTCTGGGAAAATCTATCCTGGACCACTCTCATTCCTCTACACAAGAAAATCCTCTCCTTAGAGTACAGCTAAATCTATCTCACATACACATGAGGAAGAGAAGAGGATTGTTATTAAAAATACAAATAAAAATCTCATGCAAAGCTATTGTAAGGAAAATAATTATGGAAAAATAGTGTCCCAAGGTATTGCACAAAGACAGACCCACAAAACAGTGGAACGCTGAAACTTAATATTTCAAAACAAGCTAAAGGAAATTAATAAACCAATGGATACTATGAGGCAAATGTCATACACGAAATTGTTAGACAAAAAGACTATTTAAAAAGAGAGCTGATGGGAAGGACAACTTACAAAATAAAAACTATTCCAGAAAAATAACTAAAATTAAGGAATAAAAGTGAACACAGGCCATGGATAATATGATAAGGTAAACAGAGGATAGAAAGGAGGAAAAATATAAAAATAAAGTCAGAAATGAACAAAAATTTTTTAAAGAATGCAAAAGTGATAGGTATTGAAGGTGAGCAAAGAGGGTCCAACATACATACAAGTCTCCAAAGAAGAGACCCAAGGCAATGGAAGAGAATAAATCCAACAATAATTTTAGGATCTTTTTTCTCCTAAAAGAGAAGACTTGAATTTTCATCTTGAAAAAATATGCAATGAGCCTGAGAAAATAACACAGATTAGTCACTATTGGACTTGGACATCCAGACCAAAAGAATAAGTGCTTTATAAGGGGATGCAAGTTATACTGGCACCAGACTTTTATACAGCAGCACTTTGTGCCAGAAACAACTAAGTAATATCTTCCAGCACTCAGGAAAGGAAAAAGAGAGCCAAGGATTTTATATACAGCCAAATTCTCTTTCAAGTATGAAAGTCACAGATCAACTATTCTAAACATGCAAGAATTCGGCAAATATTATTTCCTGTGAGCCTTTCCAGAGGAATTTACTGGAGAACAAGCTACAGATAACCAAATTGACTGGAAAGGTATTAACATAAGGGCTGGGGGTGATCATTAAATTCATAGTTATCTATTCAATTCACATTAAATAATGACCATCGGGAGCCTAGTGTGGTGGTACACACCTGTAGTCACAGCTACTTAGGAGGCTGAGGCAGAAGGATCACTTGAACCCAGGAGTCAAGGCTGCAGTGAGCCATGATCACACCATGCACTCCAGCCTTGGCAACATAGTGAGATCCCATCTCAGTCAGTCAATCCATCAGTCAGTAAAGGCTATTTGATGGCTATATGTTCTGATCATGCATACGGTGTATTAAAAATTTGAAGATAATGGAGAGCGTATACATGAAAAGTAGAATAAGTTTACAGGTTGACTTATAAGTGTTAACTGGAAGCAAATTGATATTTCTTCAAACTGGATTCTAGGGAAGACAAATTGAGGCTATAGCTAATTTCAGTATTCCTCACAGCAGAGAACAAACAGACTCTGTCAAAAAAGGGGAGGACTAAGGGTATTGTGTAAAGGCGCTGGTTTAATGGTGAATATCAGAATAAAAATGACAGACTTTTCCCTATAGTAGTAGGGAAGCAAGATGGAAAAATCATTTGAGAACATACATTTCACGTGAATCTTCACGCCTAACATGACTTCTTTCCTCTCTTCTCCAATCTTGAAAGGTGTGCCTCCTCCAGGAAGCCTTATGATTGCCTTAGCACAGGTTTCTCTTTCCTCCCATCTGTCTCTCCTAGCTGCTGGGCACCTTGTTTTGTGAATGTTTTATCTCACCTGTGATCAGAGATGGAGTGCCACACATGTACATTTGTGTGGTATTCTGTCAGAGTCTGACATGGGCGGAGCAGTATAGATGTGAATAAACTCAGTGAATGCTGGTCCATCAGTAATTCAGGATTGATTAGAGGATTTGGGCTTATATCCCCTGGGTTTTTCTAAGAGCCAAATGTTGCTATTAGCTCCCATTTGAAGTGAGAACAATTCAATTCAAACATGACTTAAATAAAAGAGGAATTTATAGAGCTCTGAAGTGGAATGTTCCAGGATAGGTCTGATTTCAGGTCTGATCCAGGGACTCAAATCATGTGCTAATATTGATCTGCCTTTGCTCTAGACTCTGCTTGCCTGTGTATTGGCCTTTAGTCTCGGTAGACTCTTCCCTCGTGGCCAGTGATGCCCCCAGCAGTTAACAAGCTTAACATCCCCCGCAAAAACGAAAACAGTGTCCCACTGACTTGACTTGGCTTGCATCATATGCTCATCCATGAACCAGTCACTGTAGCCAAGAGAAATACTTAGACTGGCCAGGGCTGGGTCATGTGACCAACCCTGAATCTACCTCTGGGCAGGGAAGAGGTAGCTTTCCAAAGTAAAATTGAGGTGGTATTACCCAAAAACGAAAGATGGATGCCTAGTAGGCAAAAATAGCAGATATCCCTTTCAGTGTTGATGTGCTCAAAGAACAAATTGAAACAAAAATAAATTACCTGCAAGTGAAAATCATTGATCTGGGGGACATATCTTTGGGGCTTGTGGGTTAAAAGCTTTCTTTGGTGTTTTCTAACTCATTGAGCGCTTATTTACCATGTTACGGGGAGAGGCTGCTTTCCACTGAGTGATAGGATTCAGTCAGGATTGGGGAGTCGGCTCACCCAAAAGTCTGAGGGCCTTGCTCACTCTGGCCCTCCTCCACTGTCCACACATTAACAAGTGTGATAGACTAGAGGCCCAGTGTCTGGTTAGGCGCTGTGTAGCTCTGGGAGTTGCCACTAGGATTTGGCCTCCCGTTTCCTGGGTCAGCAGCTGCACTGCTTTTTGCTTACGCATGTGGTTCACTGGCCTTACTAAGCAGAAGAGGCAATCTACTGAGGAAGCAATTGGGGAAACTGAGGCAAAGCCAGAGGAATTAAAAATACAACCACTTCTTCTCAAGCCTTTAACACTTTTTTCTCCACTGGACCCTTCCTACCAACATTTAAGCATCCTTAAGCTTCTACCATTTCCAAGAACCCTCCCCAGATTCTATTTATACTTTTATTACCAGCCTATCTCATACCTCCCATTCTCAGCAAAATGTCTTGAGTTTTTTCCTGTATTTCCAAATCTTTCCATTTTCTCCTACCCCGTCTCAGTGCACTCTGGTCTGCTGGCACTACCTGCCTCTCCCGGCCCCTGCACTTCATGAAAGAGTTCTCCCTAAGTTCCTCATAGAGCTCCAAGTCCCTAACCCCAGTGAACCTATTGCTAGAGGAGAAAAAATACACTTATTTCTCAGGTTCAGAGGCAGCATTATGAGCTTTCATTTTAATAGGCAATTTGTTGAATGACTTAACACAGTTGAGTAGATCCACAATAGAATGACTTGTACCATGTAATCAAATTCTGAAGCAGGAGAAAATACAAATACTTTGCCTGGAAAGGAAAGAATTCTGGGGTCCAGTGGACACGAGTGTTTTCTTTGAATCTTTAAAGTGCTACCACATGGAAGAGAGGGATGCGGTCTGGGTGAGCCCAGAATGAGGAACACAGGAAGAGAGAGTTGGTCTCATCTTAAAAAATGTTCTAGTAATCAGAGCTCTCTGGAGAAGAAAGTGTCTGTGTCAGGAGGTAGTGAACTCCCTGTCACGGGTAGTAAGCAAGCAGAGACTACTCTGTCAGAAGTACTCAGAAGAGAGTCCTGTGTTGAGTGAGAGGTTTCACCAGAGGCCTTCTGAGGCTGATTCCAAGTCAGAAATCCTGGGCCTGATGAAGCATACATCTTTAGAGGCAGACCTCCATGGACTTGAATCTGCCACTTCCCACTTTTGTGGTCTTGGGCACATTATTCAACCTCTCTGCTCCCCAGTCTCCTCAACTCTAAAAGGGGCATAATAACAGCACCTATCACATAGGGTTGCTGGGGAATTTTTTTTTTTTTTTTTTTGAGACAAGAGTCTTGCCTGTCACCCAAGCTGTTTTGCTGATTATTTTTTATTTTTTATTTTTTATTTTTTGAGAGAGAGTCTTGCCCTCTTGCCCAGGCTTGAGTGCAGTGGTGTGATCTCAGCTCACCCCAACCTCTGCCTCCCAGTTCAAGCAATTCTTGTGCCTCAGCCTTCCATGTAGCTGGGATTACAGGCGTGCTTCACCACACCAGGCTAATTTTTTTATTTTTAGTAGAGACAGCATTTCATCATGTTGCCCAGGCTGGTCTCGACCTCCTGACCTCAGGTGATCCACTCACCTTGGCCTCCCAAAGTGCTGGAATTACAGGCATGAGCCACCATGCCCAGCTGGGTTTATTACTGTGAATATTCAGTAATGCATGAAGGGCAGTAATGCATGGTGCCTTGATATTGAGAGGTCAGCAAGTGTTCCCTGTTTTTTATATTTAGTGCCAGCCCTGTTCTCTACATGGCATTTGATACCCAAGCATGAAACTCATCAGCTGCATTTGGATTTGAGCTCTGGATTTTCCTTGGTAACTTCTAGGGGCTGGGCTCAAAGTGAGCCTGGGGGAAAGTGTTAGAGAAGCCACTGTCATTTTTGTTGTGTGTGTCATGCTGTCCACAGCAGTTTTTGTCAAAAGGGAGCTCGGGGACTAAGAAAAGTAGTTATCTTGTGTACCACATAGGAAGCCTAGAGGGGGGAATCTGTTCTGAAAGGGAGAAGGACGTAGCGAACCTCCCTCACTCCTCCCCTCCCTGCCACCTTTTATGCTGAGGTCAGCTATGCAATTGTATCACTCTGGACAGAATCTTATGATACTTTTCTCCTGGTAGCCTTAATCACAAGGAGAAGGAAGCATTCGTTTTACCTTAAACATGACTTACCTTCCAAACAGGCACCAGATCCCGGGGGCTCACACTCATTGCATGAATCCTTGCAAGAGTCCTGATAGGGAAGTTCCTTCCCAACTTTGCTGATAAGGAAACTAAGGCTCAGAGAGGTTAAGAAACTTGTCCAGGGTCACACAGCTGAGGCTGGGCTCCTAAGCATCCAAGTTCTTGCTATTCCATGAGCTATAATTCATAACCTCTGGCAAATTCCATAACTAGTTGAGGACACTTAACACTTGATCAAGTGGTCCCCAAGAATAGAACTCCTCCAAAAGGGATCTTGGGTAGGTTAGGAAGTTTAATTATCCCTTGTGGAGTTTTTCTGAAGGGTAGAGTGTGGGTGGGAGATTTCAGAGGCCAGGGCCACCCTCTCACCACACATCTGACTTCTGTTTCTGCCAACATCTTTGTGCCTTCCTACAGGTCTGGGTAGATGCTGGAACGCAGATCTTTTTCTCCTATGCCATTTGCCTGGGCTGTCTGACCGCTCTGGGAAGTTATAACAATTATAACAACAACTGCTACAGGTGAGCATTTCCCTGGGCCCTGCCAGCACTCCACCAAGCCCTGAGAGCCCTCCGACCTGCCAGGTTAGTTTATGTTTGTCCGCCCCACCTTGCAGGGCCCCAGGAGGAGACAGATAGGCTGTTTGTTGGCCTCCCACTACCCAAGGGTCAAAGAGTGGGCCACCATGGAGCTAGGAGTATAACAAATGCAATCAGACTCCCTTCCAGGCCGCAGAGCCAATTCCCTGCTGCCACTGACATCTCATTCAGGCCCCAGTGCCGCCTCGTACGGTAAAGAAGTATCCCAGAGTGGATAAGAGGCTTGCCCGAGTCACAGAACTAATACATACACCAAGGACCTTGTTCTCCTGCCTGCTCTTTAGAAACCTGCTTCCTGCCCCTTTGTACTTGACTGTAGGGTCCTCTTCTGCCCTGCCTGGGGCCAGTGCCCCACCTTGCCCCTCAGCCTAACACGTCTCTCTTGCCTCATGTAGTGGCTGCACCAGGGCTGGGAGGGGGTTCAGGTGGGGAGGTGAGCCCCAGGCTGTCTGACCCTTGGCTGCCTGGCTTCTCACACCTGCAGCTTGAGTTCTACAGCAAGGCTGAGACCCGTGGAGGGCAGGGGACCTGCCCAAGGTCACCCAGCAGTGCGCAGGGGAAGTGCTGGTTTAGGATGACGGTCGGTCTGTTAGGGTTTCTGCCTACTGGGGTCTCTGCATCCCTGAACTCGGTACCTGGTACACAATAGGTTAATATTTCATGGTAGATGGGCAGTGCACCTCTTCCTTAGAGTCTAAGAGCTCCTTATGCAGGGATAAGACCATGGAATAATGATAGTGCAGCGGTCCTTTATCACAGTAGAGGAGAAAGGAAGGTGTTTTTTAACAAATGGTTCTGAAATAGGATAAGTACTTGGGGGAAATAATCAAATTAGATTCTCATATATTTCCACCATAATAAGTGTCAGATTGATTAAAGAGTTAAATATTTTTTGAAAGGAAACCATTATAAGTAGGAATGAAATACTGATTTCAGAATGGGAAAAGAGGTAGAAAACATCAAAAATAATTAAATCACAAAAGAACTCAGTGACAGATTGGCCCGCTAAGTGACAGAATGGAGACATTCTAAATTCCTGGAAAGAAACACAGAAAACTATTCCAAGTAGCCACCTCTATAACATGAGACTGGAAAGTCAGGTGGGGAGATGGGCTTTTCTCACTTCTACCTTCTGTACAGCTTAAATGGGTTTGTTTTGTTTAGTTTCTTTTGTTTAACTCTGAGTACATACTGCTTTTATAATTTAAAAAATTGTTAATGCAAATATCTACATTATTTTATTTCTAAATAAAATATGAAAATTTTCTGTAAGACTAACAAGCATTCCAACAACATACCATACTCAAGGGGTTTGTATCCACAATATATAAAGAATACAAACAGATCTATAGGAAAAACACTAAGATACCAGTGGAAAAACAAGCAACACACTCTTAAAATATTGAGAGTGTTTTTCCCAGGTCCTGTTCAGCATAGGTGAGGGTAGGTGAGCAGGTCATGTCATACCCCATGGGATGGGAACTTGGAGCTAGCCACCACATCACTGGGTCATCATGTGGCTCAAGTGGCACCGTGCATTTGAAAGAACTTTTATCAGTGATAACGTCCTCCACATCACCCCATCTTCAAGACAGGGAAAGTGAAGCAGTGCCTGGACTCTGACCGGGGTCTCTCAGTGGCCATCCTGGCCTCCCTGCTACATGCTTTCTGAGAGCTAGCTTAGCGGTCACGTTATGAACTCACTTGTTAAGTCACCATTGTTTACTGTGTGTCTACTAAGTGCAAGGCCCTGGAATCGGTGCCATGGGAGATACAGACAGCAGTGGCGCAGCCTGTAGAGTTTGTAACTTGGGGAAATCAAGGCAATGGGGAAGTTAATGTGGGCAGGCCCGACATGCTGAGAAGAGAAACTGTGGTAGAATCCAGTTGTAGAATCCAGAATCACGTGCCATCAGGCTGCCATGAGTTCTGCTCCTAGAGGTCTTTGGGTGACAGGTATTTGGGTGACTGGATGATGACGAGATGCTAGAGACGGACAGTCAGAGCAGGCTGTCCAGAAGAAGGCATCCAGGTTTCGTGGAGGATGTGGGTGTAGGGGATAAGAGGTGAAGCACTTTCTCAGCCATAATGCAAAACGTTAACCATGGACAGGGAGAGGCACCCAGGTAAGAACAGCACACGCAGGCTTCCGGGCTGGGCCAAGTCTGACCCTTTGGGATACTGGAGAGGGCTACTGTCTATGTACAGTATCACCTCATCGGTGGCTTACGGTCAGCATGGGGACATCTGTGCTGGGCCCTTGAGAGATCACTTGGTCACTGTCCCCTTCAGCTAGGCTGTCAGCACCATGAGGATGTGGGCTGGATGTTCTTGTTCTCTGCTGCATCCCTTGTACTTAGTTTAGTGCTAGCTTATATGCAGGGAAGTCAGAATGAAACCACCCCACCACACAAGCAAGGAGACAGCAGCCCGTGGAGCTCGAGTCCCTTGCACCTGTTCACACTGCCAGGGATGGAGCGTGGCTTTTCACCTGAGGCTTCCTGGCTCCTGCACCCCTATTCCTCACTACCAGGGATAGTCAGCTCTTTCTCAACTACTGGAGTTGAGGAGGGTTTGGCCAAAACTGCCTTGTCTCCAGCCTGTGTCTTGGGGCAGTGGCAGCTTCATTCCCCACTGGGTGCGTGGATGATGTGTGCTGTCAGCCATGGGTCCCTGCTGCTTCCCCCTCCAGCAGGCAGGGTTTTATTCCACTCTCCCATCAGCAGAAGAAAGCAAATCCCCTAGGTGGCAATGCAAAATCAAGAGGTTAATTTTATTTCCTTTTCCAGATTGTTCTGCAAGTGGGTCTTCTCGACTCCGATGGAGTAAATTAGTACCCTCTCTCCTGACAGCATAATAGCTTCTGGAGGTCTTAAAAGCCCAGCTCAGCTCCTGCCAACTTCAAAGCACTGTTACATAAGCTTTTTACCTAGACATGGGAGCTGGGGAAGGAATTAGAGGGATGGAAATGGAGCAAGCCAAGCAGGGAAAATCCTCACTTCCAAAGACACCACTAAGCTTTGTCTGCTTGAAGGGGTGGGTGTTCTGGGGGCTGGAGGGGAGGAGGGACGGGTCCCTAAAGAGCTTCTCCGTCTCTCCTTCTGTCTCTCCCTAGTGTGAGGAGGTCACTCAGGAGGCCTCTGCAGGAAGATGGGAATTTTTTAACAAGCGACATTTGTTTTTCAACACCTGTGGATGCCCAGAGACAATTCTTTAAAGTCAGGATTTGTTCATCTTAATTCTTAGGGTGCATCATTTTGTTTAGCTCCTAGCAAAAGCATGGGTTTTGATCTATGTGACTCACCTCCCTCAGCCTCAGAATTCAGTGAAACCTAGCCCAGGGCTGGCACATTGCAGGTCCTGAGAGCATCACATGGGAGAATTCTAGAATGCAGAGGATGTAGACAAAAGGCTTTCCTCCCCTGTGTCATCCAATGTCCATGGTTTGATAAGTCAGGGCCATTTTGCCTCAGACTTCAGGAAACAGACACCAGGAACAGATGTATCCCAACCTTAGGAATAACTCTGCCCTTACCTGGGCGTAGCTGAATTTCTTTTTAAGCAGAGGTAAATCAGACTTGCAGATAAAGTCCCCAGTTATACCAGCCCAGCCAGCATTCACAGTGCCAGATGAGTTATTTAAAGGGACCTGTATCAGTTATCCATGGCCACAATACTGCTGTGTAACAAACAACCCCAGCACACAGGGGCTGACCACAGCAAGTGATTGCTTATATTGCTCACAAGTCTGCTGGTCAGCTGGAGAGACTCCTGCAGGCTGTGGGTTGAAGGACCCTGGGTTTGGCTCCAGGGTCCAAGCCAGGCTCAAGTCAGCTCCACGTGTGTACATTCTCTGGTCCAGGCTGAAGGGACAGCAGCTCCCCTGGGGAAGTTCTCATGAAAAATCACAGAAATGATATAGGACACATTCAATCATGCAAGCACATCTCAAGCCTCTGTTTGTGTCACATCTGCTAACATCCTGTTGTCCAAAGCAAATCATGTGCCTAAGCTCAAAGTCAGTAGGGGTAGGGAAATATACTCCATCCCAAGGAGAAGGTTTTGAGAGTGATTTCTCACTGAAAAATGATTTGATCTAGCACAAGGCCAAGAGATTCTGTTAGTCAAGCACCTTGTTGTATAACCAGTGAGATCAGGTTTGAAGAAAAAATATTGCAGGAGGAATTGGAACCCAAGGCCCTTGACAACCAGTTCAATGCTCTCTACTATGCCCTTGATTCCTAGGGTAATTGCAAGGCAACAGGGTGTTACAGCTACGAACAACATTAATGTAACCTTTGGTTGCATTATAAAAAGTGTGATGTCAGGACAAGAGGAGGTGAGAGTCCTGCTGTGTTGTTGAGACAGTTCTGGATGTGACAATTGAGGAGGGACTGGATAAGCTGGAGTGTATTACAGATTTCAAGAACAATAAGGAATTGGTAAGGGAACTGGAATGTTTAACTGAAAACAAAAACTCAAGGGGCTATAGGGCCATTATCTTCAGATCTCCTAAGCCTGAAGGAACTCCAAGCTGTTTTGGAGGGTAAAGCTAACCTTATCTGAGAGAACAAGTTAGGGTGAATACAATATGAGAAGGTTCTCAGCACTCTAAGCAGTAAGTGCTGTCCAACAAGGGAAAAGCACCACTGGGAAAAGTGGCCAGCTCCTCGTGCCTGGGTGTGCAAGCAGAGGTCAGTTGGCCACCCGCAGGGGTGCCGTGAAGGCTAGTCATGCCTCTGGCAGGAGGTTGGGCAAGGCCACCGGGTGGCTTCTCCCCTATGAAATGGGGCATTGACACAGATAGTTAATTCTAAGAGGCTGACTTCCTGACTTGGTGATCTTAGGATGCCAGGCCTGAGGCAGAATGGGCCAGGACTTGAGGTTACCATCTTCTTCGGCTTGACAAAGCTCCGTTGTTTCTAGTCTGATTTCTCCTGGGTCATGACTTAATGTTGGTGCTTCCTAGCTGGTGAGTCCCTCCCAAGAGCAGGGGACAGTCACTGCTCTGATAAACCTCTCCATGCAAGGATTCAACCTGGAAGGGGCTACTCCGTCACAGCAGCAGAGCAGAGACAGACTGAGGTCTGGCAGACGCTGCTCCAGTAAACAGCTTGGCCAGGATGAATGTCACCAAAAAGCCTCTCCCCATGCCCCGCAAGGCTGCCAGAGTTTCAGGTGCAAGGCCCATGGCTGCTCCCGTGGCTGAGAAGCTCCCATTTCTCCTACGGAGGCTTCTCCTGCCCACCTTGCTTTGAGCTCCCAGGAATCCTTTCCCAGGCTTTCTCTCCTACCAGGGACTTGGAGGAGTATCAGTATGTCTTGGAGTACCTGTATTTTCACACTAGTTCTGTATTTTCCCCTGAGCCAGCCTCCCATCCCACACGGGCTCCATGCTCCTGGTTCGCAACCTACCTTATCTTCTAGAAATTCAGGAGAAGCCATGTGACCATGGGCCAGCCACCAAACCTCTCTGAACCACGAGTGCTCCATCAGGAAAATGGAGCTGGCTGTGCCTGCACTTCCCTGCCTACGCCACAGGAGAGCCGTGGTGCTCAGGTGCAGAACGCTGGAGCCATGCACGGGCTCTGCCCGCTCTGACCCGTGTGCCTCTCACTGCTTCCCCACAGGGACTGCATCATGCTCTGTTGCCTGAACAGCGGTACCAGCTTCGTGGCTGGGTTTGCCATCTTCTCAGTCCTGGGTTTTATGGCGTATGAGCAGGGGGTACCCATTGCTGAGGTGGCAGAGTCAGGTAAGTTTGCCAAAGGTGGGGATGGAAAAGGTGGCGAGGGAGGCCAGGAGTGATGGTCATCATGGAAATGCGAACTTCCTCCTTGGCTGACGCATCTCCTGGATTCAGGCCTCAGAAAGGGGCCCCACCGTTCATCCACAATCCAGGATCCTGCAGTTACCTAGGAGGAAAGCCTCGACACCTCCTCCCTTCCAAATCCAAGGCATCCCCAAGTTGTATAGATGCTGTCGCCCACTTCATCCATTTCTCCCAAGCTCCACTGTCTCCCCACAGCCCTGGGCCACCATCACCGCCCACTTGGATGGCTCAGGAACCCTTTCACTGGACTGTCTGCCTCTGTTATTATCCCTTCCATTCCATGCTCTACCCTGCAGTGGGTTGTGTTTTTTTTGTTTTTTGTTTTTTGTTTTCAAAATGCAAATCTGAACATGTCTTCTCTGACGAAAAGCCTTTCTGAGCCTCTCATAGCGCTGGACTCAGCATGACTACAGGGCCCTGCACTGCCCAGGTCCTGTGGTCTCAGCAGCCTCACCCCCACCTCATTCCCCCACGCTTGCTCCACCCCACCACAACGGTCTGTTTCACTTCTGCAATTTAACTCCCCTGTCTTCCTGCAGGGCCTTTGCACATGCTTCCCCTTTGCTTGGAGAGCACCTCTCCCTCCCTCCCTTTCCCTGTTCTAGACATAGAATCACCGTGAGTGTGGCAGCCTTAAGTATAGATTGACATGTATTCGTAGCAAACCCACCAGGAGCAGGGTTATTATTGTTGGAGTGATTGTGCAAAATGGTGAAAAACTCTTTCCTTGATTTACATGGAGTTTGAATTTCCAGAAAATTAAGTGCATATGAAAAAGTACATAGTTTATGTTTACACGACAAATGGAGTCTAACCTCAGATAAGTGTAAATAGGTTTTCTGCCTACAAGCATGTCCTTTTTAAGAGCATCACAGGGCATCTGGCTTCCCTGGCCTCCATCTACTCAAGGCCAGTCCTGCCCCCACTCATTGTGACAACTGACTCACCTCCCTCTCCAGCCCTGGTCCAGGGTGTGGCTATTTAGGCTTGGCATATACAGTCAGGGGAGCACCCCTCTGACCCGACCCACCAAGATGGGCCAGGCCAGGGTGTGCAGATGTCAAAGGAGGCAGCTGATCAGTGAGCTCTGCTCTGTGACTGCTCAGAGTACACCTTGCTCTTGGTCATGTGTATCAGAGGTGCAGGGGTCTCTGCTGAAATCGGGGTTCCAGGCTAGACCAGAGGATATGAGTCATCAAAGCTCTCAATAGCTGGGCACCTACTCACTGGACAGGAACCGTAGCATACATCACCTCTTACGATGCTCAGCTCAACCCTCTGAAGTGGCATTTTTGCTACCGCCATTTTACAGATGAGGAAACTGAGGCTCAGGGACGTGAGATCACTCAACTAAGGACACACAGGCTGGAAGCAAAAGAGCTGGAACTTAATCCCGGCCATCTGGCTATCAAACTCATTTACTTGCCACTCCGTCCCACTGTGGCCAGAGCACCTAGCCCCTTACAGAACACCCCTGCATCTTCCTCACTTTCAACCACAGGCAGTCCTGTGAGGAGGGATCATTACCTTCTCAATGGTAGCGTTGCTCTCTGTAAGAATCCATGTCCTCCTCTGTAATGCACACGCCCCAGAACTCCCTCACAGTGTTGTGTGGGACAGGGTATCTACTGCACTGTTGTTTCTTGCTTTATCATTGCTTCCATTTTGGAGCGGAGTCCCAGAGAGGAGGAACAGGAAGAAAAGAAGCCAACTAAAATTACATTTTGGACTTTTTCTTATTTCAAATGGAAAGAATACTCATTTTGGAAAAATAGAGAAATACAGAAGAAAAAAAATCAAATCCAATGCAACACCTTGGTGTTATCCTGCTAGGCTTTTTCATACATATGTAGCTAAAAGCATGGTGATCAAAACTGGATCAGATATCCTTAGTGTTATGTAGGCTGAGTTCTTTCATTTATAATAAAGCATGAGCAGCTTACCCCTCAGTAAAAATAGATCACTATCATGAGTTTTAAAGGTTGTGTGGCATTCCATTGAATTGATGCACTGGAATTGACTTTCTCTGTACCACTTGCCAGGCCCTAGGATAGTTGTGTTTCATATACTACCTCATGAAATGCTCCTGGCACCTCTGCAATGTAGGTTTTACCAGGGCCTCCACTCATGGCCGTGCAGACTGTGCCCTGCACAACTCCAGCGGGTGCTGTTCACACAGCGGTCCTAGCTTCCACAGTGCCTATTACAGACAAGGATCTTGTAGCTCAGAAAGATGAGTGGTTCACCCGAGAGCATGTAGTCAATAATCAGTGCATCCTGGATCCAGTCTCTTCTACCTCACTTTCTTGTGTTGCTGTTGGTGTCAAGCAGGAAAGCCTGCTCTGTGCCCCTCGTTGGGGGTATGGATCATACCACAACCCTCTTTAGGAGTCTGCCAACTGGAGAAAATACAAGTTACAGCTAAATATGTGGTCACCTCACCTTTCTCAGAAGAACCTGGGCTCACTTCCCGAGGCATGCTTTTTGGAAAATACTTAATTAGATGCCAGAACACTCAGTGGGAGTCCCAGAACACCTTGGAGACTAAGCCAGAGAGACAGAATGTACTTCTTGCAGGGCTCAGATTTTGTTCTGTTCTAAGCCTAGTGCCTGAGATTTGCTGACCTTCCCTGCATGTCCTGCAGTCTGTCTCTCTGATGCTCTTACACTCAGGATGCTCTCTTCTAAGGGAGGGATTTTACACAGCTTATAGTTGGGTCTTACTTCTTTAATCAGTCTGTTAATCTCTTAACTGAAATATGTGGCCCATTTGTATTTTGTAATTATTGATATGGTTAGGTCCTGAGGTCTGTTTTAGGGCAGAAAATGTCAGAATAATAATCAGAAGTGGGAAGTGTCAGATGTGTGGTGGAAGGGCAAACTGATATGTTATTAACTTTAATAAGTTATGACATATAGTCTTGGCCCAGTTGCTTAGAGAAAAATAATAAAAAGAGATAGAGCTAAAAAGCTAATAGATGAAACAAAATTGAAAATCAAAAATATTGATTAACCCAAAAGAATACAGGAAAAGTGGCACAGAGTAAAACTAAGCAAAATAAGCAAACAAAAACAAAAAACAAATACAAAATAGTAGATTTAAACCCAACCATACAAATGTTTATATTAAATTTGAATGAAACCAGATACATCAGTTAAAGGACGGAGATTATCAGACCAGATTTTTTTTAATAAGACCCAACCATAAAATCTCTAAAAGAGACACACTTTAAAGACACAAAGTATAAAAGAATAGGAAAAGATATACCATTCAAGCAATAAACATAAGAAAACTGGCTTGAATACATTAGTACTGGACAAAGTAAACTTCAAGTCAAAGAGTATCAGCAGAGATAAAGAGGAACACCTCATAGTGATAAAAGGGGCAATTCGTTGAGAAGACATAACAAACCTACTGCGTTTCTACCCGATAGCAGAGATTTGTTATGTAGGGAGCTAAAACTAATAGAACTAGAGGGGAAAATAGCCAAATCCACAAGCGTAGTTGGAGATTTTTATACCCCTCTCTGACTAATGATAGAGCAACTATGTGAAATGTCAACAAAGACATAGAGATCTGAACAATACTATTGACCACATTGACTTCATTGACATTTATCAAACAGTGTACTCAGTAACTGCAGAGCACAATTCTTTTCTAGTGAACATGGAACATTCAACAAGATAGACCATATCCTATTCCATAAAACAAGCATCGAAGTATTTCAAGAAATTGAAATCCATTAATATAATGCATCTTGTGAATAGATCTAACTTAAAAAAAAAAGTAAGGTTAGCTCCCTTGATGCTGAAAAAGACTTTAACAGAATTTACCACCCATTTACAATATAAAATAAGAAAATAAAAATTGAGGAGTACTTTTTGAAATGATGTATGTATATAAATTTTTTTAAAAGCAGATATCTATAGTATCCTACCCATTATTTGAAAAAAGAAGGGGATATGAGAAAATATGTCTATTCGTCTGCGCAAAGAAATACAAAAAAAGGATTAACTAGAAACAAAGAATGGTTACCTTCAGGGGTGGTTGGAAAAGGGGTGGAAAGAAGGGAGGAATGAGAATGAAGGAGGGATGAGAAGGAACCAGTGCTTCTCTGCGTATATCTTTTTTTTTAATTAGCTCTGATTTTTGGTAATGTTTCACATACTGCGCAGAATAAACAATCTTTTTGTGGTGGAATCCCAAATGGAATACAAACAGTAACAAATGAACCTAACTATACTACAAATGAAAAACGTCACCAGGCTGAAGGGAATGGGGAAGGAAAAACTAGCCTATGGAACTTTGAGAAACAGTATCTTGACTGGATATTGTAAGGCTAAACATAAAAATAGCTGTCCTGTGTTCCTGTTAGTACAGGGCTAGGGGCTAGCAGTTCTGCAACTTGTAAGTGTATCTATTAGGATTGAACAAATAGGCAAATATTTTTTAGATAGTCATATTTTTCACTGAGAAAGAAGTTATAAATAAGAAAAGAGAAGATGCAAGAATGTCTTTTATTGGAATTGGAAGTATCAGTATATGAAAACTCATGATTTTCATCTATGTACAGTTAGATGTAGAAATACACATGTGTGTATGCATGGATAAATACACATATATTTTTTATCTTTGTGTGCTGAGATGGCCTACAAGCAATAATCCTCCATAGTTATGAGCACACCTAGGGCCTAGATCTTGGTTTCTGAACACCATTCCTAAACACCATTCTTCAATTTGAAAAAAAAAAAAAAAAAACAGGGCTCCTTGGCAAAGCAGTTGATTTCAGGGCTGAGGCAAGACAAGATGAAGCTAGAATATTTTTTGTGGTGTGAAAAAATAAAGAAGTGTTCAGAAAAAAAGGATAGAGACATGTACAAATGCCATGGAAATCAACCTGAGGGAACTCCCAATGATTTAAACTGAAATAACTTGAACAGCAAAATAAATAATGACAGAATTGGATTGTAACCCATAGAATAAATTACCCAGGAGTCCATACTGACATATATAAATAATTGAATAAATAAACAAATGGTGTGAAAGGACAACCATTCCTTGGAGAAGAATTCTAATTAATAAATAAAGAAGAAATGAGGGAAATACCAAATCACCATTAGGCAAACACCATTGTAATCATGGTTGTAGGCAGGATGCACCAACGGATGCTAAAATCAGTAGGTAAAAGTTGGAGTAGAAACAGGATATTTTCATAATCTCAAAATATTTCTTCCTCTAAGAGAGTTAACAATTACAAAGAGAAAGAGTTATGTTAAAGTGGAGAAACCTAGCAGACAACAGTTTAACGTTAACTTTTAGTAACCAAGGTAAACATCAGCAGTAATATTGATTGACATGTACCCCCTGATATAATACACTGGGAAGAACATAACATCACTGCTGTGGTTTTCTAGCCAAAAGATCCATAACTTCAGCATAATCATGAGGAAACATCAGATGAACCCCCATCAAGAGACATTCTGCAAAACAATGACCACAACTCATCAAAAATGTTGAGTTTAGAAAAGACCAAAACAAGACCAAGGGACTGCCAGTGACTAGAGAAGACTAAAGAGATACAGCCACCAAACGCAGTATGGAGTTCTGAATTAAATGCTGGACAGAAAAAAAGGACAAAAGGAGAAATACTGGCAGAATATGTATAAGACCTGTGGCGTAATTAATGGTGTCATGTCAATATTAATTTATCAGTTATTAAGTATTGAATGTGTTCCCCTAAAATCAGAAACAAAGCAAGATGTGTGCTGTCTCTGCCTCTATACCTAGAGAGTGCAATAAGGCAATTAAAAAATAATAATTAAAAGGAAAAATCAAAATTTTCTTGATAAATATATTGACCAAGTTAAAACTCCTAAGGAACCTACAAAATATTAAGTGAACTAAGTGAGGTCAAAGGACAAAATGCAACCAGTAAAATCTATTGTATTTCTTTACATGCTAGCAGCAAACAATTGGAAAGGTTTTTTTCACATGAGACATGCCATATTTTTTTCCTTGAAGAATATTTTTTTTAATTATTATACTTTAAGTTCTGGGGTTTATGTGCAGATCATGCAGGATTGTTACATAGGTATACACGTGCCATGGTGGTTTATTGCATCCATCCCCCTATCATCTACATTAGGTATTTCTCCTAATGGTATCCCCCCCAATTCCCCCACCCCTGCTATCCCTCCCCTAGCTCTCCCACCCCACAAAAGGCCCTGATGTGTGATGTTCCCCTCCCTGTGTCCATGTGTTCTCATTGTTCAACAACCACTTATGAGTGAGAACATGTGGTGTTTGGTTTTCTGTTCTTCTCTTCACAAGACATCGTTAAGAAAATGAAAAGGCAAGCCACAGACTGGGAGAAAGTATTTGTAATACTCCTCTGATCAAGGATTTACATCCTAAACATATCAAGAACTCACAATCCAATAAAAAGGAAACAACCTAATGAAAAAAATGGACAAAAGACTCAAGCCGTCACTTCACAAAAGAAGACATATGAAGAGACAATAAACGTGAAGATACTTAACATCATTAGCTATCAGGGACATGCAAATGAAAACTGATATAACACCTCACTCCCACTGTAATGACACATCTTAAGAGACTGACAATATCAAGTGTTGGCAAGGAAGTGGAGCCACTGCAAATTTTAAGCATTGCTGATAGGACTGTAAAATGGCATAGCTACTTTGGAAATCAGTTTGGAATTTCTTACAACGTTAAACGTAGGATTGCCAGATGACCCACTTTTAGGTAGAATAGGCAAAACTCATCCAAGGAAGGAAAAAAATGGCATTGATGATTGCCCAAAGTGAAGGTGAGGAACAGAGGCGAAGAGACAACAGAGGAACCCAAGGAGACAATGGCAGTGTTCTGTAGCCTGATTGCCTTGGCTTTATTGTCATGGGGGTTATCTGGGTGTATACACTTTTTAAAACTTCATTGAACTATTGTATATAAATTATACCTTAATGAAGCTGATCTTTAAAGTTAAAAATAGAGTTAATGTCTATTTAACATTTAGCTGCTTCAGTGCTTTTCACATATTGTGTCATCTCACTGAATTCTCAAAACCAGTTTTTTTAGGTAGGACTTTATTTCTTAGCTAAGAAAACAGATTTGAGCCCAGGCCACCTGGCTACTGAGCCTGTGCTCTTGACCACTGTGCTGCAGGGCTTGACTCTCAAGTATCTGTGCTGACATTTCTAAAGCTCATCCCGAGGACATGCTAGCCCAGCCCTCTATGTGGAGCAGCTGAAACAAGGGAGTGTGGACCTGGAAATGAGAGTGGAAAGCAAAGGAAGAGGCTGCCAGGATGGAAGAGCATTTCTCCAGGCTGGACCCAACCTACCTACACCACAACCACTGGGTGCCTGGTCCTTGCCTCCCCTGGGCAGACTGAGGCAGAATCGCTGGGCGGCCCTGAGAATCTGCATTTTAACAAGAAACTGCACCGTGCCCCTTGAGAACAGTAGAGACCTGTCTGGAGGAAGGTCCATGGGTCAGCTCAACCTAGGCTTGAATCCTGGCCCTTCCAAGGCCCTTGTTTACCTCTTTCTCCCTCAACTTGCTCATCTCCAAAATGGGCACCAGCTGCATGGGGTGGCTGGGAAACTGAAGTGATTTGAGTGAGAGGCAGACACAGTGCCTGGCACAGAGGAGGCACTCAGTAAATGCTGGATTCAAATATCAATGGTATGAGGGACAGGGCTCCACCCAGTGGCTTTCTCTCTCTCCCTCGCTCCAGGCCCCGGCCTGGCCTTTATTGCCTACCCCAAGGCGGTCACCATGATGCCTCTGTCCCCGCTGTGGGCCACCTTGTTCTTCATGATGCTCATCTTCCTGGGCCTGGACAGCCAGGTAAGGAGCCACAGGGAGGGGGAGCCCAGGAGGGAGGGGGACCCTGGGCCAGGAGACCAGACGCCACCCTTAGGAGTGGCTCCCCAGGCCCAGCCACTGCCACCTGACCCTGGCATCAGGGCCCTGCCCACCATCTTCCTTTCACCCTCCACTTCCCTCCCAACAAACCCTCCTATCTCCCATCCACCAGGTAGGCTCCACGCTTACCCACAAATGTCTGTTCCGGCTCCTCTAAGCCTTCCCCAACACTGTTTTCCTTACCAGAATCCCCAACTCTCAATTCACATTTAGAAAAATTTACTAAGTACTTCCCTTCTGCTCAGCCACTCCTGCCAACAGCACTGCCTGGCACTGCAGAAGAGAGTCTCAGAGAGTGGGTCCCATAGCATGCATGTCCCCATCCCACCCCAATCACTGAGGACACGGACACATAGAAAAACACCTCCTCCTCCCTCCATCTCTGTCCTGGAAGCCACCACCAGCTCTGCCCCTCCACTGCCCGCCTGCCTCCATGCTCAGCCCTCCCTAGAGGCCCCTTGCTGACCTCCCTCTGCTTGGCAGCCTGCTTCTCTAGCAAAAGGGTAGACCTGGAGCTAATCATTCACCCACACAACAAAGGGAAACCGAGTGCGCTGGGCTGCGCCAGGGGCTCTGCAGGCAAAGCGGTCAGACCCCCTGGGCTCCCAGGTGAAGTGGGGAGACACACCCAGCCCAGCCTCTGAGGGTACTGCCCTCATCCATGACCTTGTGCCAGTCAAGTCACTTGGCACCCAAACCCTATGGCCAGTGTGTCTGTCAAGCCAGCAGAGTCCGATTTCTTCCCATGAACGGTTTCCCAGAAGCTGCTAAGCCGAATCACCGGGTGTTTTTGCTGATGATCTTCCCTTATTGTTGCTGTTGCAGACAGAGGCCTCAGAAGGATTGGTGGAATTGGCAGCTTATATGTGACAGGCTAGGCCTGCCTGGCAGAGGAAGGTGGGGCTGGGGCCTAGGCTCTGTGAGCCCTGGGGGCCCGAGGAGTGGTACAGAGGGTGGCGGCCACTCTGCCTACCCCCACGCCTGCTGCCCTTGCTGTGTGCCTGGGATACATTCTCAGTTCATTGTCACAATGACCACATGGGCTGGGGGCTCCTTTCATTGCCTCCATTTTATAGAAGAAACCGAGGTTCAGAGATACTGAGTAACTTGTTCAGACATGCGCCCGGGCCTGCCTGCCTCTTGGCCTACACACTACAGGTGTCTCATCAGTTTCCGTCCTGGATAAACAGCCTCCCTTGCATCCCATCCCCTTCCCTGGGACCTGGAGAAAGTATGGGTAGAGCCAGCCCTTGCTGCTGAGGAGGAGCAGCTGCGAGGCCACAGTCTGGGTGTTGTCGCCAGGAAAGGGTGGGTTTGAGTCCCAGCCCCACGACTTGCCACCCATGTGCCTCGAGCTAGTCACCTCGCCTCTCTGTGCCTCACTCCCTTTGTCTGCACAAGGAATATTGAAACACCTTTCCTGAGAAGGTAGAGGTGAATCGGAAAGGATATGGAGCTGAGAGATGGCTCCAGGGAAGGGGAGCTTCCCAACAAGGTGACTGGCAAAAGAACCCTTGACTCCTTCTCCTCCCTCCCTCAAGGCAGGGCAGCATGGCGGGTAAAGCCCAGCTCTGGAGCAGGGTCGCCTCATTCAATCCAGGCTTTGCCTCTTCCTGCCTGTGTGACCTTGGGTAAATTGCATTCTCTCTCCTCTGTGCTTTTGTGTCCTCATTTACAAAATGGGGATATAATAGTACAGACTATGCAGAGACTACATGAATTAATGTGTGCTAACTGCCTAGAACAGAGCCTGGCACATAGCAGGTATGATGTGCTTGCTGTTATCACTACTGTTAGTAAGAGCTTAGCAAACATTTCATGAGCCTCTCCCTCCTCTGTGCCAAGGGCCCTGAGCTAGACACAGGAAATAGACAGATGACAATGATGTGGCCCCTGCCCTCAAGGATTCCACCTGCTTGTAAGGAGACAGATTTAAGTAGGCAAGGGCCCCCAGGGTGAGGGGTGTGCTCAGGGCACAGAGGAGAGGGACAGGCTGTCCTGAATAGGGGACGAGTGATCAGGAAAAGGCTCATGCATATCTGCCCCCAGTGCCATGAGAACCAAGGAAGGGGGCAGTTGGTGTCAGGATATTCAAGCTGTGTGTTAAGGGGTGTGTAGGAACTGGGCAGATACCCTGTACCTGGCCCTGTGCTCAGCACACAGGATACAGATGCTTAGTGGCTCAAACTCGGCCATTGATGCCTGCACTGTTTGGCTGGGGCCCAAAGACACTCAGCGGAGATAAAGAGCTGGAAGTTGGCTCACCTCTGATTGCCCTCCACCCTGCAGAGGGGCCTCGCCTGTCAGAAAGAAAGGGCAGGGAAGCATCCCAAACCCAGAGACCACAGAGACTGAGCAGAGCCTGCCACCAGCAGAGCACCTAACTCCCGCTACAGCCACAGAAACGCCAGCCTTACCTCAAGACCAGGGGCTGCTCTCAACTAAGTTGCTGACCGCAGCACTGTAGGCATGTGACAGGCAGCAAGCGGGAGAAGGAGGAGAACTAGATTTGGAGTCTGGAGACCCCAGCTCGAGTCCTGACTGCCACATCCTTGCTGAATGATCCTGGGCAGGTCACTCCCTACCTCTGAGCCTCAGCTTCCTCTTCTGTTAAATGGGCATGGCTGGAGCTCTGCTAGCGCTGGGATTACCGTTATCCTCAGGCCCCTCGTCAGCATGAGTGGGTGTGGGAATGAAAGATTACCTGGGCCACCAGGAGCGGCCTTTTCCTTGAGTTTCACATCATCATGTCTCCCCATCCAGTTTGTGTGCGTGGAAAGCCTGGTGACTGCTGTAGTGGACATGTACCCCAAGGTCTTCCGAAGGGGTTACCGGCGGGAGCTGCTCATCCTAGCCTTGTCTGTTATCTCCTATTTTCTGGGCCTTGTGATGTTAACAGAGGTGAGTGGCATGTCCGTGCTGCACGGGGTGAAGTGGGTGTGTGATGTCAACTCCCAGCTCTGAAAGTGACGTGCTGTGTGACCCGGGTCAGGTCTAGTGCCCTCTGCCACTCGGTTTATGCTTCCTCCTAGTGGGTCATGGTGAGGATCTAATGGAAGTTCTCATCCAGCCCTCAGCACAGTGTCTTCATGTGCAAGTGCTCAGCTAAAGGCCGTTGCTGCTGTTCACAGAGGGGAGTCAGACTCACCAGGGGAATGCTGGGTTGATCTGTCATGGTGAGCACACGGACGCCTGGGCCGTCCCTAAGAATAACTTCTGGGTGAAGCGACAATGTCAGCTACTGGCCCCTACACCAGTTACCTATGAGTGGTCTCAGGTTCAAAGCAGGCTTTTCTGGGCATCTCTGAGAAGGGGCTCCCATGACCATATTGACACCTTCGGGCGCTGTGTGCTCCAGCCTGGGCCTTCTGTGTGTACCCTCTTCTCATTGCCCCTGCTGTGCCTGCAGGTTAGGAGTAGTTCTCCATGACCCCCAAATTCAGACCATCTGATAAAACCATATTTCCCTCCCGTGCCTCCCATAGCCATCCTGTCAAATAAGTACCTTCTTATATATCTTGGGAAGGTAAGATTAGGTATCTTTCTCCCCACATGCACAAAATTAATTAATTTTAAAAGCAAAAAAAACAAAATTTAAAAAACTTGTTGCCTAGAAACAAGAAGATGTTTTGTAAGAAACATGGAAAGAAATGAGGGAACTCAGAATCAGCAAAAGCAGCTGATGTGATCTTGAGGTCAGGCTAGAAAGCCTTTGGGCTCATGCCACCTTGTTGAGTCTATTCATCCCCCCCACTTCCCAACTTAAATGCTGCCTCTTCCTGGAAGCCCACCTGGCTTGCCTTCCCTCATGCCCCTAGCCCCTAGCACTTTGTTTGTGGCTCAGTTCAGTCTCTTCCTCCCCATTACCATGATCTGTGGTCCACCTGTTCACCTGTCTCCCCTACCAGACTTTGGGGGCCGTGAGAACAGGAGCCAGCCCTTGTCTGGCTTCATGCCCTCAGAGCCAGCTCGGCACCTGGCACAGGGTGGGTGCTCAGTGTGCAGTGGCTGGCATCATTACCTCACCCAGTTATTGTCACATGAATGAGAGTGATAATCAGCACTGGAGCAAATAAATGGTGCAGCGCTTCCCAGTTTCCGCCTCACCTCTCCCCACTCCGGGACACTGGGCGCTGCGGTAACAGGGCCTCATTAAGCACTGATTAATTGAAGTCTCTTGTCACAGTCTTGTCACATACAAATTGGGGGGTTAACCTAATGTGTTAAAGAGGCTAACGGACAGAGTTCCAAGAGGAGCAGACGTTGGCATGGACATCAGCAGCTGGGAGAAAGCAGGTGGTGGAGGGTACTTCTTGGACCACCTGCCCCATGTGCCCCCAGCTCACCGAGTCGCTGATGCCCAACCTCTGGCTGAGGCCTCACATCTGCCCAAGGGGTGCTTCATGGCCCCCGGAGGCCATCAGGGAGCCAGCACTGCCGTCACCCAAGATTGTTAATCAGCAGGCACTTAGGCTTCACATGCCAACCTTCCACCTTCACGGAGGAATATCTGTGATCAATTGTATTGGAGAAGTTCAAATTGCCAAATAGGCCAGGTCGCCTTGGACTTCATGGTAATTGCTGGAAGGAATTTTCCCTCACATAAGCACATTTAAAGCTCAGCTCTAAGGAAAATAGGCCACAAACTTATTTTCTTCCACCGAGGCAGTGGTTGAGAGTAAGAGTTCTGAAGCCAGATGACTTGAGTTCAATCCTCAGCCCTTGACTAGCAGGCTGGATGACCTGCAACAGGTGTGGTTGCTGCTCTGTGCCTCAGTTTCCCCATGTGAACAGTGGCGATAACACTAGTGCCTGCCTTGTGGAGGACCGACCGCATTAAGACATGGGAAGTGGTTAAACACAGCCTGCTACTTGCTGAATGCTGCAGTAAGGTTCCTTTGTTCCTTTGTACAGTATGATGTTCATGAGAGGAGAGCAACTGGCGGTGGGGCAGGTCTACGGTATTAACTCAGAAAGCCAGGCAAGCCCCATACTCCACAGAGAGGGACTTCAGACCTGATCCCCACAGACCTGAAAATTCACGATAGTTGTCAAAGATGGGAAACCTCAGGCCAGCTATGGCCTGGCTCAAAGATCCATTTTGTTTTGACCTCGTTGTGTTTTTTAAAAGCACAAGGTTGCCAACAATTATAACAGAAACAGAAATTTTTTCCCATAAAAATCTGCATTTCTGGTGTCTTCCAGAAACTCTGCAGGTCTGGCTTCACAACTGAATTCCCAGCACCTGCCCTCCAGAGGTGTGTGGCCAGATGGGGCTGTGCTCTCCAGTTAGCCACGGTCCCCACCACTCCCTGTTGCCACACCCAGCACCCTTTTCTCATTCGTATCATCTGTCTGGCCTTGTGGGCATTGAGAAGTTTCTCTCCATCTAGCTGAAGATGTGAACAAGTCTCAGGGTGTGTGGTTTGTGAGTGACAGAAGGAGACCCAGGGCACTCTGGGAGCACAGAGGGGAAGCAGAACTCCAAGGAAGTCTGCATGGCAAACACACAGGCTGGCTGGCCTTCGAGGTTTCATTCCAGCCCCTAATGCACTGTCCCACCATTGAGACACCCTACCCCACCTGATCCTTCCTTGCTCTTTGACATTTTTATTTCCCCTGTGTTTGACTGCATCCCTAAGTGTCCTCATTGTATTGTAAAGATTTTCTTTGGAGACCCCTGCTCTCCCCACATCTGCAGCTGGTGTCCTCCCTCCTCCCCTCCCTCCTAGAAAACCTTCCCAGATTACCTTGGTCAGCTGAGCTCACATGTTCTAGGACATCACTAAACTCAGTCATTGTGGATTTGCATGCTACAGAGCTGGCCCTTGTACATTTCTTCATCCCATAGAGATGGGCCATGTACCTCCTGCATGCCAGAAACTGGGACCTAGCCCGGGACAAAGCCAGTTAGAGTCCCTCCCCCATGGAGCCCACACTCCACAGGATTTAACTTACATTTATCAACCCTACTGTGTGGCAGCCTCACTCCCTTCTTTTTTAAACTGTGAGTCCACAAAACATGCTATGAAGGCCCACAGGAAGAATGAGGCCATCAGAAAGGGCTTCCTGGAGGAGGTGGCATTTGGTCTGAGCTTTGAAGGAACTTACCAGGTGAAAGGGAATAGCGTGTGCAGAGGCACAGAGGTGAGGCTATCCCTTGGTCTGTCCAGGAGGGGCTGTGGGAAGGGCGATGAGGCCAAGAAGGAGGGCAGCAACCCTGACTGGCAGGTTGAAGGGAGCCAGAGGGTCACTTTAAACTACGACGTGTTTGGTTGGATTTGCACATTCAGATAAAGGTTCCTCTGAAAGCTGGCATGCAGACAGTTGGAGAGGTTGAGGCTGGAGGCAGGGAGGCCAGTCAGGAGGCTATTACACAGACTCTTGGCAATGGTAGCCACAGAGCAGAGAGAGGGGCCTTCCTGAGGCCAGCTGGCTGATCTTGCTTTCCCATATGTCTGTTCACCTCCCATCTATCCATCTGTCTGTCTCCCGACCTGCAGGGCGGCATGTACATCTTCCAGCTCTTTGACTCCTACGCTGCCAGTGGGATGTGCCTTCTCTTCGTGGCCATCTTTGAGTGCATCTGCATCGGCTGGGTGTATGGTGAGTATCAGCCAAGCCTGTCCACCCCCAGCTGCTCACCGGGTGCCTAGGATCTTGGCGCTTGGACTCTGGAGGGCCCTGGTTCTCTGTGGCTTGTCTTGATCTATACTGGCCTCTTCCTTGTCTTTGAGGATTCCTTGGCCTTTTCCCACTGTTGGGAGACCTTCTGCTTTCACATCCCATAGCACGGGAAGGGGTTCAGGGCTTAGGCACTGTGATCTTGGGCCATTTCTTCTGCCTCTGAGTCTCAGTTTTTCCTTTTGTAAAGTAAAAACAGTCATCAGCATGTCTCCAAGTAGGAGAAAGCGTAGCCAAGCAGCCTGCACGGTGCCTGGCCTTCCGTAGACAACTGCCTCAGGTCCTCCTGCTCCCCAAGCCCAACAAGTGGGTGAAGTTTACCGGGCTCCGTGATGCTCACTCTGCCATGAGTGTGGCTTGGGAATGGATGCCTCTGCAGGCCCCTGCCTTAAACATTTTCATTCCTACCCCTAATTGCCTTGCCTCTCCAAGGGGATCACTTCCGCCTTTCTCCCAGAAACTCATTATTTCCTGTGCCTGAGGCCGGGAGAGTTCTCTTCAGTAGTGGGTCAGCATCCCTCATGCTGCACTTTATTCTGAAACCTCACGCATGTAACATCTTGGTCATTATTTAAGGGGTTCAAAGGTTCCTGTGGCTGTTTTCTTGTCTTGGGCTGGAGAAAGCAAACACTCCCAGCCATTCCTCTGAGTCACGTACATAACTTCTCTGGGGTGTGTATGTGCCCATCTGATTTATTCTGGACAGGAAGCAACCGGTTCTATGATAACATTGAAGACATGATTGGCTACCGGCCACTGTCACTCATTAAGTGGTGCTGGAAGATCGTGACGCCTGGGATCTGTGCGGTAAGGGCCCCGCCAGGAGCCACCTCCAGCCCTCTACCCACCCACCTACCCCCAACCCCTGCTTCCACTCCGCAACCCCCAGCCTGACCGAGGCTGGACCTGAGGAGGCTGATGTCCCCTGGTTCAGGCTGCCTTGCAAAGCTGCACCGTGGGCATAGGCTCCAGGCTTTGCCAGGGAGCGGCCTCATTGGGATCCCAGTGTCGCTGTGTGGCCTTCTCAGGACCTCAGATTCTGCACACACAAGCGGGGCACTGGATCCACCTCAGAGGGCCGAGGACTACATAGGGAACAAAGACCTGTCCCCCTCTTTGCTGTTAACCGTGAAGGCAGCAGAGCCAAGGGTGACACTGAGGCTCATGCCGTGCCCAAGACCACACCACAGAGGGGCCTTTGTGAGCAGACATTTAATTAAAAAACAGCCAGTCACTCCTTATCCATTTCTTGGCACTGGAAGTAACTCAGCATCTTCACAGACCCTGGTAGTTCTGAGAAGCAACTTTGAAACCAGCCCCGAGGAGTAACTAGAAAAAATAAAAATTCCTAACTGGGCAGAGGCTGGGGAAGAGGCTCCTGGGGGCAGGGGAAGGGTCTTATATCCCAGCGAGGTCCCAGGACCCGTGGGGGTGTGGGACCCAGCGCCAGGTTCCCTGAGCGTCTGCCACCTCTGGGATGGGGCTGCAGCCTGCTGTGCCTCAAGCTCACTGTGGTCCCGGCAGGGCCTCACCTTCCACAGCGGTGAAACGGGCTCAGCCTCCTCCCCTGCCAGCCTCCTGTTGGTCTGTGCCTGGGACCCAGACCCCTCATGGCCTAGCAGGGCTAAGGGCCGTCCCCCAGGCACCTGTCCCAATCTCTCTGCAGGGGATCTTCATCTTCTTCTTGGTCAAGTACAAGCCGCTCAAGTACAACAACGTCTACACCTACCCGGCCTGGGGCTACGGCATCGGCTGGCTCATGGCCCTGTCCTCCATGCTCTGCATCCCGCTCTGGGTCTGCATCAAGGTGTGGAAGACGGAGGGGACGCTGCCCGAGGTGAGACCACCCCGGGAGGGCTGGTACGTGCAGGCAGGGCTCGTGCCTTGGGTCCCAGCTTCCTCATCTGCATGGTGCGTGATGACAGCGTGCTCCCACCCACCTCTTGGGGTCGCCATGGCAAGCTCCTCTCTGGCTGGTGCCCATCATCACGGTGTGCCCGAGGTGTCTCTGTGAGGCCTCTTGGCTGAGCCAGTTTCTAGGAGCCCAGCCTCTGTCTCCCTGTCTGTAAAATGGGATAACCACAGTACCTAACGTAAAGAGTTAGGTATTGTACTCAGTGCATTCATACATGAAAAGCCCTGGGACTGGGACCTGGACCAGAGGGTCACAAGTGTTAACGCTGACTGTTCTGTGAATCCCAGTCATTCTGACATGTCACCATGCCAGACTCTCTACCTGCAGTATCCCCTGCCATTTTCAGAGCAAACGGAGGCAATAGGCATCATTTTCTGCAGTTAGCAGGAAGAGGAAACAGGCGCAGAGAAATCAGGTCACTTGCCTGAGGTTGCACAGCCAAAAACAGTGAGCAGATCACACTCTTAAAGACAATTGCATCAAAGTAGATTTTAGATATCCTAAAACTAAGCCATTTCAGCTATACAATTACACGATTTTTAGTGACGTTCCACATTGTGCAGTCATTGTCATGAATCCGTTTTAGAATACTTTCTTCACCCTAATAAGAGTCTTCATGCCCATTCACCATTAACCCCAGTTCCACCCCAGACAACCACAGATCTGCTCTGTCTCTGTGGATGTGCCTACCCTGGACATTTCCTGTCACTGGAGTCCTACAGTGTGTGGTCCTTTGTCAGTAACGGAATCGTTACCCGAGCCCATCTTACTCCAGAGCACACTCCCTATTTACCCTCCTTCCCTACTGGCTGGCAGCCGGACGGTTTGAGTGGGTTTCTCCTTATTTAGTAAACAGCACAGGGTGTTTGTTGTGTACCAGACGCTGTTCTAAGCAGTTTACACATACTTAGTTTACAAATCCGCATAGCAATCCTTGGGAGGGTGGAGATTCTTTTTGTCTCCATGGATGAGGAAACTGAAGTACAGAGGAGTGAAGCAACTTGCCCAAGGGCAGACAGCTTCTGAAGGATACCGCAGAGACTCTGGCATCTGTGGTCCCCTCCCCTGAGCTTTGCTGTCTCTCTGCTCCAGGGCCACACCCTGGGGACTGCAGGAGTTGAACTTGGCCACCCAGGTGGAGATGGGGAGTGGGGGTATGCAGAGTCAGAATGCAAGCTTCAGCTCAGAGTCAGCTGCACCCAGCACACCTGCGTGCCCACCAAGGGGCCCAGGCTCCAGAAATAGCCATGCACCCAGCCAGAAGGAGCCAACCACCAAGGAAGGTCTCTTTCTCAAGCCTGCTCATGCCCCAGAGTAAGTCAGGCTCCTTAGTGCCTGCAGAGAATATAGGTCAAGGGCAGGTGGTTGATTCTGATCACAAGCCAAACACGTCCAGAAGGGAGCTGACCTGGGACCCTAAAACCTTGACCACTGGAAGACCCCTGCCTGAACTTCCAGATGACCTTTTGGTGTTCAGAAATGCCTGGTGTCTCCTGCTGAATCCTCCAGAAATCATCTCAGACCTGGTATGGGAGGGAAAGCAGGGGAGGGAGCCTTCTTTTCTAAGCCCTCCTCCATCTCCCTGACCTCACACACCTGCCGACGCAGACAGCAGGGTTTATTAAAGAGGGAATTCTTCAGAGGTGTCAGACTCAGTTTCCAGGCCTCCTTAGTGAGAGTTTTTGTGCCAGGTAGTCTACTGCCCCAAGCCCCAGTTCCCACAAAGCTGCTGCTGGGGGACAGGAAGGATCTAGAGGGAAAAATGAGGACAGAGGTGCCTCAGAGACATGCTCTGAGGATGCATCCTACTGATAGAAGGTAACATGGTGATGGTGATTGCTCAGCTGATCTGATACTATACTAACCCCAGAAGGCAGGTATCATTATCCCCCTTTACAGATGAGGAAACTGAGGCACAGGGGGTTAAGCTTCTTGCCCTTGTTAAATGGTAGAGCCAGAACACAAACCCAGGCACCTGGCTTTAGAACGCGTGCTCTAGCCCCCAATCTGTACCAGAGCCTGGCACGGTGCCTGGCACATAGGAGGCACCTATTAATCAGCACAGTGAGTCTGGCTGTTAATGCTACCTGGACAATGTGCCACAGCATGCACAGCAGGATCTGAAAGAGAAGACAGAACCTCGATCCTGAGAAACCAGCCACCCAAAAGACTTTGCAGCCTTCCTTGGAAAGGGCTTATGCCCCGAAAGTGCCTCCCAAATCCTAGCCCGGAGTCTTCTCCCAGGAAACCTGGGGAGTGCAGATGAAACTGAGGGATAGGGGCTTGAGACAGGGCTGCATTTGGCCTGAGGAGCAGGGCCTTGGGGCAGGATTCTACATCCATCTGAGCCAGCTAGACAGTGCTGGCTGCTTTGCAGGGAGGCCTGAGGCTATGAGCCTTGGACTTTGTGATAACGCTTCTACCTTCAAGCACAGCTAGAGAAACACCCAACACACACTACACCTTCCCCTGCATGCTGGCACCCCTTCCATGGGAAACACACCCAGGTGTCCAGCCATCAACCTGTACACAGCCCTGGAGATGCCTTACCACTCACCACACATCAGCCCTTCCAGGCAGGTGCTATTGTCCCATTCATAGGTGAGGATGGTGCAGCTCACAGAGTGTAGGTGACTTGCCAGGGAGTGCCTCAACAGCGATTCACACACCAGCTTCTCCGTGTCCCCTGAGGGCAGGCGTCAGGCAGTGGGCCCTGATGACAGCTCTGAGTCCCAGCCACCTTCCCTAGCCAGATACGAGGCTAAGCACTTGCCATAGCCTCTCCTTATTCTTGACCTAATGCCAGGAGGGACCTCCAGAGTCCCCATTTTCCAGAGGAGGAAACGGAGACCCAGGGAGGTTGTTCATCGTCCAGGACAGATCTGTAAGAGGCCAAGCTGGAGCCCCGACAATTCTCCAGCACCCAGGTGTCCCCCGTGTGCTTGGGAGAGGCCAAGGCAGACCCCGGACCCTGGCAGCTAATTACTCAGGTCTTCCCCTCCTCTCCAACCATCCAGAAACTCCAGACGTTGACGACCCCCAGCACAGATCTGAAAATGCGGGGCAAGCTTGGGGTGAGCCCACGGATGGTGACAGTTAATGACTGTGACGCCAAACTCAAGAGTGACGGGACCATCGCAGCCATCACAGAGAAGGAGACGCACTTCTGAGCGGCCGCCAGCCACCTGGGGCTCTTCTTCCTGTCCTCCCCGTGTGTGTAAATGAATTCCCGAACCCCGTACTTCGCCTAATGGTAGGGGCTTGCTTGTTTTGCACAGGATTTATTAACAAGTTAATTTTAAGGTGGCCGCTGTACACTGCTCTAAAGTCACATCCCCTCCCTGCCCCAGTCATCCTGGAAGGAACCGCGACAAAGAGATAACACTATACAGTGACTGCCAGACCTTCTGTCCTAGGGCAGTTTTAATCGATGTTTTCTAGGGATTAGGAAGAAGTGTATAATATTGTAAAACTTTTTTTACTGGGGTCGTGGGGCAGGTGGGGTGGGGAGCGATGCCTGTCCTCCTCTGTCAGCCTTTTAATGATCGTTCTGTGTCCCATGTTTGTCTCTGACCGTCCACAGCCGCCCCTCCTCCGTACCCCAGGGAGAATTTTCCCTTCAAACCTTCCCTTTCCAAGGGACACTGGGTTTGCAGACAGCAAGGCTGTGTGTGCAGCCGAGAAAAAGTCCTGCAGACTCGGGACTCCTGGGCTGCAGACCCCCTCTGCCCTGATCCCACGAAGTGACCTTGGGCACCCCCTTTCCCTCCCTGCACCTCAGTTTTCTCATCTCCCAATGGGAGGAGGAGCCGGATTGGGTGATCTCTTAGGGATTCTCTTTGTGTGCCTTGCTGGCTTCCAGACCTGCTGTGGACCTTGGCTTCCTCTGAAGACTTGCAGGCAATAATCTCTGCCCTCCCCCACCTGCTTATTTAAAATCAAGTTCATCATGGAAATGGTGTGGTGGTGATATGTGTTTTCTCTAAAACTCTAATTTCATCTCATCTGTGGGTAGCCCTGCTCTCTGGACACCAGCGGGGGCCCCTCTGACTGGCCTGCCTTTTTTCCTGGTCAGCTGCTCTTACCCCCCGTGCTCTGCCTCTCCACCCTTGGCAGGGCTGGCTGGAGTTGCTGTGGGGACTGATTTTCTGGGTTGGGAAACAGCTGCCTATTCTTGCAGCCACCCCAGCCGGGATCTATGTCTTAGGACCTTCCTCTAGCCTTCCATGAGAAGGAGCCACAGTGGGGCCTGGTTTCCTCCTAAGGCCCTTCTCTGTCCCAGGCCACCTCTTCTCCCTCCTCCTGTCCCCTAACCTCCTGCTACCACCATCCTTCCTCTCAATTCCCTTCCATCCTTGCCCCTGGCTCAGGAGCCATTCTACCTGCCTCTGTGGCCAGGCACAAGGCTACAGGTGCAGTCACCTGTTCCCTGCCACTTTCCCTCCCTTCTCTGGCAGGAAGTCATCTCAGCTCTCACTGGAGGGAAGACCTGGGCATCCCACTGGCTCCTCCCTCCGTGGGGCCTGGAGTCTGGCGCTGCTCCCCACCAGACTGGCTACAGACCTCTCTGGCTGATACCTCTCTTCTTTTTTAATTGGACTTCACATCAAGCCTCTGCCTTGGTTTCTGAGCTGTATGAGGGTGGGGAAGTTACACTATTCATTTTTCCTTAGGTTCCCAGTAGTAGTTGGTGGAAACGTGGGCTTTCTCTAAACCAAGGCTTTAGTTTTCTGTAAGGCTCCTCCGTGTTTGATTCACCCAAAAGTTTGCAATCCCCCAGCATCTCTGCTGTAGCCTGGCCCAAAGCCTGTGTCTGCTAAGAGGGATGCCCAGTGCCCCACTGGGCAGGATGGGCAGCCTAGCCGTCTGTACAGGCAGCCCAGGCCTACCCAGCTTCTGGGTAGGGCAAGCCACCATCCCACGCTTGTCCCCCTGAGCTGTCTGGCTCTGCGGACCCAGGAAGGGCCAGGCTGGGCCCCTGCTTGTGATTGTCCTCAGCTGCTGTCCTTCCAGCAGGCCCCAGGGAAGGAGGCTTCTTACTGCTGCTGCTACCGGTTCTCCACGCCAACTCTCATGGACACACAGATCCCTGTGGTCCACTGTCGCCAACATACACACACACACACACACACACACACACACACACACGCACACACACACATATCATACATGTGGCACTTAACACGACTCACTTAACACTACTCATGGGGCAGGGTGGAGGGTGGATCATTGTTTTTTGTTTTTTTGTAATTTCCTACTAGTATTTGAGTAACTTTGGGGGCAGGGAGGGCCATGTGGGGGCAGGGGAACATGTCATCGTGATGACTTTTTTGATATTCATTAGAAACAATACATCCTTTCTGAGATATTTACAGTATTATTAAAAAATGAAAAAGGTTGTACTGTTTTTGCATAATGAACATTTTTATTGGGCATTGAAAGGGTACAAGATTGTCGGCTTACTGATTTTTAAAAATTAAAGAAATGAACGATCAATGTGGCCATCCCTAGCCAGGTGATATTCGTGGGGTTTTCGTCCTGTGTTTTATTCCCTTGGTGATATGCCTGCGAAGCCGTCCTGGGTTCCTGTGTGGAAGCTGCAGTCTCAACTCAGCACTGCGAATTAGATACAACAGTGGTGGTATTTCAGTAGCTCGCACTTCTTTTTGTTCATGTCGTTACCGTTTGCCTAGCATGTGCTAGATGCTTCACGGAAGTTGTCTTCGTAATCCTTACAACTCTGTAAAGTGGGTGCTTCTCCACTTTATGTGTTGCTTTATTTCTTTATTGCTTCCCCTACTTTACAGATAGTTGTCTGTTCTTGCAGCCACCCCAGCCAGGATCTATGTCTTAAGACATTCTTCCAGTCTTCCATGAGAAGGAGCCACAGTGGGTCCTGGTTTTCTCCTAAGGCCCTTCTCTGTCCCCAGCCACCTCTTCTCCCTTCTCCTTACAGATAGGGGATTTTGAGGCACAGAGAAGTCAAGCAATTTGCTCACAGTCACACAGCTGGTAAACATCAGGACCAGAAAGATGTGTCTGACCCAAAAGCGCTGTCTCCTGACCACAATGCCTTATTGTTTCTCATGCTGCAAGGCCTGAAGAAAGCAACAGCCCCCTCACAGTGGCAAAAAAAAAAAAAATAGCTGCCACAAAACTGATGCTTGTGTCCTAGTAGGCAGACACTCATGTTTGAGGCAGGCAAGGCAGAGCAGAGAGAGATGAGGATTTGGAGTATGCAGCCTGGGTTAGGCTCCAGGATCTGCCCTTGCCAGCTTCACTTTTCTCATCTCTAAAATGGGGATAAGAGCTCCTGTTTCAAATGCAGTGTGATCATGAAGATCCTGTGAGCTCTGGGTGTGAATGGAAAGGCTCTGAATTCACATCAGTTATTATTCTGAATACATAATGCTTAAGTTCAGAAAGTGTTTGTAGTATTGCCTAGAACATTAAAGTCTCTAAATTTGTGTCTGAGATTTCTGAATGACCACTCAAGACTGCAGGCATGTCTTGTCCTGCCAGCTCATGACAGTAAGATCATCTTATGGAGTGTCTGCTCATTCCTGTCTGGTCAGCCTTTTTGCTTGAAATCCCTGATCTCAAGTCTACCTCACCCTGTCTTGGCCTCTGACCCTCTCTGAGGTGGTAATATCTGCTCATAGGAAAGCATTCCACAGAGTTCTGGAATTCAGAAAGTCTCTGGGATCCATAGCCGGGGTCCCTGAGTAATTACTGCCCTCACTGAGCCACAGGGATTGCTGGTCACCTGTTCCCTACTACCTTCCCTCCTCATGTCTGAAAGTGTCTTGCATTAAGCAGCTGTCATACGCAAGAGGAAGCTGGGCCACAGAAATATGAGTCTCACTCATTCCCAGGAAACTTTATGTGCAGACTCTTGAGCCTATAGAATTAATAGCATTAGGAATTAATTGACACACTAGACCCCTCCAGGCTGCAATGTGTGCTAGTGACCCCTGCCGGCCAAGTGTGACTCTGCAGGCTGGCTCTACTAGACACTGCAAATAACCAGAGAAGAAGAAGGGAGCTTTGTATGTGAAGTCAAGGCTAGCTTGGGCCTAACAGCATTTCTCATGGGGAAGGCGATCAGGCACCAAAGAGAAGGCATGTTCTGCTGAAAGTCGCCAACTTTGGAAAATTGAGTCCTTTCATGCATTCAGCAGCCCTTTACTGAGCAGCCACCATATTCTTTGTGTGGACCTAGGACTAGTGTTATTAAGACAAGTGAAATAGTCCCTTCCCTTGAGTGTTCCTACTCTTAGGAGGAGAAGAGTCCATGCCCGTCTGGAGAGGGGTAAGTTCACATGGAGATGCTGTTCTGATTCTGACCTCCTGTTCCTAGCCTTCCTCCAGCCAGTTAGAGTTATTTGGTGTGGCACTGAGCAAGTCTGCCCACTCCTTGGGCCTTGGTTAGCCACGGGCAGAATGGCAAAGAAATGAGACCCAGAGAGGAAATGCAATTTGCCCAAGATTCCCCTAGAACTCTGTATTCCCATCTCATAATCAGTCCCCTGCACCATCTCAAGCTGTTAAAAAACAAATGAGCTTGTGGCCCTCACTACCCATGAGGGAGAAAAGTCAGTCTTTGTTGAACTCTGGCCACTTCTCTCTCATTTTTAAATAATGTCTACTTTGTGGGGGATACTGGAAAGAGTAACACATGCAGCACTCTCTGAAGAGCCAGTTCACAGGAACCCACATGGCAGCCTGTGCCATGGACCAAGTGCTGGGGAGTACTGCAGGCAGGAATAAGAACCGTTTAGGGAGCACCTGCTGTGTTCCAGGGTCATGCCTGCATTACCTCATCAGAGCCTCACAACAAATCTAAGAGGTAAGTGTCATTAATCCCATTTTTCATATGAGGAAACTAAAGTTCAAAACTGTAAAATTATTTGCCCAAAGAGATACAAATTACACCTCCAGGCAGGTGGAGGAACTGGGCTTGGATCCAGGTTTGCTGGATCTATATAGGCTCCATGTATCCAGCCACTTAACCAAGGATGTGGGACTGGAGTTGCACTCTGAGAGAGGGGAAGATTTAGGCCGAGAAGGACATTTGAGATGAGGGAACAAACCGAGCGATGACAGAGGCTTTGGGAGAGCAGGGAAACCAGGGTACTCCCCATTAACTGCAGCCTCCACTTTCTGGGCTCAGGTGATCCTCCCACCTCAGCCTCCTGAGCACCTGGGACCACAGGAGTGTGCCACCATGCCCGGTTAATTTTTTTTTTTTTTTGTAGAGGCAGGGTTTCGCCCCAGTCTAATTTATGTAACCCCTCATGTATCTTCACCAATCTCTGGCAGAGCAAGGAAATCAGGTAACACCATGCTTATCAGGCATGGCACCTGATGCAGGTCCCTCCACAGGACGGGGGCGTGGATGGACAAGTGCCCATCTTGCCCCAGAGTGGGGAGCCATGGTAAAAGGAATACGTAGGCACTGAAGACCTACTCAGTGCTGGAGACCATACCAGCTACTTTCCTATGCATTGCCTTGCCCTCAAACCACCTTGTAAGTTGGCATGGTGTTCACATTCTACCAGGAATGAGGAAGCAGGCTCAGAGAGGTAGATACAGCTACCCAGGGTCACAGAGCTGGAAAGTGGTAGAGCTGGGGTAACAGCACGGGTGTGTCTGATGCCAAGGCCCGTGCACTTTCCACCGACCACCTGTAGTAGTCAGGCTTCTCTAGAGAAACTTCTCTGAAAATCGGATATAAATAGAGAGAGAGAGACTTATTATAAAGGATTGGCTCACACGATTATGGAGGTTGAGAAGTCCCGTGATCTGCTATCAGCAACGTGGAGACCTAGGAAAGTCAACAGTGTAGTTCCAGTCCAAACCCGAAGGTTTGAGAGCCGGGAGCACTGGTGTGCAACGGCAGGAGAAGATGGATGTCCCGGTTCAAGCACAGAAAAATTTGCCCTTCACCTTTTTGTTGTACTTGGGTCCTCAAAGGGTTGGATGACACCTGTCTGCCTTGGTGAGGGCAGATCTTGTGTGCTAGCTCTGCTGATTCAACTGCTACTCTCTTCTGGAAACTCCCTCACAGACACGCCAGGAACAATGTGTAGCAGCTCTCTGGACATCCCTTAGCTCAGTCAAGGTGACACATGAAATTGACCATCACAGCACCATTGGGAGCCATTGAGTGCCATCACAGCCATCAGCATTGAGAGATTAATCAAGGCATGGAGAAGCTACGGATGGTGGCGGAGGCCATGTGGGGAAGGTCTGAGGGTCTTCAGGGGCCTTGAATGACTTTGGTGACCCTAGGGACATCTGGAAGTCTTCATCATTTCCCAGAAGTGATAGAAGGCCATGGGAGTTCACTGATAGAGACAAGCGGATGTTGGAGCTAGTGAGATGCTTGAAAGTGCCTGGGACCCTCAGAGACCTGAAAGATGTTGCAAGGGGAGAGGGCCTGGAGACCAAGTAGAATTACATGGAGCCATTTGGGAGTTCCGAAAGACCAAGAGTGACAGGAGTGAATGGGAGTCACAACAGCTGCTGAAAAAGAAACAAATGATCACTGGGAGCATTAAGAGGTGCCGAGAGCCCTCAAGAGTTATAAAACATATCAGGGCCCTTGGTCATGACTGGGGGGTATTTCAGCCATCCAGAGTCCTAGGGAGTACTTGGGGTCACCTTGGGGGAGCCCTGCCTGGAGGAGCATATGCAGGATGCAGCCTTGAGGGAAGGGGAGGAGGGGAACTCAGAAATGCTCTTACGGCAGGCACGGAGACGGGGGAGCTGGAGCCAACATGAATAGAGGGGGCAGATACCTGACTGGCAGAGATGGAAAGACCAGGACAGAACTCTGCAGATCACGAGAGATGGCTGGCAGGTACGTGGTGGGACAAGGACTTTTTGACCTTGACCTTCCTAGGCTGGTACAGGCCTGAGTTTTCTGGAGATTCCCAACCTGGGGGTATCAGATCCTTCATCTGGTTCTAGCCAATATTCAGCTTTTCTTATTCTCCTGGGAATTTTCTCTGCCTTTCTTTTCAAAGCCAACCATTCTTGGAGTAAGAAGGCTCTTGTAGCCCAGGCTGAGCAGGAGCTCAGCCCCCACCAGAGGTGGGGGATTTAGGAGAAACCTAACAGATGAATCTGGGCCTGAGCTCTGGGAGCCCCTGATCAGATGATGGAGAGAAGGGACAGAGGGCAGTGTAGAGTGAAGACAAGTGTCATTTATTGAGCACCTACTATGCACCTACAATGAGGTAGGTTTTTTTTCATAAGCCTCAAAACAACCACTGGAACTGTGATTTATTCTCATTTTACGGATGTGCACACAGCCCCAGAGAGGTAAATGGAGGAACTTGCCCAACATCGTACAGGCTGCACTAGAATTCAAAGCCAGGTGTAGCAAACCCAGAATTCTTGGCTTTTTTTCTTTATACCAGGCAACTATTGGTTTAGCCCAGGTCTCTAGCAGGGAAGAATGAGCCCTGAACCTTCCTGCCCTTATCTACTCTCCCCCACCCCCACCCCTCCATCCCAGTCCTGGGCTCAGAGGGGCCGGTGGCTGGCAGATCCAGGCTCTGTTAGCAGCAAGTCAGCCACCAGGTGGCACTGCTGCTAAACCCAAGCCCCCTCCCTATGGTCCAGGCTCAGGCCAGTGAGGTCAGAACTGGAGCTGGGACCCCACCGTTGCAACTAGAGGGTCTACAGGTCTCAGTCTGGGTGCCCAAATGAGGAACAGAAAGCCTGCCTTTGTCAAACGGGCACAATTCATCCTTCTTACCCTGGTGCACGTTTGCAGCACTACCCCAACATCCAGAAGCGAGAGTTCTTAACTCTCTCACTCCTTTGCTGTGTGACCTTTGGTGAGTGACTTTGCCTCTCTGACTTCAACATCCTCCTCTGTACAAATGGACACAATAAGCCACTCTGGTGCCGAGAGGATGAGATGAGATGATGGTGTGTGCCAAGCATCCAGCACACAGGGAGAATGTGGCTCTCCCAGTGAGACTCCTTCCTTGGGGCCACAGTCAGAAGGGCCCAGCCTGGTGTCAGAAGACCTGAGCCCTAGCTCCGAATTTGCTGTGTGCCTCAGAAAAAGACATGCAGCTTTTCCAAGTCTCGGTTTCCTCATCTGTAAAGTGGCACTAATCACAGGAACTCTCTCTTTGGTTACTCTGAGGATGAAATGAGAACATGGTTAGATGGCATTTGTTTTATAAAGCCCCACATAATCGGGAAAGGTGATTATTCAAAATATGTCTACAATAGCTTTGGCGCGTGGTGGGGAGGGGTTCGGTGAATGTGTAAATGGTGGTGAGGTGGGAGGTGTGACTGGGCACATGGGACAGGCTACGGGTTTTGCTGTGACGGTGTACCTAGCAATGACACAGGCCCCTTGTGCCACACCCTGCTTGGCATCTGCCTGGCAGATACCAAGCCCCCATCTTGCTCCATCAATCCTGGAGTCTTGCCCCAACCCATTTAAACACAAAAACGTATGAGTGCCTGCACAGAACAAAGATGAGAGGCAGAACACGGAAATGCCGAATGTGATTATCTCCGAATGACAAGGTTTGGGCTTTTTATTTTCTCGTTTTTCTTTTATTTTTTCTGTACCATCTAATTTTTTTTAACAAAGAACATCTATTGCTTTTATATTCCAAAAACCAGAATCAATAAAGCTATTTTTAAAAATCCTCTCCTTGCCATCAAGAGGTTGGTTACAAATGAAGGCTCCAGAGAAAGAAACAATGATTCTCCCGTGGCTGGAAGATGTGGCCAGCGGAAGATGGGAGGGGAGAGGAGGTGTCACCACGTAAGCTGCCTCCAGCCCTGGCTCCAGCTTCCCCTGGGAAGCCAAGGAAGGGGCGGATACAGCAGGACCCCTCCTCTGGGCCACAGAGCTCCCCGTAACATTTATGGGCCAGCACTCCAGGGGCCTTGAGCTTGCCGCTTGTCCCTGGGAGCTCATCATGGTTGTTGAAAGAAGAAGGGAGAAAACAAGGAGGGAAGCTATGCTTGGTTCAGGGCTATGTTCTAAGTGCTGCTGCCTCCATTAACTCGTAAGACCTCCCTCCCTACACTCACCCATTGAGGGAGCTGGGATTCTCAGCCTGGTTTACAGATGAGGAAACTGAGGTATAAACTTATGTCTCTGACTGCCTTCTGGATCTCTCCTCTTGAACATGCATTCAACATCTCAAACCCAATTTTCCCAACTAAATTCACCTCTTCCAGCCTCGACCCCTGCCTAGCCTATTCCTTCCTATCTCAGTAAGTGTCCTGCCACTTCCTTTATTTGGCAAATATTGATGGAGCACCCACTATGGCCCTGCCCTCAGGGAGCTTGCACTCTCGCCAGAGGAAACGAGACCACAGATATTTTGGAAAGTAAAATTACGCAGTGTGGCCGAAGATGATAAATTATCTGGCTAAAAATAAAGCAGGGAAGAGGTATAGGAAGGGTCATATTGCGGAGGTTGGAATTATAACAGGCTGGTCAGGGAAGGCCTCATGGGGAAGGTAAAGGAGGGAGGCAGTGGCTGTCCCGGGGGAGCATCCAGGCAGAGGAAGCAGCATGTGCAAAGGTCCTGGGATGGGCGCTCACCTGCAGTGTTTCTGGAGCAGCTAGGAGGGCAGGGTTGCTAATGCAAAGTAAGCAGTGGGGACCTGGTGGGAGGGGAGGCCAGAAGGTGGTGGGCAGATCACAGAGGGGCCCAAGGCCAGTGCAGATGTGCGATGAGGATGAGTGAGCATTCTCAGCAGGAAAGGGACCTGCCCTGACTCCTGTTTTAATAAGGCCCCTTGGGCTGCTGGCAGGGGCTTTGGTGGAAGCATGGAGATCAAGGGGGAGGCGGTTGTCCTCCAGGAAAGAGATGATGGTGGTTGAACCAGAGAGAATGGGAGACGGGATCTGATTCTGGGTATATTTTGAAGGTAAACCAACAGGGTTTCCTGGTGGATTGAGAGAGAGGAGTCGAGGATGACTGAGGCTTGGGGCCAGCTTGTCAAGCAGGAAAACCTCCTCATTCCCTGCATCCAATCCGCTGGTGAGTCTCATTGGCTCTTCCTCCTTTGAACCTCTCAAGCCCACTCATTGCCTCCACCCCAGCCACTGCTTTGACCTCCCACCATCCCCTGGGCTGCCCTGGCCCACCTGCCCTGCATCCTCCTCCAAGGTGCCTTCCCCTCAACCCCGGCAATGGGGCAGTTCATGCCTGTTAGCACTTATGGCAGACCTGAGCCAGAGCCCATCATTGTCAGGGAACTTGCCTTCTGCCTGAGAGTTACCACCCCAAAAGGAATTTGGGGCTGCCAACAGATGGGGGATGGTGCTGGATCACAAAAACCCATCATGTCCACCGCCAGGGCCAGCTGCCTGACAACCAGGCATCGCTCAGCGGGGAGGGGAAGGAGGCCCCAGGTTGGCAAAGGCTGGGCCTTTGAAGCTCAGCATGGGCTCTGGCATCTCAAAGGTGTGGGTCTGAATCATGGCTCTATCTCATACCATCTGGGTGACCTTGAGGAAGTCCCTTCACCTCTCTGAGCCTCCCTTTGCTCATCTGCAAATTGGAACCAATCATCCCCAAGCCTCAGGATTTTTGTAAGACCTGGGCATTCCATTAGGATCCATTATGTTAACCTAAAACAATGCCTCCCAGGGCCTGACAGGCCCCTTAAAAGAAATGGACACAGCTTTGGAGCCAGAAGGACTGGATTCCCATCCCAGCTCAGCTGAGTGACCTTGAGCAAACCTCTTCCTCTCTAAGCCTCCATCTCCTCCCCTGCAAAACGGAGACCAACCTCACAAAAGAAGCAGGTGTCCATGCACCAAGCACACAGTAGGTACTCAGCTACCACGCTAGAGGGTTTGGACTTTGCCCCAGAGGCAGCTGGACCCACTGCTTCCATGCCCCCCTCTTCCTGGGCCAGGGCAGCTGCAGGCCTGATGGGGTGTTTTTATCTCCAGCCCACAGTGGGCTCCGCAGAGCTCGGCAGAGTCCCTGGGCGCATGGACAAAGAGCTGTTGTTCCCTCGGATCTAAAATTGCCTCCCTCTGATTGCCGCTATACAAACCCAGGCGGCTGCTCGCTTCCCCCATCCAGTTGGGTCTATTTCAAGAACACGCTGATTAGCGCTGATTGCGCCTTGATTGTGGCGGGCGCCTTGCCCAGCCCCCTCCCCAGGCTCCGTGTGCGGAGTATATGCTCCTGCTCCCCCACCACGGCTCCCACTGTCACCCAGGGGCCACCAGACCAGGAGACCAGGTGAGTGGTGCAGCACACACGGGCTAGAGTCCTCATGCTTCCTTTGCGCAGATGACCTTCCCTCTCCCAGGCCTCTGCTTCCTCCTCTGCAAAATCCATCTGGCCTCAGAAAGAAATGGAACAAAATAGTATGTGGTGGAATGTGGCGTTCATGGTGGGCTTTTAGACACTGTGGCGGGTCGGTGGCTAGGGGAAGTGGCTCTTCAAAACACCCCATCACACACACACACTTGAACACACATACGAACACACATACACAACTCACGGAGCCCATTCATGCCTCTGGCTGCACTTGAGGCTGCCTTGGTAGAGGTGGGATTGGGATTTAATAATTAGACTTCCCGGCTCTGGCCATCTGACCCTTGCTTTGAGCACATCACCACATGCAAATCACAACCATCTTTTCACCACATATTTTGTGCCCATTTTGCAGATGAGGACCCTGAGGTTAATGGAGGTGATGTGGCTTGCCTTGTATCTCGCAAGGAGGGAATGGCGATGTCAGATTTAACCCAAGCTGTGTGTGAAGCAGAAGCCAGTGTTCCCACCACCCCGCAGCCCGCTCGGGGTTTGCGCCCATTTGAATGGAAACTATGAGTGGGAACAGCTTGTAATACTTCTTATGCTGGTTATGTTTACTATACTCGTCCTGTGTGATCCTGGAAAAGTCTTCTCCTCATGGGGCCTGTTTCTTCCTCTGTAAAATAGGATGCCCCTGGCCATGGACTGATTCTTGAATTCTCCTGGAAGCACATTTTAAAAATGCAGATTCTCAACTCTGTCCTTAGAGATCTGGAATCAGGAGGCCTGGTATGGACCCAGGAATCCGTATTTTAAGATATTCTTCAGGTAACAGTGGACACCAGAGGGACAGTGGTTTGGGGAAAGCCCCCTCCCTTTAACTCACCATCTTGTCGCCCAAGCCTGAAACCCAAACATCAATCAATCCTGTCCCACACGCCCTCGCCCCTGTAACTGCAATCATTGCAAGACCTACCTGTTTACTCTCAAAGGGGCCTCTCTGCACCCCTGCGACCCCAACCCCATCACCCCACACCTGGACCCTACAGGACTCCTTCCAGGACTCCCTGTGGCCACAGTGCCCACCTCCATCCTCCACTTTGGTCCGTTTTCTACACAGCAGATAGAATGGTCTTCTTGAAATGCAAATCTGAACACCAGCCCTCACCATTCCCAATTTAAACCGTCAATGGCTCCCTATTGCTGTAAATATTAAGATTAAACCCTACATGGTAGCCTACAAGGCTCTGCAGAGACTGGCCCCCGTCCCCTCTTCTGCCTCATTTTATACCACTAACTCCCTAGTCTTCTCTCAGACTTCAGATTGTGATCCCCTCTGCACCTGTCCACCATAGGGCCTCTGCCTTGCCATGTTTTGTTCCTGTATGAGGCATCTTGTCTCCCTTCTTCTAGTTATCTCTGGCTCACTCGCTAGGCAGAGCTCAGCCCTCACTTGCTGGAACTATCCTGGGAGGAACTGTGCTGTTCCAGGGGTATTGAGCTCCCAGCCTAGGGAGGAACACAATCAGATTCTGCATATCCACCTGGTAGGAGGTCATGGAAAGGCTGTCTGCTTTGGGTCCTTCTCCCTGGACCCCTCTCCCTCCTTAGGAGAGCCTGTGGTTCTCCAGGACCAGGCAGCCTCGCCCTCCTGGGATGTGGGGAGCCAGGGGCACTGGAGACCTGGCCTGGGTCCTTGGAATCCCAGGCAGCCTAAGCCAAGGCCTATTGGCAACAGCGGGGGCTTCAGAGCTCTGGCTCAGGGACTGGAGTTCTCATTGGATTTTCCACTTGGCTCCCAGGCTCTGGGCAGCGCTAGGAAGTGACGTAATCTGAAAGGCTCTGACCCTGGTTGGTAGGGCCATGCAGCCCCAGGGCCTTCTGAGGGCACGCATCAGCTCTCTCCCCTCTGCTGTCTACTCAGAGAGCCGCCTCTCAGGCATCTCCCACCCCTTTCCCACTCCCTTCCTCTGTCTACTGCATCCTTTCCTCCTCAGCACCTCTGCTCCTCTCCCACCCCTCCCCCTCCCTCTCCTTCCTCCCCATCCCTGCTCCCCCAGCCTCCTTCCTTTCCTCCCCTCACTCCTGCTGCCTCAACTTCCTCCTCCCCTCTTTAGGCACCCCTCCCTGTCTGCTACCTCCACACTGCTTATCTCCCCACCTCAAACTCTCCCCCTCTCTCTGACGCCCCACTCTGTGCACCACACTGAGGAGGCCTGCAAGCGCCCTGCAGCCCCGGGAATGTGACCCCAATATTCCATCCTGAGGAAGAAGAGGAGGAGGGAGACATGGCCTTCACAAGTCCTTCTCTGCAGTCCTGGAGCGAGCAGAGCGCCTGGGGGGTGGGGAGGAGGCCCGAGCTGTGGTGAGAGGAGGCTCAGAACAAAATGGGGACCTAGGGGAGGCCTCATCAGGTACAGGTTCAAGAGCACAGGCTCTGGAGTCACACAGGCCTGGGTTCAAATCCTGACTCTGCCACCTTCTGGCTGTGTGACTTGGGGCAAGTCATCTGATCTCTCTGGACCTCAATTTCCCCATCTGTAAAATGAAGATAAAGCTAGTTTCTGCCTCCTGGGGTTGTTGTGAAAATCCAGGGAGCTCATGTATCAAAGTGCTTGGCACCAAGCTGGACACACAGGGGGCCATCAGCATTATGAATAGGGAGTCAGGGACTGGGCTTGACCCCAGACTTCACATCTGGGGGGTGGGCTGGGCATGTGAGCCATGAATTTCTAAATGAACCCTCAAAGGAAGTAGGGGGCTTCAAGGTTAAGACTCCCAAGGCACCTCCACGCCTGCCATCCCAGTGAGGACTGGGACGACTTGCCGCCATATTCTTCCAATGCCCAGGAAGGTGAGGCCACTGCCCCAAATCTCACAGCATGCTCAGCAAGGCCAGCACTTGAACTCAGCAGCGCAGCTCCTCCACCTGTCTCCCTCCATCACCTAGCATTGGGTCCCAACTCTGGGGATCCTCCTGAGGTTGGCACAGATGGGCTCTTCAGGGCCCATGTGTGGGATGTGGGAGACAGGCAGGATGTTTGCCCAGACTCCAGGATTCTGTAGACCCCCGCCCCCTACCCCCTGTTGCTAGGCAACAGCTGCTCATTGCTGAGGGTACCCACAGAGGTGAAGCAAAGGGAGGTGGAAGCAGCTGGTTCTGTCCTTTACAGAGAGACCTGTGGACGCTACTCCCAAGTCAGGTGCAGTGAGGGTCAGAACCTCCAAGATGAGCAGGGACTTGCCCAAGATCACTGGATGTGGTCTAACACATCTCAGCGCCAAATGTCAGAGCTGGCAGGACCTATAGAAAGCCAGCTAACATGGGGCGTACGTACTACCCTTGAGTCCCGAGCCCAGGGCAGACGTCACCAAGCACCGACCATTCTCCTTCCCACCTGCCCAGCCCTAGCCTCAGAATTCTCAGCACAGCAGTCAAGCAGCTGCTGCAGCAATGGGTCAGCGCTGGCATGCAAGATAGACCTAGTTATCATTTCCTGTCTACCCCAACCCTGTCATTTTACAGATGGAGAAACTGAAGCCCAGAGAGAAGATGCCATAGAATGAAGTGTGATGGGGCCTGGGAATCAGATGACTTTTGGGTCTTAGCTCCATGCTGTCTTGCTGTGTGACTGTGGGCAAGCCCCTCTACCTCTCTGGACCTCAGATTTTATGTGTATAGAATAGATCTGAGGAGAGCAAGCCCTCCCTGTTAAAATTAAATGGGGGAGTGGGTGCAAGAACTCCCTGGGTGCCAGGCACAGAGCGGCAGTCGGGCGTCTTTCCACCATTCACTCCTTTCTTGTCCCTCATCCAGGGCCTGGCAGCAGGCAGGCTGACACGCAGGCCTTCTCCGCCCCCAACACACCTCCCTCAGTTCCAGTTTCGCCAGCTGCTCCATTCCTGGGCAGATGTTTGCCCCACAAATGGTTTTAACTGTGGGGAGGCGGGGGATTGAGGGAACGGGCCAGAATTAGAGCTCACTGGCCCTGGGTGTAGAGGAAGGAGGATGGAAAAGGTGGTCACCCACGGGGCTGAGACAGGTATCTGCTGGAGGGGGTGGTTGCCTGGAAACCACCAGGATGTGTGCGCAAGTGTCTCGCTGGCTGCGGGGAGGTGTGGAGTCAGCAGTCTTCTCTCTCCCTCTCTTCTCTTTCCCTCCCATTCCCCTAGCTCAGCCCCCACCGCTGGCTCTGCTTCCATCGTGGCTCCTAGGGGACAACTCGCAAAGTCTCCCGCAAAACACACTCTTAAGTAAGCTCATTCACCCCCACAACATGGGGAGAGTCACTGGCCCCCAAGCCAGGCACTTACCATGGGATCTGATGGGATCTCCTGGTCCCAGCTTCTCTAACCCTGTGCAAGACCTGCCAGGCACTGGCCCACGATGAACCCCACTCACCCCAGGCCCTGGGAACTCCCCTTCCCAAGCTGCCCTCAGCACAGCACAGAAGGTGTGAGTTCCTCCCTCAGGGCTCACCCAGTCTCCCCATCCAGGCAGGGTCTCAGCTTAGGTAGCTCTGTCACCCTGACACATAGTAGATGCTTTTAGCAAGTGTGTGTAACTGGCACTCAGGGAGCATTGCTGTGTGAATGCATCAGTGAATGAATGAATGAATGAATGAATGAACACTGCTCTGGGCTGTGGGTTGTAACCTGTGTTGTTCCCCTGCAGAGCAATGTGGTAGTTCAAGCTTTAAACTGAGTCAGGAGACAGGATTCTGCCCCTAGGTTGGCCCCTAATTGTCCTTGCTTGGGCAGTCCCTCCCCTCCCCAGGCCTCGGTTTCCTCATCTGTCAAGTAAGAAGGTTAGCATCAGTGCTCGAGTTCTGTCATCAGGAGTGTCTGAGGATTTGGTTTTTATTCCCCACGGTCTGTCCACCCCATCATGGATGCAGCTGGTTTAGGAGCAGCTGATGTGGGTAAGAGGAGCAGGGAAGTCTCCCCTCCCCAGTGAGTCTACACTTGGGACATCCTTTGGTAGGGACAGGTCCTTGGCCTGGATTAGGAAGGAGACTGTGGTGTTTGCTGTTCAATGGACTGGGAGATAAGTGTTGAGGGGCTGTGCAGAGAATGGTGTGGGGAGAGCTTCCTGTAAAGATGCTCTAAACGAGGGGGTGAGATTTGAAATGAGAAGCTCCGGGGAAATGTACACACATGTGCAGACACACTATGTGCACACATGACATGCATGCACACAAACATAGACACTACACAGATGCATGTGTGTGCATACTCATACATGCTACATGTGTGCACATATAACACATGCACACACTACACACATGCATCACATGCACAAACACATGTTATGTACATTTACATGTATAGACACAGCACACACATGCAACACGCTGTGTACACACACATGCACCCACACATATGCAACACACTACACACATATACACACATGCAACACACTATATACACACACATGCACATACACACACATACACATACACACACATGCACCCACACACATGCAACATACTACATGTCCACACACATACACATACACACATGCTGATTTTCCCTGTTGAGCTGTTTAGTTTTTTTCTCCCCCTGAAATGTTTCCATCATCTTCTTGATCTTCTCATCTCAAATATGATCATTCCAGACCCAGCCAAGGAGCATAGGCAGTTTCAGTGTTGAGCAGTGACCACCATGGCTTCAGGACGGACAGGGGACAGTGGGGTGGCCCTGGCAGCTGACGGCAGGGGAGCAGGCACCAGTTGCCCACCAGTGGTCAGCTCCACATGGCCTAGGTCTTGGCACACTTGTCCAAACCTCAAGGAGGGGCCCAGAGCCCTTACTAGGGGAGCACGTGTCCCCTGACTCCAGGCCTTTCCTCTGCCCAGCCACTCTGGCTGCGCTGGTTTTCATTGTTCTCTTTGGATGAAGGACTTCATCACAGCCTTTGTGTGTCTGTTTTGATGGGTTTGAGGACTCTCACCAGAACCACTGTTTCCCAGATCTCTCTGTATTTTGTCAAAGTCATCTTTTCACTCTGATATGTCTGTTCCTTCTTGTCTTCCATTTTCAAAGGATCCAGAAACAGCAGTGAGCCAGGGGCAGGAGCAAAGATCCCCAGTTAGCAGCACAGGTTTGAGACAATTCACTAATCATTCATTAATTCACTAAACAAAATCTTACTGAACAGTGCTCTGAGCCAGCCACCATGCTGGACACTTGTTTCTTGCCTTGTGGGGCAACAGAGGAAATACACCCATCAGTAAATAAATGACGGCAATGATGTGTGCTCAGAAGGGTCCCTGGGCCTGGGAATCCTAAGGCTGGGTGCAGCTGCTCCTGATGGGTTGGTAGGCAGAGGCCACCCTGAGAGAGACCCTGTGGGGAGAGGGAGACAGCCAGGTGGCATGCAGAGAGCAGCATCTGGGAGAGAGGAGGCTGTGAGTAGAAATCCCTCCGCAGGACACAGATAGAGGACTAGAGTGCAGAAAGGAGGCCAGGGTGACAGGAGGGTCTCGAGCCGGGGAGAGGCACGACAGAGCTCTCAGACAGTGGAGCAGGGCCAGTGATGGGTCAAGGTGCAGGGGCATGGAGGCAGGACAGAACCATATGTGAGTCAGTTTCTGCCTTGGGCACTGCAGGCCATTCCTGCACTTTGCTGAGGGCCTACGACATGCCAGAGCCAGATACTTGGCCATGCGTCTCCTGTTCCCTGGGAGGCCGTTTCAGGGAACCCATGACCATAGCCCAGCCCAGGTCTGAGTCCTCTGGCCAGATGGGGCCTCAGCCAGCGTCCAAAGCAGCAGCTGCAAAAACATTTCCTTGCTGCCTTCCCAGCATGCAGCCCCTGCGCGGACTCTCAACAGAGGTTCAAACCTGCTGGGATTGAACCTGAAGAGCTTAAAGGCAGTCTGATGTTCACAGAACAAATTCCCTCACGTTCCAGGCATTTCTGCCATTGTGTTCCCTAATCCTGGGAATTTGACCCAGGCAAGGACAGAAGGACATTTGGTCCTGGTTACTAGGACCCCACACCCTGAATTCACCCTCTACATTCACATGGGTTCCTCCTTAAAATGGGGCTGCTGCCAGGACTCCTGCCCAGGCCTGGCCACCCACAAGCCTAGCTTTGTGACCTCTGTTACATACACTAGAATAGGAATCACAGCTTATCCCACCAGAAACTTCCAAAAAATCTAGACTCCCACACCTATCCCTGACTTGCCAGTTCCAAATCTCCCAGGGAATTCTGTATTTTTAACAAGCTTCCTTGTGACCAGGAACCACAAGCAAGCCTTAGCAGAGGACGGAAGAAAAACACAGGTCTCTGGAAGTAGAAACCCCCAGGCTTAAATCCTAGCAGACTCACTGTGTGATCCTGGGCAAGTTGCTTAACCTCTCTGAGCCTCCCTCCCCTCATCTTTCATGGGGAGGTTGAATGTAACACTGATCCCTCCATCCATTGCAAGGAATCTTTACAAGGTATGTCAATTTCCCAGCACATTGCGAATGCTTAATCAATGGCAGGCCTTGAGGAGTTGTCTCTGAGGCACACCTGTCTTGAGGATGTGGAGACAGAAAACACAGGCTTATGATGGCTCCCCGGATAATTCCGAGGGCCGGTGAGCCGCTCCTTGTCTCTGCTCAAATGAGCATGCTGGAATCTCTCAGGCAGGTCTCTTTGGCTGTGACTGCGGGTGTCAGGCACATGTTCCACCCAGCAGAGGCAGAGGCAGGAGACAAAGATCTTCCCAGTGTCCCTGGCTCCCGTGTGGGTGGGGGACAAGCCCGCACCCCCAGTCTGACAGGAATGGGAGGAGGGACCTGAAAAAGGCTTACAGACAGAAAACAAGCCCCAAAGTGGGTCAGCACTGCCCTGGACACTAACCCACTTCCAGCCCCTCCTGCCCAAAGGCCTGCTGGCCATGGGACTGTCATCTCACATTCTCTCCCATCCTGCTTGGGCCTTTGACCCCATTTTCTACCTCTTGCCAGTCTAGGGAGAAGGAGGCTTGAACACCCGAGCAGAGACCATGGGGAATGTAGGGAGGGCCTTCTGGTTTGCGCTGGATGTTCTAGGAGAATTTGCCACCCACCATCCTGACTTTATTTGCAGTGGGGCTTATGTGTGGATGGAGGAGCAATGTGGTGGTCAGAACAGTACAGGCTTTGGGGCCGCCACATGCAGTTCCAAACCCAGCTTCCCCGGTTCCAGGCTTCATGGTCTTGTGCAACTGGCTCCATTTATTTCAAGCTTCTGTTTCCCGACCCATAAAGTGGTTCAACGAGATGGTGCCTACACAAATCGTAGCTTGGGGCTTGCAGGGAGGAACGCTCTATAAACAATAGCAGCGAGGCTTATTATTCTCATGTAACAGAGGCCACAACCAGGCTTGGGAGGGGGCCAGACCTGGGCAGGAATCCTGGCTCTGCCCTCCTGGCTGTGTGACTTGGGACAGGACTCCGCCTCATCTCCACCACTTTCTTCATGTGTGAAATGGAGACGCTCACCACCTAGGCTTACGTGAGGTTATGTGCATCAATGTTTGAGAAAGATCCTTGGCAGAGCAAGCTCTCGCCAGTGCAAAATGTTCATAGTGATAATCTGGAGCGGTATGTGAACTTACCCACCACGTGTTTATTGAGCATCTCTCTGCATGCAGGTCCCTCGTGTGAACGATGTGCGAACTTACCCACCATGTGTTTATTGAGCTTCTCTCTGTGTGTCGGGCCCTCAATCCAGCAGGGAAGCAGACGCACGAGCTCCAGGCTCACCGACAAGGGGATGGATGATCCCAGTACAGGTTCTGACCCCACTCCACGATCCAGGACCCTGCGTGGAGGACACCTGGCTTAGTCTAAGCCCTTTGTTCACCAGAAGGGTCTCAGGGAGGGTGCTGGACCCCAAGTCAGCCAGCCGGGGAGGGAGGCCAGGGGCCCCAGCATATCACACTGCCTTGCCCACAGCATCTGCCCACTTGATAAGCCTCGGCCACTGCCCAAGTGGGCTGAGGGGAGCTGGCCTTGAGCTCTAGGGAGTGGGGCATTCAGAAGCAATCAGTGGCACTTGCGGCTTGGCAAGCTTCCTGGCTATTTGTGACTTAGCAGCTCTCCTGCCACAGCTGCTGGAAATTGAGCCATGGAGGCCACTTGATCTGGGTAGCTACCGCTCAAGAGTTCCTGAGTCCACATTGCCAGGATGTGAGCATCTTTTCCCACCAGCCATGGATGGGTAGCTAAAGGCAGAGGGAGAGAGCCAGGAAGGGCCTGCGGAGAGCTGCAGGCCTGAGGGATTAGAAGGGACACCAGCAGGTCCTGAGGGCCAGGGAGCCCATTCTCCCGTAAGTACCACGGACACGCTCTTCCCAATAACCCTCCCAGGAAGTGTCCAGAGCCAGCAGCTGGCCACAGGCTACTGAGGTAGAAGTGCCCCAGGACACCTCCTGGGGTGGACAACTTAGAATTTGGGGTCTCATAGGAGAGGAAGTAGAGCCTCAGGCTCTGGAGCCAGGTTCATATCCAACCATTGCCACTTACTCGCGGGGTCTCAGTTTTCTCATCTGTAAAACTGAAACAATAACAATAGCACTGACCTCGCAGGGCCGTAGGAAGGTTTAAATGCGTTCATACAAACAAAGTGACTAGAGCAGGGCTTGGCACACAGCAGAGAACCCCCCCTTACCTGCACTTTCACGTTTTGCAGTTTCCCTTACCCTCAGTCACCCACCTGCAGTGTGAAAATATTAGATACATAAGATATTTTGAGAGAGAGAGAGAAAGACATTCCATCACTTTGGCGACAGCATATTGTTACAATTGTTCTATTTTGTTGTTACTGTTGTTAATCTCTTACTGCACCTAATTGATAAATCATAAGTATGTATTGGAAAACTCATAGCATGTATAGAGTTTGGTTTTATCCTTGGCTTCAGGCATCCACTGGGGGCCTTGGAAAGTATCCCCCACAAAAAGGGGGGAATGCTGGGTTACTACTCAGAGTGAACAGTCCTGCCAGGGGCAGGTAGCTCAGGTGAGCTGAATTATCAAGCAGTTTACCTAACGAAAGCAGATGGAAATGCAGGTGTGTGTTGCTGCTGGAACGCTTTTGGCACCTCTGTTCTTGACCCCTCTGATCTCACCACAGCTGTCTGTGCAGGCTCTTCCTTTGCACTCACAGGTTATGCTCAAGGACATGCCAGAGTCTTTGCCTACATGCCGTGGGGTAGCGGGGAGTGCCCGCAGAGTCCCATGCACGTGCAGCTTGGAAGTCCTGGGAAATTAGCACCCCTTGGCAACAGGGAACTGGAGCTGATGGGAAATTGTGGGAGGCCTTCTGTATGCCCCTCAAAGGTCCTGGCAGATTCTACGAGGCAGCCTGGACTGCATGGCCTTGTATTGGCTTCTCTCTCCCTGCCTCACTCCTCCTGCTCCATCACTCCTATTACCAGGTGTCACTTCTCACACGAAGCACCTCAAACCAGTCCTTGCCTGAGGTTCTGATGTCAGGGAACCCGTGCCTGCTGTAGGAGCCTGGTTCCAGCACTGGCTCTGTCGTGCGCACACAGTGTGGCCCTGCACAGGCCAGCGCCATCCTTTAGGTCTTGGTTCTTTTGTCTGCTCCATGAGTGGGTTGGATCTTTGTGAACTGTGACCTGTGGCATGGATGACTCAGGTATTAGGGGAAGTCTGGATGCTCCCTAGGTGGCCTCACCCTCCCTGCCAGCCTCAGGGCCTCTTCTTCCACCAACTTCAGTCCAAATCCCTTCCTCATCCTCCAGCTTCCTCCCACCACTTGCCTTCTGTCTGCCCAGAGCAGTGTGTGATGATGCAAGGGCCGGGGGCCAGGGGCCGTCCACACAGTTTCCCACATGTGTGCTCATGCCCTGTGCACATACAAGAGCCGGTGTCTGAATGTGTGGGGCTCGCGTGTGCAGGTGCACACGTTATGCTCAACCTCCAGACTGTGGCCTGGCATGGCCTAGGGGCCCTCAGACAATCCAGCCACAACTACGAATAGGCAGAGGGGATCCAAGGTGCCCTCTGCCTGAGCGAGGGGCCTGCAGGTCATCTTTCTGCACTGCAGGCCTGGCCAGTCAGGTCCACAGAGAGCAGGTGGGGACGTGAGGAGACAGAGATGCTCTCAAGGGGATGGACCAAGTAGGAGACAGGGAAGAAATAGGGAAGTTACTTCTACCATATATGTTCACAGATGTCATCTCCCCTTATCCTCACAACCAGGAGGTAGGGATTAACAGCCCACTCGATAGATGGGGTAGTGGAGTGTGGAGGGAAGGGGAGTTTATGCTGAGTCTGAAGTTCAAATCCTGGATCCATTACTCACAGGCTTTGGAAAAGGCCTTAGTATCTCCAAGTCTCAGTATCCTCATCTGTAAAATGGGTCAATGATTTCTCCTCCTCAGGATTCTACTGGGTGTTGGGGGGAAAAAATGAGCACAAAATGCTTTTATAAAGCCCAGCATTTGCACAGGGAAAGTGGCTCTAGAGGAGGACTGTGATTATAGCTAAGATCACATGAAATGGGAGCCAGAGACTATGGGCCCAGACTCCCACCTCCCCCCGTTACTGTCCCTTTGGTGGCACCGGTCAGTCCTTTGTCCTTAGCACAAGGTGGAAAGTGAGTTCTTGGGGGCCTCCTTTTCACCCTGCCATGAGTGCACCCACCACTCATAAGCAGAACATTGTGGAAGGCAGCTCTGGGTGTGTGCCTGAGCCCCTCCCACCCTCAGAGACAAAAATAAAGTGTGTAACTGTCAGAAGTATTATGGAACTGTCAAAAGTGTATGAAATCATTCCCGTGAATTATTAATAAGTCACGAGCCTACCTATTCAGTGACAGTATAAAAAAGAAAAAAAATGTTTATCAAAAAAATCTTAAAAAATTAGAGTGGACACAGAGGCTCACACTGTAATCCCAACAACTTGGGAGGCTAAGGTGAGAGGGTTATCTGAACCCAGGAGTTTGAGACCGATCTGGGCAATATAATCAGGCCCTGTCTCTACAAAAAATAATTTTTAAAAAATTAGCCAGGCATGGTGGTGTGCACCTGTATTCCCAGCCACTCAGGAGGCTGGGGTGGGAGGATCACTTGAGCCCAGGAATTTGAGGTTTCAGTGCAGTGGCTGTGATCAGGCCACTACCCTCCAGCCTGGGTAACAGAGCAAGATCTTCTCTCTTAAATAAAAAAGAGAGATTTTTAAACAATTTTTAAACCAAAAGGGAAAAAGAAATGCTACAGGCTGTGGGAATAGTGTGCCATGAGTTTCCAGAATCCAGAAGCCAAGTGTTGTTAGGAGAAACCATGTACCCTGGACACAGAGTGTTTCGGAGCTGTGGAAAGCGTTGCCCATGCGGAAGAGGGTCCATCAGCTTCATCTAGGTCCCTGGTTCACGTGGAGCGCTAGATAAGCAGTGGGAATTGCCCCGACACCCGTCGCTTCCTGTCCCCATGGCTCCTTGAATCCAAGAGCAGCAGCCTCAACTGTCTGGATTTTCACCCATCCTGTTCCAACCTAACTGCCTTTGCCTAGACCGCAGTCAGAGCTGGTGACTTTGCCAGCTGTGGCCTTGCCTCCCTAGACTCCAGCTCATTGTGGAAACCACAGAGCCCAGTTCCCCATCATCTCCACTGAAAGAAAGGCTGGGGATGCAGTCTGACAATAATTGTCTTTCTCCGAGCAATTCAAGGTAACTAATCAGCACCATGATACTGGCAGCTGTGACTGCTAATGGAGTTAGAAACTGTCAAACTGAAGGTAGTAATTGTCTCCTTAAAAAAAAAAAAAACTAGCTAATTAGCATAATCAGGGAATAAATGTGCCAATATTCCTAACCCAATGTGGGAGATGAATATGAACTCTGGGGCCTTCAGGGTTTCCAGTGGAGAGAGCAACGCCAGCCAGGAAGTTGGGGGCCACCAGCACAGAAGTGCAGAAGAGGGCAGGAAATACCTGTGTATTTGGTAGTGTTACTGTGTAAGTGCTTCTGGAGATGGTATTTTATGTAAAATGCACCCGTCTTCAAGGCAGTGATGTTCATCTTGGCATTTCTTCAATTCATCCCTTTGATGTGTACTTACTGAGCACCTGCTGGGAAGGCAGCCAGGATTTGTTCTTGGCAAAAAGAAAAAAAAAGTGAAGTTCACAAAGCGTACTCCCATCCTCTAAGCTGCTTATCCACCTTCCCACTCCCAAAAAAGTCTGCTCTCTGGGGTTATCAAGGTAAGACGAGAGCTCACTCAAAGTCATATGTGTCTGGTAAAGATACCTAGGGGGCCCTGGGGATTGAGAAACAATCATGTCTCAAATTCATCTCTCAAATCATGGCAGGCATCGACTGCCTGATATTTGTACCCATCTGGTGGATGTGTTCGGGGAGACTAGGGAGAGGCATGAACTAAATCAGAGTAAAGCAAGCCTTCTCTAGACTCGCTCTGTGCTGGGAGTTTACCACGGGTATGCATACATCTGTGTAGTCCTCCTCAGGAGACTGTTAGGTAGGTAGCATTATTACCCCCATTTTGTAGAGGAAGAAATGGAGGCAGAAAAATGGTTAAATAACTTATTCAACATCAAGCCAATAGTGAGTCTCAGAGCTAGGATCTGAATGCAGGAAACCTAAATCCAGAGGTCATGCTCTTAAGCCTCAGTCTAATACAGGAGAGTTAAGCTTGACAAAGCCAAGCCTCTATAAGAGAGGGCAGGAAATAGAAGGGAAGCATCACATGCTGAGCGCCTAGCACATGGGAGGCACTGAGCTGAGGACCTTGAAGAGCTGGTCCCTAACACCAAGGCACGTGGTTGGAAGCCAGGAATGGCCGACACTTCTACAGTGCAAGGCTCTTGGGCAGTCACTTCATGTGCTCTGGGTTTGAATTCTGGTTCTCCACCTACCAGACTAAATTTGGGTTCCCCTGGAAGCTGTCTCTGAAACAAGGATTCAAGCCTAAATAGTTCATTTGGGAGGTAACCCAGGACATATTGATAATGAAGTGAGAAAATGTATTAATATCTATTATATAACAAATTATCCCCAAACTTAGCAGCTTAAAACAACCAAGACTTATTATCTAATCGTTTCTGAGGGTCAGGAATCTGTATGTGACTTAGTTGGGTGGTTCTGGCTCAGGAACCCTCATGGGGTTTCAGTCAAGGAGTCAGCCAGGGCTCCAGTCATCTGAAGGCTTAACCGAGGCTGGAGGATCCACTCCCAAGCTCTCTCAGGTCATGATTGGCAGGCCTGAATGCATCACTAGCTGGGGGCCAGAGGCTTCAGCTCCTCACATGGGCTTCTCCATATGGCTTCCCAGGACATGGAAGCAGGATTTTGCCCAGAGTGAGTGACCTGAGAGACAGAGAAATCACAGAAAGAAGGAGAGAGAGAGAGAGAGAGAGAAATTAAGACAGGAGCTGTAATGTCTTTTATAGCCTAATCTCAGAAGTGACATACCACCACTTTTGTCATATTCTGCTGGCTACACAGACCAACACGAATACAGTGTGGGAGGGGCTGCAAGGATGTGGTTATCAGACAGTGTTCACAGATAGTGAGACGAGGGAAGCTGCAGAGGCCAACAGCAGACGTGATGTCCAGCCAGGTCCCACTGTGGGCACCGAGAGGCTAATCCCACAGGGGAACGCTGGGATAAAGTGTAGAACACGCCTCCGAGTTATCTCCAACCAACAGGTGAGGATGCTGGGGGCGTTTTTCCATCTAATCCTCATTCATCATTGGTTGAAGGTTGTTTCTATGGGTTGAAAGTTGTTTCTAATGCCAGCATTTTCAGCTGTGATTTCCTCTCTCTCACCCTGAGTTTCCTGGTCTGTAAGTGAGGATGGCAACACTTTCATGATAGAGTAATTGTGCAGTTGTTGTGCCTGGCACACAGTAAGTGTTCAGTAAAGCTGCTGGTGGTGCGCTGCTGTGGCTACAATGGTCATTCTAATGGCTGGTTGGGATGAAATGAGGTGATGTTAACACCGCTCTTGGTGAATCTCCACTTCCTGATTCTCAGTGCTGTGTTCTTTCCAGCTCAGCACCTCACTCCTCCAACTCCAGACAATAACACTGCAAGACTCATGGCTCTGATGGTCATATGAGGCCAGAAACAGACTGGGAATGGGAGCAGATTATGTCAAAAGTTCCTGCCAACTTCCGCATCCATGGTTTCTGTGGGTCCTGGGAGCCCAATGTATCAGCACCCTGGACAACTTCCAAAGGTGTGGTCCTGGCCTGCCTCCCCTGGTTGTTCCTTCTTAGCAACGACTCCACAGTACTTAGATGTCTTGAGGCCCTCCTGCATATTAGTAAAGTGATTTGTCTGAGGCTCCACAGCTAGAAAGAGGCAGAGCCAGGGCTCATAACTGTCTTTGAGAAGTGCCTTATCTCTCTGTTCCTCAGTTTCCTCATCTGTAACATGTAAACAAGGCAGGCTCCAGAAGTATGTGACTTAGTTTATGCACACTATGCTCTTCAATCACTGTCTTGAAATTCTTAGTAATTTTTAAACAAGGGGGCCAGCATTTTCATTTAGCACTGGGCCCCTCAAATCATGAGAAGAATAACACACCTCCCTGTCCCAGAGATGCTGTTTCCCTTCTCAGCCTGCTCTCCACTCTTCTCCACCCATGGTATGGTGCACACAGTAGGCTTATGAGGGCTACACCGACAGGCTCCTTTGTCTTCTGATGTGTATGGTTAGGTTTAGCTGATGGGAGGCCCTGGCAGGGGACAGGAGAGCAGGAGAAATGGGTGCTTGGGTCCAAGGTCATGCTACCTACTCCTCAGGGGAATGTCTTCCCCCCTGCTCCTTCCCTGCTGGGTCACAGAAACTTGGCCACATCTCTGTCCCTGCATGGAAGCAACAGCTCTGCCCCTGCATGGAAGCCTGTGTGGAAGCCACAGCTGTCAGGTAGCCCTCTCCTAGAGCAAGAGCGTGACCACTCTTGCAATGTTCCAAACATCTCCTTCCCTTGGTCCACTTAGATCCAGGGTTGCTGACCTCAGACACCTCATCATCCTCTCATTAAATGCTCCTCAATTCCCCCCTGGGTGTGCATCTTCTATTTCCCACCAGGATCCTGCCTAATACACTCTCTTGTGGAGTTGATGGGAAGATTAAATAAAATTCCCCATGTAGCAACTGAGCACAGTCCCTAGCACGTGGTCAGTACTAGGCAGAGGTTCACTGTTACTACTGGTTACCTAGCTCCAAAGGCCCAAAGCTCTGAGCCATTATCCTACACTGCCACACCCCTCCCGACATACACATGTGCATGCACATATGCACACACATGCGCCCCGCTCTACGACAGACAGGTGGTTTGGTGGAGTGCAAGCAACCAAAGAGCTGTATCTAGGAAGTTAAGCTTGGAACCTAAATTGTCCCCAAAGACCTCTTGTTTCCATCCCATGGGCTCTGGGCCGCTCTCTGACTCTCACTGGAAGTTTCTCTCTCAGGCTTGGCTCTCTACACCCTTGATTTTCTTCTGGGAACACAGGCTCTATATAACAAGGCAGAAGCCAGGACTTGGTTTTTCTCTCTACTTGGATTAGCAAATCACATCACAGCTCTATTCCCTTTAAGTGAATAATTATGGAAACTTGCAAGACCAGGAGGTATAAAAAGACCTCCATGTTGTGGCCAGGATGGTACCAACACCACCAGCCAAAGGTGCAAACAGTGATTACTGCTGCCACGGCCCAGAGCAGTGCTAGGGACCCTGGGAAGGCAGGCTCAGTTCCCTTCCCCAAGGCCCCACTCTAATAGACTCCTAGACTCCTGAGGCCTGGAGCTACCACAGCCCTTGGGGTGGCCATGTTGTCTTAGGGCTATGTCTGTCCTGCTCCCTGATGCAACGTTGGACCTTTGCAGGTGGGGTGGAGGCTCATAATATTATGATGAATAAATGAATGAATGAACACTTGAGTCCATAGCCATAAGTTCAGGAGCCAGTGGAGCTCTTCCTGTATTTCAGGCCCAGCATATTTCAAATCCCTCTCCATACCACATATGGCCTGCAGATTCAATGGAAGGATCTCCCTGCTATCCCCACACACAAGACACTCTCCTTAGTAGTCTTTTGATTCGGCCAAATAAACACTCACCGGGCCTATGACAGTTCTAGTTGGAGGGAAGAAAATGCTCCACTATTTTCATTAATTCCTCCTCTCCCATGTGGCCCAGGTAGAATTTCATAGGAAAACCCCAAGGGCACTTTTAAGAAAACCACAGAGAGAGATGTTGGCTGGAGGAGCGTGGCTGAGCTGGTGGGGAAGGGGTGGTGCGTCTCTCCATGAAGTGCTCACCCAAGAGTCCATCTGTTTTCAGGGTTGGATTCCCCCAGAAACAGACCTTGAGACAAGCAAGCAGTTAATTTAGAAGGAAGCACTAATGGGGCAGGGAGGAGGGGAAGGGAAGGAAATAAACAGTCTATTTCAGAGCAGGGTCTGAGAGATTGAGACCAGAGGCAATGGGGTCTCAATCCCTCTCACGCAAACCCCACCTTCAAGCCATCCCACAAAAGGGCAGCAAGCTGGTTACTCATCCTGCCACCCCTGTCCCTCTCCCTCACTGGCCAAGGGCTGCCTCCAGGGCTAAAAAGCTCCCACATGTCCAGCCTCCCCTGCACAGCCAAGAGAAAGCCATTGGGTGGAGGGGTGAAGGGCCTTGCAGGGGGAGCTACCCACACCACCATCACCTGATGTGCACCATTAATCAATTAATCACCAGCAGCAGGCTGGATCCTCCCATGATGCACGTGTGCTTAGGCTGTGCCTACAGGTCTTCCCTTCATAGTCCCAGCAACAGAGCTGCGAGGTGGTGTCTGCATTTTACCGCTGAGGAGATGCAGGCATAGAGATGACTTAACTTTCCCAAGGTCTCACCACTGATAGGCAAACAAAAGAAATAAAAATTCCTGCCCTAATATAGCTTAAATTCTAGTGTAAGAAAACAAACAATAAATAAAATGTGTGGGATTTTAAAACACAGTAAATGCTATGGAGAAGGGGACAGGGAACAGGGAATACTGGGGTGGGGAGAGGTAGAGAAGTCAATAGGGTTGTTGTACTGGCCTGAGCATAGAAAGTCAACACCAAGACAAAAGTATGCCAAATTGCAGGGTCTTTATTGCTGGCGGCCACGGAGGACTCGCGTCTCTCCAACCCGTGGCCCCAAAAGGAGGGTGTCAAGACCTTTTACACCCATAAAACCACCTCGGGAGTGAGGGTGAGGGGCAGGGGTGGGGGTGAGGAGCTTCAGATGTTCTGAGGGCTAGTGGATTCTGTAAATCACCTCCTGGGTGGAGATGAGGGTAAAGGGCTCTGGACACTCTGAGGGCCAGGGTACTTTTGATTGTTCTGATTGTTACTTAAGTGGTTCACAAAAGTCAAGATTAGCATTTGTTTACACATTGTCTGGGTAGGGAGGAAATTACAGTCCTTAATTACTTATTACAAGTCGCAGGGGCCAAGACGGCGTGGGTTTGGACTGCCTGCCTGTCACATTTGGGTTACAGAGAGCAGTTTCAACAGAAAGCCAAGGTATGGTTGAGGTATGCAATTTTATGGGGCTTTTACCATGTCACAGGGTGATCAAAAAAGGGTTCCCAGAGATGACAGCATTGAAGCCAAGACTCGAAGGAGGTGAGGGCAGAAGGGATCCCCGTGGCTACCTGAGGGCACCGAGTCCCAGGGAGAGCGAATAGCAAGTACAAAACGCTGAAGCAGGAGTCTGCCCAGGGTCGGGCGCGATGGCTCCCGCCTGTAATCCCAGCGCTTTGGGAGGCTGAGGCAGGCAGATCACTTGAGATCAGCCTGGCCAACATGATGAAATCCCATCTCTACTAAAAATACCAAAACTGGCTGGGTGTGGTGGTACACACATGTGATCTCAGCTACTCAGGAGGCTGAGGCACAAGAATTGCTAGAACCCGGGAGATGGAGGTTGCAGTGAGCTGAGATCACACCACTGCCCTCCATCCTGGGCAACAGAGCAAGACTATCTCAAAAAAAGAGAGTCTGCCCCCAGGGTGTCCAGAACTGGAAGAGCCAGGAGAACTGTGTGGCTGAGACAAGGATGTGGTCATCTCAGGGGTGAGGGCCAGGTTATGCAGGTCACTGCAGAGACTTTGATTTCTACTCTGAGTGAGGTGGTCTCGGACCAGAGGGGCGACGTGGTCTGACTGGCATTGAACAGAGTCACTGTGGCTACCAGGCTGAGAGGAAGATAATGTGTGAATGAATGAATGAGCAAGTGAATGAAAGAATCAATGAGTATCCTTATACCTTCTCACAGATGAGTCTCAGCCACTTACTTCAACGGAGAGACAAGGGGCAAGAGTTTAAAGGAAAGCTGGTGAAGCCCACACTGCAGAGGCTGGAATTCGGGCCCAGCAGACAGCAGCTGGGCCTGGCGGGAGATGCTGGTCTTGGCTGTGTCTGCAGCTGCCCCTCCACCCCTGTGTTCCCACCCTGCCAGCACAGCCCCAGGGAGCAGCTGTGATCACAGACATGAAAGCGAGCCCCCCTGCAGAAGATTATCAGAAGCCTTGTGACAACATTTGTCCCTCAGAGTGCGGCTTTCAAGAGGCCTTGGGCCATCCCAGGGAGTCCTCTCATCCTCCTCCAGCCCCTGGGCTGCGGAGCCTAGGCCACGACACTCTTACTCAAAAACACCACACAGCTGCTGAAATAATAACACAGAGATGAAGGCACCCTGCTCTGAAGGGGAGGAGATCCGTGGATGCCTATGAAGACCGCTTAGGGGCACTGGGCAAAAATGTGGCTGACAGATGCTGAAATCGACCCCCAGCCAGAGCATTTTGAATCAAGCATTTTTTCCTCTCTCTCCCCGTCCCTCTGCCTTTGTATTGTAAATCAGGAAGTTAGAGAGAAAGGAAGGAAGACAGGAAGTGAAAGGAGAGAAAAATGAAGGAAGAGAAGGGAAAAGAAAAGAAATGGAAGAACCTTGTATGAACATCAACTATAGGAAGGACACATTACTGAATGCTTTCTATTCAATCCATTAGTTCACTGAATCCATACAACAGCCCGATGAAGTAATTCCTCTCAATAGGCCTATTTTGCAGATGTGGAAATGAGGCTCAGAGAGATTAAGTCACCTGCCCAAAGACACAGAGTGAAGTGATGGAGCTGGGGCTCTGCGTTCTAATGCTGATTCTGCCTATGTGCAACAGTCTGACAGAGGGCACGTTCTGGCCCCATTTCTTGGCATGGTCAAGATTGGACAGCCTGAGATGGCTGCACCCCAGGCTTTGGGCCTGGGAGAGTGATGGAGCCTGGAGAGGGAAAGACACCAGGTGAAGGAGGCAGGGCTGTTCCTGTTTTTAGCCCCCTGAGCTCCCCTCTGATTCAGTCATCTGGCATCACTCAGCTCCATGTGCCCTGGTTTCTCCACTCACCCACCACCTGTGAGCTGGGTCATGCTATGGAACCTAAGAGGACTCAGACCTCAGCCCTGCCCACATGGGGCTACTAGCCCAGGAGGCACACACAACTTAAATCCAGGGTGAACGTTTTCAACTATTCCCAAAGGATGTCCCTTCAATCTTCCACAGGGATTTGACTAATTCCATTCATTCCTGCAGAATTCCCTGCACACCCCTCCATGACATGCTTTGTGCCTGACACTGGGGCCACAATGGTGCATAAGACATGGTCCTTGCCCTCAGGAGCTCTCAGGCAGGATACCAGGGAAGGCAGATGTGCACATCAACAGAGCCAGAACAAGATTATAAGTGCCTCAGAGGCAATATTTTTGGAGTTGAGTGGAAATTCAGAAACAGCTCATTGTAGAAGGTAGAGTAGACATTGGAGCCAGGTTTTTAAAGCATAATTAGGAGTTTTCTCAAGCCAAGAAGAGAGGCCTGGGCATTCCAGGTGGAGGGAAGAGCCTGAGCAAAGGCCCAGGGGTCTGAAAGGACATGGTGCAGCCATGGAATTTCAAGGAGGACATAGCAGAAGGCAGAGTGTGCCCATGTCTCTTCTCTTCCTATGCAGTCTCTAAAAGTCCCCTCTACTGCTGGAGCAATTCCGCTCTGCCCTTGATGTGCATCCCTCAAGTGGTAATTAGTCCAGCATTACCGTTGGTGATCTTACCCCAGTCTCCCCAAAAATTATACAGGCATTCATCCAAATAAAACAGGCCTCTCTCTTGAGGGACGTCTGCTGACGAGTGCTGAGAGCATATGATTTTCCTCACTTTGTTGCTCAAAAGATGGGAGAGTGTTATTTCCTTCCGTTGGAGGGCAGGAGTAAGGAGAGAAGCTGCCATTCCAGCGAGGAGGCCAAGTGACTTGGCAGTGCTATGGAAGTGGATTGGGGGGCAAGGAAAAGTGATGGGTGGGATGGAGAGAGAGGCTGAATCCAGATGGAGGAGGCCAAGGGCCCAGGCTGGGCTGCTGGACATGCTTATGGGGTAGCAGGTGCTGTGGGCAGCTTGACCAGCCTAGGCCCTGAATGACACAGCCAATGGCCACCCCAGCCTTGCTTGGGGTAGGCACAGAGTTGGTGTTTGGAGCTGTCAGAAGTGATTAATTCATCAAAAACACAGCACACTGGAAAACTGGCTCTGACTCAATGGCTCATTAATACTTAGACTCTGATTAGCCAGCAGATGCTAATTAAAGCCACTCCAAATAAAGGGCAGCCTCCTGAGAGCTCCAGCATGAACCTTTCCCTCACTCCCCTTGGCAGGGCACCCTCAGAGCCTGGGGGAGGCGAGCATAGTGGGTGGGCTCTAGGTCTCCAGTGAGGACAGACTCATTCTTGGTAGCTCTTGAGTGACAGAGCCCAGTGGCATTTGGAGAGGATTTCTTCCAACCCCTGCCATTTTGCAGATGGAGAAACTGAGGCTCAGGGAGAAGGGGCTTTCTCAATGCCACTTAGCCAGAATGTAACCAAGCTGGGGCTCAACTGAGGCCTGAGCCCTCCCTCTTCTGTTTCTCTTGGCCCCGTGCAGGCTGAAGGAAGGACAGGAAGGGGAACACAGCATAGCCACAGCCCTCAGCTTGATCATTGGGAGGTCATTTCTGGGAGGGCTACACTCTCGTTTTGTTCAACTCCGCACCCCAGCCCCTAGCCCAGAGCCTGCTTAACAGGTGCTTAACAAAATGCTGAACAAATTCATGCATGAGTGAACTATAATTTAGGCCAGAATGTGAACAAGTGTTTTAATCAGGTACAAAGCGCTCTGTGAGTTTGGAAGAAGAAATCAAGGAAGCCTTCCTGGAAGAAGTGGCATCAAAGTAGCCTTCAAGTAAAGAGGCACAGACTGGCCCTGCCTGCGCGTGCTCTGAGCATCTCCTCATTTCATCCTCACAACAACCCAATAATAATTACAGCAATGATTATATCCATTTTACAGATGAGGAAACTGAGGTTCGGTTAAGTTGTATCTTTTACCCAAGTTCCCACAGCCAGAAAGTAAAGGAGTTGGGACTTGGATCCAGGTCTTCCTGGCATCAAAGCCCATCCCTCACCAGCATCTGGAAGTCAGCTCAAGAAGCCCTGTCAGAGGTGAGTCTCCCAAGCTCCCCCAGGACGTGGCCATTGAGCCTCAGGGTGCCTACGTCCCTCCTTCCCAAGATCGCGCCTGCCCCTCCTGCCATAGGGTCTAGTCAGGTGTGTCTATGGAGGGAATCAGGATGGTATCGCCACGACCACATCCAGCACGGTATTGCAGCCTGGGAGCCACCCACCAGTATCTGTTGAGGGGAATATAACCCACACACCCCCGCATGGGGCTGCTGGGAGGATTCCATGAACCAGACTCGCAAATTGAGCACTGGGAGCAGTGAGTGCCCTCCAGGAGAAGCAAAAGTTGCATTTGGGCTGTTTATTGTTACTCGTATTTGACCAGCCTCCCTTTCTGGATTCAAAGTCATTCCTGTTCCCAGAGAGGGGCAGACCAAGGACAGTGATGGGTCACATAGCTACAGGAGGCCCAAAGCCAAGTTTTCCGACTCCTGACTCCCCAGGAAAGGCCCCTTGTTCTCAGAAAACTGCCCACTCGGTCTGTGTCCTTTGACAATATAAAAGCCCCTTCTGATGAAATTATTCAACCGCAATTCCACCAGGGAGCCCACACCTGCTTCCTGCCTCATGCTGTTCTCACCTCTGGTCCCAATCAGAGGCTGGAGGCACTGCATGTCAGACTCACCTGGAGTGTGCTAGGGAAAGTGTGTGAGCCCAGGGGAGTGTGTGTGCCTACACCTAGTGTGAGTGTGCATGAGCGTGTGAGGCTGTGTGTGACCTCAGGGGAATGCACCTAGTGTGAGCCTGTGTGTGAATCCAGCAGGAGTGTGTGTGTGAGCCCAGGGGAAGTGTGTGTGTGTACACATGCCCAGTGTGAGTGTACATGAGTGTGTGGGTGTGTATAAAGGATGTGAGACCAATGTGAGTCTGTGGGTGGTGCGTGTGAACCCAGCGGGAGTGGGGATGTCGCTTCAGTCAGCTAAGGCTGGTGACGCTGCAGTTACAAATGGCCCTCAGTTTCAGTGGCTCACAGCAGCACAGATTAGATTCTCAGCATCTACCGGTTAATTTGCAGGTCACCTACGGCTCTGCTCTCTGTCAGCTGCACCCCAGGTCCTAGAGTAAATGAGCAGCCTCCAGCTGGAATGCTGAGGATCTGCTGTGGCAGAGGGAAAAGAGCATGAAGGAGGCTTGAGCTGGTTTTTAAGTCTGCCCAGAAGTGACACCTCGCTCTTCCACCCTATTCTACGGCTAGAGTAAACACACAGCCAATCCGGCCAGGAAATACCTGGGAACAAGGACACAGCCTGCACCCCTGTAATTCATGAGGCAAAGCACATGGCTTCCTTGCCTTCTACCTTGCACGTGGTTCCAAGTGAAAAGGCCAGTGTGCAAATCTGCCCTTTGGGGTGTCTTGCTTCTGGGTGCGAACACATATAGGCTGATGTTTCTGGATTACAAAAATGTGTGATCGCTGTGTGCAAGAGCCTGAGGACCAATGGACAGGTGCCAGTGCACGTGTGATGGGAAGAATGTGGGAAGGGAGTGTGTGTGTGTGTCCTCACCCTCATCACAGCACTGCCTGAGCCTTTCTGTATATGTACCGAACGCCCCCTACATTCACACCCGAGCATACGCTGCCTTCCACAGGGAAGAGGCTCTCGCAGATGGGAGGTGAGATGCTCAATTTCCCAGCTGATGACTTAGCAGGTTTATTCACCCCTCATTTGTGGCCATCTGTCACCTTCCACAAGGTGGCTGTCTCCACCTGGCCTGCACACTGTGGCTGCAAAGGAATGGTGGCAGGACCAACAGGCACAGCTTCTGTCCTTAGCTACCAACTCTGAGGATGGGGTCCCCCTCCCAGTTTCAGGTCTGTCCTTCTAGGAGCTGCCCTGAGGGTTAGGAGCCCCGTGGGAGACAGGTCAGTCCTGAGCCTCCCCAGAAGATACGTCTGTTAGTCCTCAGACTCCCCCAAATCTCCAGCAACATTTTCCTCCTCCTAGTCTGTCCCCACCTTCCCTAAATAGGCCTCCAGTGGGAAAAAGCCAGCCCCCAATAATCACTGAGAGAATCGCCACTCCTTGGGTGCTGGTCCTTGGGTGTTGGTCTTTGTGCCAGCACTTGACATGTTTCATTGACCTGTCATGAAACCCAAAAGATAGGAACTCCTATTGTTCCCATTTGGCCAATGAAGAAACTGAGACTCAGAGTGGTGCCCAACCTCACACAACCCACTTACAGTTAAACTGGGGCTTGTACTAAGGACTTCCTTTTCAGCCTTTTTCAGTGGGTCCAGACTGCTCAGGTCACCACCTCCAGGAAGCCAGCCAGACCAACAGACTGGAGGGGCTGTGGCAGGACAGGAGCCCTGGGTGTAGGTGCTGAGGGAGGGGAGCAGGTGGTCCAGATCAACACTCAGTCCTCTCCCAGGGAGAGATCCTCCCTCAGATAGACCTCCTCTTGGCCCTGACTCTGGCCTCTAGCACATCCTTGAAACCAGCCTTCTGAGCTGTGGGTGATTTTGTCAAATCCCATCTCAACCACCGCCCACCCTGATGCCCTATCCCCCTTGGGATGAGGCTCAGCCTCACACATGCTCTACGGAGGCCTGCACACCTCTCCAGCCCTGTCACCCCAAGCTTCCTCCTCACTCCCTTCCTCACACCTCACACCCGCCACGCTCCTTACTCCCTGGTCCCCTACCAGGAGCCCTTTCCTTCTCCTTCCTGCTTTCCCTGGTGAACTCCTGACCAGCTCAGCAAAGTACTCCCACAACAGGGACCCCATGGTTCCCTACCCCACCCAATGGTGGAATAGCACCCCTCACTCCGCAAGGCAACCGCATCTCCACTGCTGAACTCCAGGCTCCCTGTTAACTGCTACATCCCGAGCTAATCACTTAACAAAGATCCTTGATCTCTCCTTCGCCCAGGCCAGGTACTAGTCTAGAGGCCGGTGATATAAGAAAATGAAAATGAAAATGAAAGGCAAGATAGAGAGTGACTCAGGCTGGACAGCAGCTGCCAGAAAGGTGTTCTGGGAAGGCTGGCGGTGACAAACGTACCAAACAATAAGGGGAGCCATCCCATCCATGCAAAGCCCTGAGAGAAGGGAGGGGCTGGCAGAGGGAGGAATGGGCTTGGCATATTCAGGGAACATCCTGTGGCTGGATTGTAGACAGCTAGGGGAGGACAGGGTTTTAGCAAGGGAGCAAAGGATTTCAAGAACTTTTTATTGCACCTTTGAATACTCCAGGTCACCTCCTCCAGGGAGCCTTCTCCGACTGCCCATCCTTCATGTCTCTGAGCTCTCCCAGCCCTGATGCCTGAAGTAGGTCCCTAAATATCTCTCGGCCCCCTTAAGATAAAGGAGTCAGCCGGGCACGGTGGCCATGCCTGTAATCCCAGCTTTTAAGGAGGCAGAGGCGGGAGGAGAGTTTGAGCCCAGCAGTTCGAGATCTGCCTGAGCAATATAGGAAGACCCCGTTCTCCACAAAAAAGGGGGGAAAAAAGACAACATGGAGGAGTCGCAGAGGATGGAAAAAGCATTTTACAACAGGGCCTTCCTCTGGACCCAGGCTCCATGGCCAGGAGAGCATCTGTGGGGTTTGGATAGTGTCCCAAATGGGGCGGTTGACCTCTGTGTCAGCTCCAGCTCCAGTTAGCAGGTCCCTCGGGGAGGCGGGCTGGACCGGCTAGAATGTGAGGCCTGGTTATTTATGGATTTCAATTTCCCCGCTCCTGCATCTCCTGGGTGTATCACGGGGAGGCTGCAGAAAAGAATTTGCCTCAGATTAGCAGACGGATCCAACTGCCACGTGAATCAAACACCGCTATGGGACATTTAGGGGCACTGTCTGAGAGACAAAGAGAGAGAGCACAAAGGGCTCTAGGGTGGGAGTCAGAAAACCAGGTTTCTAGTCTTGGTTCTGCCTCAACTGTAGGCAAGCCCTTCTCTGGGCCCCGGTTTCCACCTTAATGAAGAAAGACATTAATCTAGGTCAGGGATCAGTGAGTTTTTTTGTTGTTGTTAAAACGCTATACAGTAAATATTTAGGCTTTGGGGGCCCTATAGTCTCTGTCACAGCTACTTAATTCTGCTCTGCAGCCACAGACGGTGTGTGAGCAAATGGGCATGGCCGTGTTCCAGTAAAACGTTAACCACAAACAGGTGGTAGGCAGAATTTGGCCTGTGGGCTATAGATTGGTTTCCTGTGACCTAGGTGACCCTTCTGATACATCGGTCAGGACACTTTACGTTGCAAGCAATGAAATCCCAATGCCAACTGCTGTAAGCTAAACATTATCTAGGTCAGAAGAGCTCATGGGGTCACATAAAAGTCCCAGGGAAACATCAGGCATGGCTGGATCCAGGGACTCAAATGATATCATTAGGAATCATTAAACACCCTTTTCATGGGGGGAACAAAGCTGTCAGCATCAAGAATTCCAGGATTAATTTTGATTGGACCAGCTTGGGTCATGTGCTCCTCCCTGAACCAACCACTGTGGTAGAAGAAACAAAGTTCTTCCAATTGGCCAGGCTTGGGTCATGTGCCCATCTCTAGAGCTGGAGGTGAGTTCAGCCCCACCTAAACCATATGACCTGGACAGGGTGAAGGGGTGGTACTCCTGTGGAAATTTGGGGTGCTGTTGCAGCCTGGCCAACATGGTAAAACCCGGTCTCTACTAAAGAAAGGGCAATGTACAGGGCTGCACTTGCATATCATGAACTTTCGTGTAAATTAGAACAGCACCCCCTCGGTGGACAGCAGCCCCACACTTTGGCTTGGCCAGTGGAGCACAGACTGGATTTCAGCCCACATCCCACCCCCCGACTCCCGGGACAGACACCTGTGTGGCGAATGACATGTACCTTGGTGTATGGGACAGCCTTGAGAGTAGACGCCACCAGATGTCCATGTGGCCCTTCCAGGTGGACAGTCAGGGGTTCATTGTATGGAGATGGTCCTCAAAGTTTTTTTGTCACGATGTCATTGCTCCTCCCTGGATAATAATAGCCACCTCCTGGGTGCCTCTTACTCCCCTCCATCCAACCCACACCATACACCATCACCAGACTGATTTTCTGCAAGCTTCCAAGTCATTCTCCTGCTCAAAACACCTACTTAGCTCCCCATTGGCACCAGAACCACGTCCTTAGTCCTTATGCTTCAGTCTCGTGCTCAAGGTACCCAATGGTCCCTCCTTAGTTTCCCTTCTCAGGCTCATCTCTTCCACTTTTTTATGCTGGACTAAGAGTCCAAGACCTGAGTTGGCCCCATCATTCACTAACTGTGTGACCTTGAACAAATCCCTGTCCTTCTCTAGGCCCTCAACCTCCTCATCTGTGAATTTGGGGATAACCATTGATGTATCTTGAGAAACATGAGTCATTTTTATGCTGTAAAATATTACACAAACACCAATTATTACTACTGTATCTCCTCCCCTTGTAACAGGAGCCCTCGTAACAGGCATAATTCACAATTCACTAGAGTGTAGGCCCTAGTTTGACCTGAAAATTTCACCCAAATATGTCTGGGAAGCCCCAGGAGACATCTCCCAGGTGCTCACCAACCAGCCCGGCAGCTCAGTCACCCATAGCAGCCGCCACGCTCTGTGTCCCCAGCATCCACATCTGCTGTCCTTGCTGATGCCTGGGCTCAAGGTGCTTTCCCCAGCTCTCTCAAGATGTTGGATTGATGCTGTAGCTAGGCATACCTGGGGACAAGAAAGGGCCCCTCTCTTTCACACCTGTCCCCCAGGGCTGCGCAGAGCCACCTGGGCTCAGGGCCTCATGGAGACCCCTGTGGAAGAGACTCTTCAGCTTCCACCAAAGCCCCTTCCTCTGAAAGCCCAGTCCAGGAGTTCCTGGCCTGCCATGGTACAGAGAGAACTCAGGGGGTCTGTGAACTTGCATGGGGAAAACATTACAGCTTTATTCCCATTCATTTCCTTACAGTAAGAATAAACATAGCAAGCCACAGTGATGTTGGCTGTACCTATGGCTCTGCAGCCAGCAGCAGTCACATACGTTTTCCTATCACCTTGCAGTTGTCACAGCAATCTTTTCAATACTGTTTACATTCATCACGACTTCGAAGTCACAGTAGTGACTAGATCCAATGTTAGATCTTGTGGAACGCATTGATGGAGATGTACATATATGAATGTGTCACAAATTTGATTTTTAAAGTCTTTTGATAACCGTGTTCCTTTGTTATCCTGTATATTGTATTTTACGCATTTAAAAGCATTATTCTCAGAAAGAGTTCTATATCAGCATGCTAAAACGGCCCACGGCACAAAAAAGAACGTCGTTAGATGTCAGGATTCTTACCATCCCAGGCTCTCCTTTGCCTTCTCCTCTTTTCTTCTTCTTCCTCCTCCTCTTCCAAGTGCATGCAAATAAGGGATGCACACTTCATCAGACAGCCCTAAACCTGTCAGAGTCGCAGCTGCGACAGAAGCCAAGTTCATGCCTGGCTCTCTCCCGCCTCCTGTGCCAGCCCCCACCCCACGCCCTCCCGATCCTGGTGCTTTTTAAAGTGAAAAGCAGGTAGCTGCTGTGCTGGTGATAAACAGCCCCTCCCACCTCCCCTCAGCCTTCGCCCTCTTCCCCTCTCTGCTCACCAGGGCTCCTGCATCACATTCCCGTGCCTGGAGACAGAGCGGGGGTTCTGTAAACAGGCTGTGGGCTGTACCACACTCCCTCCCTCGAAGCATTGACCTTCTCCCCACTGCTGAAGAAAGGGACTTGTGCACGTGGCCCCCTGGGAACTGAGTCTGACCTAGAAATCATGATGACCGGCAGGCTCACCCCAAAAGAATATGAGCCATTTATTTCTCTCCTGTTCTCTGAAGAGGAAGAGCTCCGTTGTGTGTTCTGAAGACTGCAGGCTTCCCCATTGTGTCTGAGATGGAAGGAGTCTATCACAAGGAAAGCAGGCCCCAAACCTGCCAGGGAAACCGGGCAGCCATGTCCAGGCAGACCTAGACGCAAGCCTGACTGAGTGTGCAACCTCGTGGAGACATGTCACCCTTCTCGGTCCCCATGAGCAGCTGAGGCTGTATTAAAAGAGGTGTATCGGCTGGGCACCGTGGCTCATGACTATAATTCCAGCACTCTGGGAGGCCAAGGAAGGTGAGTCACCTGAGGTCAGGAGTTGGAGACCAGCCTGGCCAACGTGGTAAAACCTCGTCTCTACTTAAAAAATACAAAAAATTAGCCAGGCATCGTGGTGCATGTCTGTAATCCCAGCTACTCGAGGCTGAAGGAGCAGAATCGCTTGAACCTGGGAGGCGGAGGTTACTGTGAGCCAAGATTGTGCCAATGCACTCCAGCCTGGGCGACAAAAGCGAAATTCCGTCTCAAAAAAAAAAAAAAAAAGGTGTATCTCCAAGGGATCTTATTTTGTAAAAAGGACACAGTGAATGTGCAATGACAAAGTCTGCAATGACAAAGAATTGAAGATGCATGAATAACCATCAATGGGGAAGTGCATGCAGCACCTCTAGGCTGCACTTTGGAATACTCACAACAGTTGAAAGAAAAAAAAAATATCTATTTATTGCATGACAAAGTGCAAAGATCACCGAGACTATTGAGTGAGAAAAACAAGTGGCCCGATGATAGCGTAGTATGATGCCATTTTTATAATGTCAACACACACAAACACAAAAAACCCACCAGCATATGTTTTTTAGGTACATATGGATGAAATCAAGTGGGAAGAACCAAGCCTGGAAGCACATGCCGTAAACAGTTCACTGTGGTTCTATCTGGGGAGGGAGGAGGAGCGAGCGATGATTACCTCTGATGATCAAAAGGAACTTCTGTCTTAGATGTTATAATAGTTTACAAGTGGTAAACACCTGAAATGCTTGCATAATAATAATTATTATTATTTTGAGACAGAGTTCACTCTTTCACCCAGTCTGGAGTGTGGTGGTGTGATCCTGGCTCACTGCAACTTCCACCTCCTGGGTTCAAGCTGTTCGCATGCCTCAGCCACCTGAGTAGCTGGGATTACAGGCGTGTGCCACTACGCCTGGCTAATTAGAAGAGACAGGGTTTTGCTATATTGACCAGGCTGGTCTCAAACTCCTGGCCTAAAGGGATCCACCTGCCTCAGCCTCCCAAAGTACAAGGATTACAGGCATGACCCACCACACTCAGCCTATTCTTCTTCTTTTTTTTTTTAGAGACAAGGTCTCACTCAGGCTGGAGTGCAGTGGCATGATCCCAGCCCACTGCAGCCTCAAACTCATGGGCTCAAACGATCCTCTCCCCTCAGCCTCTTGAGTGGCTAGGACTACATATGTGTGCCACCACACCCAGCTAATTCCTTTAAAATTTTTTTGTAGAGATGGGGTGGAGTCTTGCTATTTTGTCCGGGCTGGTATCAAACTCCTGAACTCAACCAATGCCCCCGCCTTGCTTGGATTACAGGCATTAGCCACCATGTCTGGCCTGTAATGAATACTTTTAAAGAAGGAAAATGAAAGAGAACAAAACAAGAAAAGAAAGGAGAGACAGTGGGAGAAAGAGAGAATGAAAGTTAAAATTAGAAGTAGAGAGAGGAGGGGAGGGGGATGGGACGAAGGGGGAAGAAGGGAGCAGGTGCAGAAACACCTTGCGGTCCTCTCCTTTCCCACCTGCCAATCTCTCTCCAGCCCCCATCAGCCTGGGGCAGACAAGCGGAAATTCAAGGGCTCTGCAGGTTTCGCTCCCATTAAGATTTCAATTCCTGTCCTGGTGCCCGATGCCCGAAGCCCTGGCCTCCTATGGAGTGCTTCATTCCCTTATCAGAGAGGACCAGAAAGGACCTCAGTGCTGGCCCTGTGCCTGGCCCACTGATTGCCAATTGTTTCTGAAGGAGCGTTTAACGGTGGGCTTTCCCTCTCCCAGAACTATTCTAGGAATGTCAATAGCTTCCGTTTGGGATAAAAATGCTGAATCCATTTTTTTTCCTCCTAAATAATAATATTGTGATTAGCTGCCATTCTCATGGCAAGTAATGAGAGCAGAGCAAGCATTTGCTGCTTCTGGATTTCCTAAGATAGGGAGGCGTAGATGCCATGAGCCTTAATGGGACAGCCACTCCATGCTAGGTCTTGAGTGCACAAACTCCTTCCGCCTCTCAACTCCTCTCTTGGGTGTTCCTGGCTGTGCCCATGCAAGGGAGAAAGAAACTGAGGCCCAGCTAGGAAGTCCTAGAGGAACTGGGGACTTCTGACTCCAAGGCCAGGATTCTTGCCCCTGGATTCCACTACCCACTGCTCTTGGAAGGTGAAAATCCCAGAAAATAAGGCCTAGTTACAACCCTCAATTTGGGCATGGGGGTAGGAAATTACTTCTCCAAATTCAGGACACAGGATACAGGATAGTATCACAGGCAAGACTATGGTTAAGAGTGTGTGGATCTGAATCCCGCCTGGGTGACCTAGGGCAAGTATTTCACTTTCCTGAGCTTCTAGTCTTTATTTGATGGGCAACAAGGGTAATGCTCACTGGCATAGCCCCATTAGGCATGAGCTACCTTTGCGGTACCCACCCCTTTCCCACTAAAGGAGATGCAGTGTGCTACTCATAACGGTGAACTTTATCTTTCCCAGCTGGTCTGGCCGACCTCCCACCACCATTACCTGCACCTTTTGTGCCTGGCGGCTTTTCTACAACCCCAGAAGGCTGTTGTGCCCAAGTGCTCGCTAGTCCAGAAGACTGGGAAAGTAACACCCTGAGAAGCAGTCCTCAACTGATGGCTGGCAGGGGTTGGTGTACAAATACCCCAGCTCCCTCCCTTCTTGGGTAGGATAATTCTGAAGTGCATGTGCTACACTGTTTCCTAGAGTTTCCCCAGGCAATTAAACTCCAGTTGCCCACACTGGTAGCTGGCTCAATCATATACCCTATATTGGCTGCCTTCCCTTCCAAATCCCACTTCCCTACCCAGGTTCCCCACATCTTCCAAATAAACTGCCTGCTCTCAAGTCCTCATCTCGGAGCGTGCTTCTGGGGAAGACCAAACAATAACTGCCACCAGAAGCCGAGATCAGACACAGTCTACAGCGGCTTTGGTCACCAATAGTATGTCTTTTAGAAGGAACTTTCTAAAACTCTGATTGAATCACATCCTTCTCCAGGATTCTGGACTAAGTCCAAACTCTTTCAAGTGGTATCTGGACATATATAAAGGTTTTGCCTGTTCAGCAGCCGTTTTCCCTGATCTAGTTACAACCCTCAATCTGGGCATGGGGGCAGGAAATTACTTCTCAAATGTAGTCCTAACAAGACACAGGATGGTATCATGGTCGAGACTATGGTTAAGAGTGTGTAGATCTGAATCCTGCCTGGGTGACCTAGGGCAAGTACTTCACTTCACTGAGCTTCTAGTCTTTATATGATGGGCAACAAGGATGGGACCTCCCCCATAGGGTCCTGTGCGGATTAAATGAGTTCATACACACAAAGGGTTGAGTATAGTAGCTGGCACTGCCCGGCATATAGTTCAGGTGGGTTAATTTCACCCCACCCCATGTTCCATGGAAATGGGGTGAATGTGACTCAAGCTTAGCCAGAAAAAGACAAATACCTCTGATCACAGCAACTGGCTCAGGAATGAGTCTGTAGGCCGAGTTAGCCCCATGAGAACCAGCCCTAGGAATTTCCTGGGAAGGCTGGGAATGAAAGAATCTTTCCTCTTGGGAGGATAAGGGTGTTTGTCTAGAACTGCTGACAGCCATGCTGTCAACACGTGGGGAGAATAAAGCCAACTCTCAGGGAAGCAGAGCTGAGGAATGGATCCAGTGATGCTGACAAGATACACTCCTGGCATTTGAGCTGTGCAAGTCGATAAATTTCATTTGGTGTTTCAGGTGGTTTGCGCTCAGATTCCATCTCCTGCAAGCAAAGGAATTTGGGATGAAGTCACGCACTAGATCTTAATTGAATGAGTCAGATGGCCCCTTGACATCCTAAGGCCAATTACTTCTAGGTTTTATCTTTAGCCACACAAAAAATGTATCAAAATAATCAGTAGAAGTCCAGCTTACAAAAGTGCAGCTGTACTGGTTGAATCAAAGATAGAGACCCTTGGACCCCTCAAATCATGCCCCTCAATGTAGGGTGTGCATGATTCAGCCAGCTACCAGGGTGGACAATCAGAGTTTAATTGCATGGGGAGAACTCTATCCACACAAGGAAATATCATTCACACATAACTGCCTCCCAGAGGCACCTCCACAGGGAGATCCAGGGTTCACTGGGGTCCCAGGACTGGGCCCACTGTCCTCTACCACCCCCTGTGACAATCCAGCTGAACAAACGGAATTTCAAGAGGGGAAGTGACTTGCCCAAAAGCACATGTTAGAGTGACCGCTGGAATCCAGGTGTGCCCGACTCCACTCTCTGTATCTCCCCTGACCATATATGCTAAGTTTTCATGACTCACAAACCACATCGGGAAGGGTTTTTTGTTTTTTATTTTTTGTTTTGAAACATTGATGCCACTCAGGAATTTTGCCAAGTCTGCACAGTACTCAGATTGTCATTGACTTAATATCTTTCTTTAAATCAATCCCTACTTTTAAACTACAATAAGCTTATTTAAAAGAAAACATTCCACCACTGCCACTGCAAATAGAAAGCCAGTATCCCTTGCCAAAACAGAAACTGTTAAAATAAATACAACAAAAAAAACAAAGAGCAATGTTATTAAACTCTAGCCAGACTCAGTTTCAGGAAGGAAGCTGAGGCCAGCTCTGTCTTTATTGAAAAAGGAGATTAGCAAGGATTGGAGAGGCGTTAAATCCATGGCAGCACCATGGCAAGCCTTTCTTTTTCATGTGAACAGAAGGATTAGGTGTGAATTGCAGAGGAAGTCACTTTCCACGTTTTGAGTCCCTGTCATCTAGTGCCGGGTCCGGTTCTCACCTGGAATCCCCTCCTGGCCCTCTAGTGGTAGAATCTGACACTAGGGAAAATTCTGCCATAGGCCAGTGCTTCTGCAACTTTAATGGGCACGAGTTTCCTGGGGTTTTGTTAAATGCAGTTTCTAATTAAACAGATTGGAGATGAAGGGGCGAGATTCTGCAGTAATAGTAAGTTCCCAGGTGAGGCCAATGCAGCTGATGGCCCATGGATTACACCTGAGGACAGTCTAGACCGGGGTCAGCAAACTATGAATTATCAGCCAAATCTGCAACTCTCCAACCTGTTTTTGTGACTAAAGTTTTCTTAGAACACTGCTGTCCTCACTTGCTTATATATTATCTTGTGCACTACACAGCAGAGTTCAATAACTCCAACAGAGACCTCATGGCCTTCGGACCCTAAAACATTTACTGTCTGGTCTTCTTCCAAGGAAGTTTGCTGACCCCTGGTCTAGACAGCAGCCCCTTAGGCCTTCACAGGTCCCTGACTGCCAAGGCCATAGGGAAAGGGGCCTGGTGACATGTCCAGCTGTCATCTCGGCCACCCACTTCTCAGAGCAGGCACTAAAAAACTTTTTTTTTTTTTTTTTTTAATATAAGTAAAGGTGCCTGTATAGAACGCAGTATGAACAAGAGTTGCAATGGGTAAACATTTTGATGGGTTAAGGATCAGGGCTGTCAGATGAGAAATTAAATTGCCTTTGAACCCTGTGAGTCAAAGACACTGCTGCAGATCATGGATGTGGAGCCAGAGCCCTGCACATGCCACCTTCAGCCTCAGGAGCCTTCCTTGTTGAAAGAGGCAGGTCTGGCTTCTTAGTAATGGAGACTCAGAGCTCTTACATGGGCTGCTGGCACATCTACCAGTGTTCAACACACACCTCCTCAGGACCTGCAATCCTACTTCTAGGTATTAGAAAGACAATTCTGCAAGTGAGTCTCGGCCTAAAAATGCATGGCTTTTTTTCACAAAATGGCAAGTGTGAAAGAAGAACCACTGAACAGAAGTGCATTCACATGTGCGCTTGAGGGCATGTATAAAATTGTTCTCAGCAGCACTATTTAGAGTACGCTGGGGCAGAAAACAACCCAATGTCCATCAACTGCAGAAGGGATAAATACACTGCAGTATATCCATACAAGGGAATACTATACAGCCCTGAAAATAACAAATGATTGCTACATCCAACGGCATGGATGAATCTCGCAGACATAATGCTGAATGAAAGAAGCCAGGCACATTAGAGTATGACTCTATTTGTGTGAAGCTCAAGAACAGGCAAAACTAACTTATGGTAATGGACATCATTATAGTGGCTACCTATTGCGGTGATGTATTGACTGATAATCTCTGGTGTGCTTTTGGGCAAGTGATTTAACCTTTCTGTGCCTGTTTCCTCACCTGTAAAATGGGGCCATTGATAGTACCTACTTCACAGGCTTGTTGAGGATTTCTGTAAATACAGCCACTTGAATTTTCTCTGGTACAGGCTCTAGGTAATGCTAGTTATTTGCATGTCAGTCATTAAAAGCCAGCATTTACTGAGCCCTCACCACTGCTGCAGCTGACCTCATTCAGGTTTCAGGGCCATACTAGAAGTCTCTATCTCATTCCCATTTCACAGGCCATGAAACACCAGTTTGAAGAAATGAGTGCCTTTCCCAAACAGACGCCCCAAGAGAGTAAGCAGCTCACCAGGGTTTAAGCCAGGTTTTACTGGCTGTGTGACGTTGGACAAGTTGTTTCACCCTCGGAGTCTTAATCTATAAAATGAGAATAACATCATCCATTTTATGGGGTCTTTTGGAGAAGGATTGCAGTGGTTCATGTGAATGGCTCCAGCACTAAGAGAACCTCCACAAATACTTAGATAGTTACTTGGTATTTTAAAGACATGACTTGCCCATGGCCGTGTAGCTCCTGGTTAATTCTCTGGGATGTGAATCCAGTCTTCCCACCCCGCCGCCCATATTCTTTCCAAAGCACGGACTGCCTCTTTGTGTCTTCCTTCCAGGCCTGTCTTTCCTCCGTTCCAACCACCTCGCTGCCCTCCAGATAAGCCTTGGGTTTCCAGATAGACATGCATTGAGTCCTCGGTGCCCAGCACACAGGAGCCAGCCTGGGTTGGTTGTCAGACACCTAGAGCTGACCAGTAACACTACGATCCTTGCCAACTGGGCAGGGCTTTTATTCCCAGGAGCCTGGCACTTCCCAGGGGAGAAAAAATAAGGGCTTTCAAACTCTGAGCCGGGCTCTTCACATACTGTCCATTGAGGGGCAGATGCCCAGGCCCTTAAAACTTTATACTTGAGTGAGACACAAATGCATGGTTTTCCCCAGTGCTTCCATCTATTCAAGAGATATTTATTGCACGTTTCCAGCCAGGCATGGTGGCTCATGCCTGTAATCCTGAAAACCAGAAGAAGAGGATGAGGGAACAGTGTTTCCAGCAGAGGGAACAGCATATATGAAGGCCCAGAGGTGGAAACCTTTTGAGGGGCACTGAAAGTAGCCTCATTTGGCTGGATGCAGGCAATGAGTGTGGAAGGAAATCCAAGAGTCCCGAGTACGCCGCAAGAGGATGTAAGGGTCACAGTCAACACGTTTTGAGCCCTGTCGTGTGCAGTAGTCCAAGGGACACCCCCACCAAAGGGAGAATGGTAAGAAGCTGAAGGAAGGCAGTAGTAAGGTCTGTGTGCGAATTTCAGTGGAGAAGAAATCATATGCAGTTGGGCAAAAATCAGTCAAGATTCTCAGAGGTGGTAGCATTTGAGAATGACCTTGAACCTCAACTAGAATCTTGTCGACTGGGGAGGTAGGGCATGGAGATTCCCTGCAATTCGCAGCAGAATAACTAATATATACTGAGCATTTACCACATACCAGGGCATTAGCTGGCTTTCTCCAAGCAACCTTGCAAGGTAGAGACTACTATCATTTCCACCTTATGGAGAGAAAACTGGGCCCTAGAAAGGGGAGGTCACATGTCCAAGATCTGTCTAGCTGTAGGTCAGTCAGCATAATACCTCTAGTATAAGGGGCCGTGGAGAAGTGTTTATGAAGTGTCTCCTGGGGGCAGGCTCATCTCCATGGCTGCTCCTGTCCTGTCTTTTCACGGCTTGCCCATTTGGAAGCATCCACCTGTTGAATGTTTAAGTATTGATCCCCGCATGGTATGACGTGCATAAATATTTGAACATTCAGCAGTCAGGCCTCGCTGTCCAAGAGCTGCCCCAGAGTGACTAGGGGACAGAATAATAAAATGAACTTATGTCCTATTATCTCCCTCGAGGCTTATTGTGGTTTTTCAAGCAGTTACACACATTAATGCAGGGACTCCTTTTGCTAATTCGGGAATTTCTGGCATGGAGTGGGGTGTGGTTAACATAATAGCATTTCCTCTGAAAACAAAAAACGGGCCGGGCGCAGTGGCTCACGCCTGTAATCCCAGCACTTTGGGAGGCCGAGGCAGGTGGATCACGAGGTCAAGAGATCGAGACCATCCCGGTCAACATGGTGAAACCTCGTCTCTACTAAAAATACAAAAAATCAGCTGGGCATGGTGGCGCGTGCCTGTAGTCCCAGCTACTCAGGAGGCTGAGGCAGGGGAATTGCCTGAACCCAGGAGGCGGAGGCTGCGGTGAGCCGAGATCGCACCATTGCACTCCAGCCTGGGTAACAAGAGCGAAACTCTGTCTCAAAAAAAAAAAAAAAGAAAGAAAACAAAGGCCCGATTCCCTTTTTTTTTAGGGATTTTTTTTTTAGGTTGGAGGGGGGCTTCTCAGTGTTAGTACAATTTTGGAAAGCCTGGAAGATGGGATTCTTGGTTGTCATGGAGACAGAGTCTGCTGTGAGCAGCGGATGGGTCCTGGACAGGGGGCCTGGACAAAGGGCAAGAGAGCAAAGTAGGATGGCAACAAGTCTGGGCGTCCTGACTACCAGATTGGGACTCTTCACACAGCGTCACCTGTGGCCTGATGAGAGGCTCTCTGGGGTGGCAGGAAAGCCCCCTGGCTGGATTCATGAGCTTCCGGGCCCAGAGCCCTGGCTTTGGAGGTGGCCAGGCCTAAACTGGGATCCAGCCTCTGCTCCTCTCCTACTGTGGTCTCTGGGCCAGGGACTCGTCCTCTCTGCACCTCTTTCCCCATGTATCCACCATTCCCATGCAGCGAGTGCTTGAAAATGTAGCTAGGAGGCATGGGTTTCGTGGCTTTGCCAGCAGATAGCTAAGTGCCCTCAGGCAAGTCAGTGCCTCTCTCTGGGCCTCAGTTTACTTGCAAAAGCGTTCAACTAGCTAATATCTAAGGACCACTTGTAGTCTAATGGCCACGAGTCCATGATTCAGTGAACTCTCCCAAGTCGAGGAAGACAGAGGGCTATGATAATGACATTCACAATCATCATTTCCATCATCCACTGGGCGCCTACTGTGCACTGGGAACCCTGCTGGGCACAAGGTCCTCCTCGCCTCACACCTACAGCGCAGCCTTCTAACAATCTTCTCCCTTTTAATCCATCCTGCATACATGGCCAGTGTCAGCTTTCTTAAACCCTGCCTGCTCCTTTGCTCCAGAACACTCAGTGGCTCCCCAGTGCCTCTCAAGGTCAAGACCCAACTCCTTAACGTGGCGAGTGAGCCTTCCATGCTCAAGTCCTTCCCTCTCTCAAGGACTCTATGTTGTCTCTTTGTCTAGTCCTCCCCATCCCTCGTACTCAGTAGGTGCTCAATAAATATTTGTCAAGTGAATGAACACATGGATAAAATGTTTCTCTAAATTAGGCTACTTAAACTTTAGTCATTTGCAAAGCAGCCACAAGAGTTTTGCAAAAATCTGCAAACCACGTCTATTTTTATTTACTTAAATATTTTCCTTTTTTAGATTAAATAAATGTATCTCAAAAGGAAACTTTACATCACGCTATAACTAGAAGACCAATATTACTTGCCAGAAATAGGTCTCCATTAAAATAAATACAAGGACAAATGAGCAAAGCATTCCATTCTAACTGGATGGTGTTGTCTACCAAAGCTGGCGGCCTCTCAGTTAAAACGGGATTAGTCAGTGCTTTGGAGAGGTGTTAAAGACTGAGCTAGCACCGACCTGAGATTTGCCCATTGACACAAATCACAAGGATGTTACAAGGGAGTGAATGGGAAGAGCTGTGTCACTCCAGGTTATTCCACTCCCCTGAAAATTGTCCTATCTACCTTCCGTGGTTGGCAGCCTACATTTTGGAAACCCCGATCTGCACAGCCACAGCCTCGGCTTAGGAGGTTTGCATATGAGCTCTCTGAAAGACTTTAACTCAGGCTTTTTGAAAGAGCACTGGAGGCCCCACATGCAACCACCTCAACGTCACAATATAGTGTCCCTATTTGAAGTCTCACTGCACCAGAGACAGCTCTCAGAGCTCTACTGTGATAAGAGTTTGTTAGAAACCATCTTCATGATGGAACAATGAGCTCCCCATCCCTGCAGAGATGCGGACAGATGCTGGACAGTCATGGGTGTAGGCCAGGGGCAGGGAATGTCACAGAGATGATTCAGTCCTACTGTCGGCCTATGAAATTGACCTGACAGCTAGAGTTTACATAGGTAAACAAATCTAGAGGGATGAAAAGAGGGGAATTCATTTCCTGGTCAGCAATATAGAAAAAAGAGAGAGACAATTGTGAGTGGGGTTACCCAGAAAACATGAAGGACAAAAGGGGAATGAGAATAGCTATTATTTTTCCTTTTTATAATGCTTCATCATTCTCAATCCAACACTGGATTCATGAGGAATATTTTGGCTTTAAACAACATAAACTGAATTCAAACTTGTAGGATAGGAAAAACAAATTAATGAGATAAATAGCTGACACCGCCTTCAGGTATGGCTCGATTCAGGGACTCGATCTACATCAGAATTCACTCCAGCCTCTGCCTCTCAGTTCTGCTTTCCTCTATGTTGTCTTCATTTCAGGTAGGATCTGCTCAAGTTCTACAAAGATGGCTGCCAACGTCTCTACACTTAGGAGCCTCGGTGGAGATTGAGCTTCTATTTGACAATAGTTTTAGCAAAAGTCCCAGGCAGAGTTCTCATTGGCCCAGGAAATGTCACATGTTCCCTCATTGAGGTCAGAGTGACATGCTCTGATTGTCTGTGCCCTGGGTCACATGTCTATCTCCAGGAGTAGGGAACCCACCCAACCATATAAATATGAATGAAGGAGGGGAAGTTTCCCAAATGAAGATTGAGGTTCTGTCACCCAAAGAAGCTGAAACAAATGTCAGGCAAGCAACAGTGGCCTTCATTCTTGCTACCCTGGTATCTCCACTCAAGTCTATGCCCACATCTCCATCCAGACAGCTCCTATTCAGCCTTCAGACCGCTGTTCAAATGGCACTTCCTTGAGGAAACCTTCCCAAACCATCCCACGCTGCACTGGGATCCCCGGCATGTGTGCGCCTAGCAGAGGTTGTCATTCTGGGCTTGTGTGGTTGCTATTTGATGAAAGCCTGTCTCCCATACTTGACTGGGACCTCCTTAAGAGCTGTGGCCTGTCTTGCCCATCACTCTGTCCCTAGAGCCTAGGCCAGTGCCTGGCACACAGGAGGAGCTCAGTAAATATTTTTTTGAAGTACCAATGGAGATCCACAGCACATATGACCTGGTGATCAGTGGTGGGAGGCGGATGGGTCAAGAAAGACACTAAGATTCCCTGCTCATGAATGAGAGTGTGGGGAGACAGGAGAAGTCAGGGTGACCTTGGAGAGCACTACCTTGGGAGACTTGGGGATGGATGAAAGCGGGGAGGAGGTAAGATTAGGTGGGGTGGAGGACAGGAGGTCCATCAGCAAAGGCCAGCCCTGGGGACACAGAGAGGAGGGGAAGAGTAGGTCAGGGCTGGAGAGAAGGAATCTTTTCTCTGAGTTTCTGGGGAGACCAGAGGGAAGGGCAGATGTGGCCCCCTTCCCAGGAGCCTTTATAAAAGAAGGTGGGGGGGTCAGGAGTTGGTAAGGACAAGTGAGGGAGTCCCTATGTGCTGGGTTGGGATTGGCTGGAAAGGGGAATTCACTGGGAGAATCCCTCGAACCTCAAGAACTGGGAGAAAGGTGTCTGGGGCTCCTGCCACCATCCCTGTTTTCCCTCTTAAGTAACCTGTTTCCCCATCTGTCCATCTGCACACACAGCCACTTGTGTCTCCATGACCAACCGCTGGCAGTGGACAGGGCATCCTTCCCACCCCCACTCTTACACACACTCCCAGCCTGGTACGCAGAGCCTGGTCACCCCAGACCAGGCCTGCGTTTCCAGGTGTAAGGAACAGGAGACGCCGCCCTAGGACAAGAGCAGGGAGGGGGCAGGGGGGCAGGGGCCCACCCCCACCCACAGCGACCCACAGAGGGCGGGAAGAGGACGAAGGCAGAGAGAAACAGAAAGGACAGGCTCACAGAAGCAGAGCGGCAAGGCTGGAAGGAGAATAGCCAGGAGGGGAGAGCATGCTGTGAAGGACAGAGAGACAGAGACCAAGGCGGACAGGCAGACAGGCTGATGACCCAGGCCGAGGCCGGGAAGAGCCGTCAAAGGAAGGAGAAGGAAAGAGAGAGGCAGGAGGGGTACGGCGGGGCAGGCAAGGGAAGGAGGGGGTGGGGAGAGGGAGGGAGGGAGGAAGAGAGAGGGGAGAAGGAGGGAGAAGAGAGCGGGAGAATGAGAAAGAAGGGAGAGGGGAGGCGTAGAAGGGGAGAGGAGGTGAAGGGAAAAGGGGAGAGGCTGCTGGCGGGGAAGCTGCAGGAGGCAGCTGCGGAGGGAGCGCGCGGCGCGGGCCGGGGTAGCGCTGGGCGGGGGCGGGCGGTGCGGGCAGGGCCCTCCCCCAGCTGGGCGGGTTCCGGGAGCCGCGGGCCCCGCCCTCCCCCTCCATTCCTCCGGTCTCGCTCCCCCCTCCTCTCCCTTCCCCGCGTCCCTCCGCCCGCCCTCGGAAGACCGAGAGAGCGGAGAGGTTGCGGGCGAGCTGCGCGGAGCCCAGGAGCCGAGGAGTCTGGAGCGCAGCGCAGCCCAAGCCCGAGCGGCCCCGCGTCCCGAGCGCACCGGAGCGGCCGAGCCGCCCCGCGCAGCTCCAGTCCCTGGGAGGGCAGCCCCGGCTGCAGGTAGGAACGGTCGACCGGCGTCGGGGCCCGGGGCGCGGGGCGCAGAGCCTGGGACAACAGGGCAAGACCGGCCAGAGCTCCGAGCCGCCGCCGCTAGCCTGGCCGGGTGGGGGGCGGACACCTCGAGATTCAAGCGCCCGCGCCGCATCTCCCCTGGGGCCACATGAAGGAACAGGGGCGCCGCTGGGTCCCCGACGGGCGCTCAGGCCATCCATCCCCCGTGACACGCGAGAGGCAGGAAAGCCCGAACCGCACTGAGGGTCGCGAGAATTGCGTGCCCCTTCCCTACCGCTCCTGAGCTTTTGTGCCCCACTGGCCTCGAAAGTTGGTGCTGGATTCTGCAGGAGCCGTCGAAGCGCCCTATTCAGTCCCCAGGGGATGGAGGGGATGCGGAGTGAATGATACGAAGTGCGTTAGGGGACCGTGCTCCACTTTCCCAGTCGTGGGGTCAGCTGAGCCGAGTTAGAGCTATGCCCCTCATTTGTTCTCTGCGGGCTATGGCGGGGTCCGGTGTGACTTGAAGATGGGACATCTCGTTTTCCATCCTGGGACGGCCCAAGCTCTCAGAAACATTAGCTTAAAAGCACACCAGGGCTTGGGCTGTGCGCACGGAAGCTCGCGCCGTGCTCTCCCAGCCCCGACTTTTCCCGAGGGATGTGGGGTGCGGGAGGTCCCTTAGAGAGCTGGAGGACTGTGCCTCCTCGCTGCTGCGGTAGCTGCGCTCACTTGATTGCTTTTCGTCTCTGCGTTTACTCCCCGGGGCGACACTGCTCGGGACAGTAGCCCCGGGCAGTGCCCATTGGGTTCTGAGCACACATCCCCACGGGTCGCACCCACAGATGTCCTGTTCTACGCTTGGCTCTGTCTTCCGACAAGAAACTCAGACCGGGCAGTCCCCTATTGAGACTCTGAGCTAATATCCTCCCAAAGTAGACGTGAACCTCAAGGAGAAAATTGGATTTTTTAAAAGCCAAATGATAACGCCACATTCCTTTCCTTTGTGGGACTGGAGTGCACATTCCCTTTCCCAGGAAGCTTAGCCTTATCCCCATGAAGATAAGGAAGGGGGGAGAGTTGGGAGAGGGAGGGAATAAAATGGCTCCTGAGCTTTTGTGACATCCCAAAAATCATAGATCATGTCAGACTGAGTTGCATTGGGGGTCTACCTTTGTTTTTCTGTGACACACAAGGTGGGTGTTTGGCAAGAGAGTGGGGATGTTGGGTGCTGGATAGTGCCTGGATTCTGTGTCTTTGGGAACTTTGGGGGGAAGTGTCCTCCTAGGGGAGCCTAAAAAGGCTACCCAAATCCCCCAAATTCCAAAACAAAAGAGGTCAGTGCAAACTACTGGCATCTTGCAGGTTACCTCTTTCTCTTTGGAGCACATTGGGAAGGACTGACCCAGCTCCAGATCCGGGTCTGGTCCAAGCAGGCGCAGACCCTCCCCAAGGCAGAGAAGGGGAAAGTGAACTTGCCCTTAGAAGTGTGAGTCCCTGGGGGAGTCAGAGGGACCTTTTCTCAGAGCAGCCCTGGCAAAATGGCTGAGCCTCCCTTGAGCCTCAGAAATAAATTGTCAGGCAGGCAGCAAACAAAGAAAGAGCTCTGTCTCCAGCCAAGCGCTGGCTCAGTGGCCAGTCCTTGGAGGACAAACAGTGAGTCCCAGGCAGAGAGACATAGCCTGGCTTGCCTGGCAGAGCATCTGGAAAGTGGGGTTCCCTAGGAACACACAGGAGAGGGGCAGCCACTCTGGAAGTAAAATCAGGGACCCTCTGTCCTGATGGCGGGCCCTTTATTTTAGGGCTGGAGGCTTGATGAGAAACGGCTCTCCAGGAACTTAGATGGTGCTGGGAAGGATGTCTAGAGACCAAGGAGTAGGTAGCTTAGAGGGTAAAGATGAGGCAAAATCAAGCCCACCAAGGCTGAAAGATGCACAGTGGCCACGTCTCTCCTGTCTGCCACGGATTTTACATGCCCGGTGAGCCCAGAGCAGCAGAGGCTATAAATTTGTTTACACGTGGCCCAGAACACAGCAGGACCTCAATAAATCTCTTAGAATAAAGCCTGCATGGATGGAAGGTGATGCTAGCGCTGGCATGGACGTACCTGCAGTCTCTACCTGTCTCACGGAACCAGGTAGCCTATAAAATGTGGCCCCTTAGTCCATAGCCAGGAATGAATGCGCCCCAGATGAGGGTGTGCTTTGAGCTGGGGCATTGCCATCTCTGGCCAGGTGACCTTGGGTACGTTCTCATTCCTGTTGGAACCCAAAGCTTCTAATGTGCCAGGGCTTATCATTCCTACAAGAACCATGTGCAGCAGGCACTATTCTAATTCCCATTTCAGAGGCGATGAAACTGGATGCAGAGAGGGGAAGTGACTTGCCCAAGGTCACATAGCTAGGAGGAGGAAGGGCAGGGATCTCAACCCTACTGTTCTAATTTCCAAGCCAACTGTGTCCTACCGTGGGTCTCTGGGCCTCAGATTTTCCAACCGTAAAGTGCAGTGATCGGATGATAGTTCCCATGGGCCTGCCAATGAAGCAGTGTCTGGTCCTCTACCTTGGTGGCATATGACATGCTGAGAGCACCATTAAATAAAGCACCAATCCAGGCCGCTTCTTACCAATGCACAAAGACATTCCTTGGCTTGGCTGTGAGCTCAGCACTGAGATAGGGTTCCACGCTACTTGGAATTTGGAGATGTCTTACCCCCCGCCCCTTGCTTGTCTGTGAGTCGCAGGCAGTGTTCATGACAGTTGATTTAGCCTTGCCACCTCTAGCCGCCTGCATCCTGAAGTCCATCTCCTTTGTCCTTCAGATCCCATTAACGTTGCCTAGCCCAAAATGTGCCCACCTTCCCCTTGGCCACCACCCCACCCCAGCAGCCCCTCTCCTCAGCCACAGCCCCAATGCCAAACCCAGTTAGAGCTACTTCATCGCCTCTCAGCCCAAATGGAAACTAAAATGCGAGTATCAGCTGGCCTGTCTATACCTGTGTCGGGACTGCCCCTTCCATTCAACCGTGCAATGTCACCTGAGCTTCTCTGTGCCTGGAGAATGGTGGGCAGGGTATAGCCCCGCTGGATGACAGCAACTTCAAATTGACTCCAGTTGCCAAGAGCATTTGGGCACTGTCCCCACAAGCTGAAAAGACCATCATGCATCCACTGCCCTGTGGCTTGGCGGGCCTCGGTACTGGCTTCCCAAATGGGTCCTGCACAGGTGGCTCTTCTTGCTAACTTTACCCTGTTCTCTGAAGGGCCCTGGGAGGTGGAGGGGAAGAGGTTGGCGTTGGAGAAAGGAAAGGTTGGGAGGCCAGATGTGCACTCCAAAATAGTACTTCCCAGGAAATGGGCCTCAGTGAGCATATGAACATCCAGCATCTCCATCTACTCCTTGCTCACCTAAGACCTCTGAGGTCAGGGGAAGGGGCTATGGCATCAGTGGGAAGAGGGCCAGTAGCAGAGAGGAGAGTTGCCTGGCATAGGCAGTAGGTGTGAATGCTGTGATATTTCAGCAGACACCTGGAATTCAGTCATAAACAGAAAAGGAAAAAACACTAAATATTGTTCCAGTGGCAATTGTATCAAACACAGTAATAACTGTCAGTTACTGCGTGTTGGCAAATGCCAGGGAATGTGTTGTGTGCCTTACTTATATCATTGCAGTTAATTTTCACAAAACCATGTGAGGTATGTAGCATAATGATCCCTGTAGGGGTGAGGAAACTGAGGCAGAGAGTGGCTAGGGCACTTGCTGCAGGATCACTGGGCTAGTAAATAGCCTTGGAGCCCAAACTCAATCACAGCATGCTTAAATTCTTGCCACTGAAAAGCCCCTGACATTGCTTACTTGGCAATGACCATGACCACCCCAGCTGCCTCCACCCTAGTTAAGGAGCTGCACAGTTTACAAAGCACTTCCTCATCCAGTCCATCTGTGGAGCTTTGCCACAGCTCTACGAGGCATGATAGCTTCTGTGTGATGACTGGGGAAGCTGACTTGCAGAGAGATGAATTTGTACCCAAGGTCCCTCAGCTGCTAGGCTACAGAACTGGGGTTCAAATTGAGAAGTCCAGCCTGTTACAACCTATTTGGGACCTAGATTTGAAATTCATTTGCAGCTAGTGCTGATGTCATGCACTCAGCCATCTTTCCTTAACTCTCAGGTGTCTCCCAATTTTGTCCCCACCATCTTGCTGCTCAAGAAGCTATTGAGAGTGCCCTGACAAAGCCATCAGCTGCATTTACCGTGATCTGACATGACACAAAAGTGGCATCCGGTTCTGTGCAAGATGCCTGCAGCGAATGGCCTTCTATTTTTACATTTCTCACAAATTGGAAATTACAAGGAGGCCAGGTCTTGCAGAGAGATTGGCTGTGGTGCTCTGAAAGCAGGGGATGTGCAGGTAGGTGGAACGGGCCATGTTAGGGTGGCAGGGGCCCTGTTGGCTGTGAAAGGGGCCCCCTGGCTGCTGGGGCTGGATGAGATCCTGGCACATAGACCAGGCTTGGGGATGCAGGAGTCAGTGGCTGCCTTGGACGGTGACCTGCAGCTCTGCCCACCTGTCGGCTGCCTGTGAGAGCTGTGTCTCACGCCAGCTCTTGAGATAACTGAGCCCTGGCTAGAGGGACATTCAAGGTCAAAGATGCCCTGAAACATCGACAGCAGGTTGCTTTCATGGATGTGTTGTTTGATAAGGAGGTTCTGTGCAGGGAGAGGCCAGCAGCCACAGGGAGGTGAGCAAAGACATTTTGTTGTAATTTGCTGTAACTCAGGGTTGATCGCGATACTCCCGGTCATCAGAACCTCACTTTGGACTTTGCTAAACATGCTCTTGCAACTGCTCTTTCTTTTGATCGTGTATGAAGTATTCCAGGGGAAGAAAATATGGTCCTTGACATCCTGAAGAAGAATCCTCTATCCAATAAGGAGTGACTTTTCTTTTAAGCTAGTTTTCTCAAAAAGCCCAAATCAGAATGACCTTGACCCAAATGAGGCTCCTCTGCACACATGTGCATAGGTGAACAGGTTAACAGTTATGTAGAATTTCTCAGTTTTCAAAGTGTTTTCTTAGTTGAAGCTTGTGACAGCCCCAGGAGCTTCAAGTGAAGATAATTTTATTGTTATTATTAGTACCATTATTGCATCCAAAAGATGAAACTGAGGCTCAGTGAGCCCTCACTCCTCATCTCAGTTCCCTGGTTTCCCAGCTGATGGAAATCACTTTTACTAGGCTGAAATCCAAGCTCACCAGGTAGCCCCTTGAGAAAGAGCCCAGATGAGGCCAGATCTGGTAGGAGGGCAGAGCACAGAGCACGCAAAGATCAAGATGTACAGGAGAGCGTGGGAAGGCACGGCTGTGAGCTTCGGGAGAAAAGGGCTGTGGCATCTTTTCCTAGCCTTACCTGAGCTCTGTCCAGAGATGAACATCTCCTTGGTTATACCCAGAGTTTGGGGTCTAAAGTGCGGTCATTTGGCTGGTAGCTCCCAGCAGTCACCAGACCTGGAGGGAGAGGAAGGGACAGTTGCTCTCAGACACCTAAGGGCACACAAGCCTGCTTTTCTCCGTGAATGGGGTGGGGGGGAAGAAATGAACATGAGGGGCCGCCAGGAGATTTCACAGAAGGATCTAAAGGTCTTGATAGCCAGGAAGGTTAAGGGGAGTGTTCGTATGTAAGCCTCAGCTCAGACCCACTGTAGAAACAGGCTATGTGCTTCTGAGCCATGCCCAGGCAAGAGGGCAGGGATGGGGGGGGGATATGGGATGGAAACCACCTTTCCCTGGCCATGACCCACTCCCCTCTGCCTTTGGACTGTTGTCATGCTGAAGACTGTGAAATACCACGAGTTCTCGGAGCTTTCCTCTGGGGCGCAGGGGGAGGCAAGAGAGGGTTTGCTAGTTGCCTGGCTGGATGGTGGGAGAGAACTTTTCCAGCTCAGCCCTGACCATGAGTTTGGAGGGCCACTGGGCAGTGGCCCCTGAGCCGAGGCTGATGCTGGATGATAGGTGCTATTCTCCCCATCTGCCAGAGGGGGACCCTGAGCCCAAGGGTGGTGGAGTCACTTGCCCCAGGTTTGGACCCAGGCCTTGCTGATGCCAACACCATGCTGCTTCTGAAAAGCACTTGAGACAGGTTACCGTGGAGGGGCCAGGGCTTTTTCTCTGTATTCATCATTTCTGGCTGTGCCATGCAAGAGCTGAGAAAAAATAAAAGTAATACAAAAGAAAAGTGACCAAAAGCAAAAGCCACCAGCCTCCCGGGCACTGTCTGAGCTGCCATCGTGCAATCAGCCTTCACTGCTGCCTGAGCTAAGCCCCTTTCCGTCCAAGTCAGATGCTACCAGAGCTCAAGATCAAGGGCCCACCTATGATTTAAAAAATAAAAATAAAAAGTAGACCTGGGGAGGGAAAGGGAAGAAGTCATCTTACTGAAGAGCATTGTTTAAACATGGAATTTAAATGCACGCATGTATGACATATGCATTTTTAGCAGGTTGGTCCAGCATAATGACACAGAATGATCTGATATGTACATCCCTCAGTCTTGGGCTCTGCCTGTGACCTAGGCACTGAGCCAGCACTTCACAAGCATTGTCCCAGGATCCTCAATAAGAAAACTGAGGCTCAAGGAGCTCAAGAAGTTGCCCAAGGTCATACCACTGACATGCGGCAGAGCTGGGAATCAGATCCCAGGCTGCAGGGCTCCAAGGCCTGGGCTTGCAGACCAGAGGAAGAAGTGGGAGAGGCATCTCCTGCCGGGCCTCGAGCCTGTGGGGGACTGTGGGCAGGTTCCTTTCCCTTTCTTGGCTTTGCATGCTCAGTTCATACGGCCAAGGGGCTTGGACCATTGCATGGGACGATCGGCTGCTCCCCACGCCAGGCGCCAGTTCTCCAGGCAAGGGGTGGGAAGCTGCATGCCCCACTTCCTCCTCTCCTCCTCCATTTCCCCCATAATAGCCTCCCCGAGACTAATGACTGAGGAAGATAAGAGCCCTTTCTCCAAATGGCAGTGAATGCCACTAATGACAGAGCAGATGCTGCACTGTTAATTATTCCACGGGTATTAAATGAAAATGCCAGCCCCGGAGGAGTTAAATAGCACCACTGACCTGGCAACGGCTGTGCTTAAAAGTGGTACCATCAGCCTGGGCTGAGGCAGAACAACCTCCTCCCCAGACTTGGAGCTAGATGGGAGTCACAAAGCAAAGATCCCCTCATTGGTCATGGACCCCTCTTCATCTTCAGCTCAGGTTTCAAAGCAGCTCCTTGGAGACACGGATCAGTGGCTGCTTTGGGAGATTTTCTTAGAGGCCCCTAGGGGCCTAGACTAGTTATCCTCAGGGGCACATGTGGGCAAACAATTGGACCAAATAAAACTCTGAGCACCTACTGTATGCCAGGTCCTATTGTGGATTGTGGAAAGAAACCAGGCGCTATTGCTGCCTTTTAAAGATCCCCTGGCAGTCAAAACCATAGATTCCTTAAGAGCAGGAATGTTGTGTCTTTGGAGTCTCAGAGTGGGTGCTTCTGTCTCACTTTGATTACCTGCTTGGTTCCTTGAATGAGAGCCAGAGGCCACGCAGATGGTGGCCAGAGCAAGATTGGTGGGCAGAGGGACTGGGCCAGGATCAGGCTGTCTTCTCCAGGTACGAGCAACATGACCTTTCTGGACGGCTTAGCCCCAGGCTCTGAGGGGAGGCATGACGTGGGTGAAGAGCTGGGTTTCCACTTGCTGAAGCACCACGGGCAACTCCTTTGCCCTCTCTGAGCCTCAGTTTGCACATCAGCAAAATGGGGAGAATAAGGGCTATGATGGCTTCAGGCAAAACAACTGTTTTCTAACCAACCCTGGCCCTGAATCTGGAGAATCAGAGACCTCATAAATGTCTGAAGGTTGACATTCTGGAGGCAATTCAGAAGAGAGAGAGAGTGTGGTCACCAAAGACAGCGTCTGGTTCTTCCTGTGGGTCTCACTCAAATCTCGCTTCAACCCCCAAGTCATTTCCAACAGCTCAGGTCACTTGTTTCCAGCTTTCTGAACCTGGAAAGCTGTTTCTCAGGTTTTTCTAGGCTAGAGAAAGTAACAAAACCCACCCATTTCAGACATACCTGTGTTATAGATGGGTAAACTGGGGCCTAGAAAGGAGGATTCCTAGGCCTTGCAGATGCTAGGACCCAGAGCTTCTAACCCCTAACCCAGTGCTCTTTCCCTTGCACCAAGCCAGCCCAGCTCCTCCGTTGAGAAATTATTAAATAGAGTTGGTGGAAGGACTCTGGTTGCCGTGACAACAGAGCCCGTGTCCTTGGGAGATAATGGCGTTGCACAAGGCAGAGTGATGTGTGTTGAATGCTGATTCGGGAGCTGCTGGAGTGAGAGTGAGCACAAGAGAAGAGTGGAGGGGACCATGTCTAGGGCTCGAGCTTCCCCAGGAAGGAGGTGCGGGGCTGGTAGGGGTGGGGCAGCTTCAGAGCAACTTGCCTCCCCTATGTCCACCCTTCCTACAGCCTTGTCAGAATGGGATACTTCCCTGCACATCATGGAGGTGCAGAGTCAGGTGAGGAGAGGTGAAGTGACTCACCCCAGGCCACACAACCAGGAAAGAGCCAGAGCTGGGATTATACCTCCAACCAACATGGGGGGCCTAGGCTACAGGGAGGGCCTGGAAGGGGTTCCCCTACAGGGGCAGGAGGTGGTTGACGGAATAGGGTTTCAGAAGGGGGTGTGCCAGGGCCCTGCACTTATAGAACCTAGACCTCTCCAAGCCTTAAGGCCTCGTGGAGGTCCAGATGGGCCAGGAAGACAATTCCAGCTGAAGAGGAAGAGAAAACAGAATATCGGTGTAGCTAAAAGCATCAGCTTTGGAACCGAAGTTACATTCCTCCCCGCCACCTCCTAAACTGTGTAATCCTGGGCGAGTGACTTTCCCCCTGAGCCTCAGTGTCCTCATCTGCAAAATGGGGATGATACCAGCACCTACCTCATAGAATTGTGGTGAGACTGCATATGGCAAGGCAGATAAAGCATCAAACCCCAATCCTGGTCATAGCTCAGTCACCAGCAGCTGTTGTTATGAACCAAAGGGGAGAGGCTAAGAGAAGGCTCCACTCCCAACCACGTATCGGCTTGTAATTTGTGTACTGGAAGAGTGAAACTGGCTAACGGAGTACACGCATGATACATATCATGGCTCCTCATTCCAGGCTAGTAAATAGCACTAAAACAAATGAACAGCTCCATCACCAAAAATGTACATAAATATTTTGCCTTTGAAGAGTGTGAATGGTGTACCTCACTGCAAATGTACTGTCCTTAAAAACCTATATGCACACCTCACTGGGGGAATTTGTGTTTTCTCTGTGCCAGCTATCTAAATGACTCCATGCTGCAAACGCTTTTGGAAAATAAACACTCTCACACCTAATTTCTATTCTGCGCAGCTGGTGCAGTATACTTACCTCCCTAATCGGGATTGGAGAACATGGGGTTAATACCCTGTGAAACCCCAAAGTGCAGCATTTGCATGCTGGCAAAGATGCAGGCTGGCAGACAACCCCATTCCATTTTGGAAGCGGAAAGAGGGTGCTGGACTCAGGCATTTGGCTGTTTCAAAAGCGCTGGTGAGAGCTGGGATCCTGATGATTTAGATGCAAGCAACCATTTTGTTTGTTTCCGCAAACCTGTTTGAGCAAATCCACCCCCAGAGATAGCAGCCTGTTTCTGGGTCCCTGAGAGAGAGGGTCATTTGTTCGTTGCTGTTCCTGGGGCTGGATGCCAAGCTATAAGGCAGTGAGCTGAGTACCTTGGATCCTGACACCCCTATTTCATGCAGGGAGGAGAGGGGTCAGGGAGACTGATTCAGTGAACAAATAAAGACAGTTGACATTTAACCAGGATTTTAACGGGTGTGCTAAATTGCAGGATACATACACATATCCACTTTGGGAATCGTGTTTAATAAACAATTTGCTCCAAGAATTCGATTTGATCAGCATCTCCCAGGGACTCCCACCATTCCCTGAATTGATCGCCTATAGGTTAAGATAACACTGACCTTCTGCTCAGGACTTTTTCCCATCGCTATTTAAAAATATAAATGATAGCCCTGATCAGGTGGTTTATTATAATATCTGTCAGGTATCAAGTATTTACTATGTTGCAGATGCTATACTAGCTACATATTTTCCCATTTAATCCTCATAGCAGCCCTAGAAGTAGGTGTTATCACTTCTGTTTTAGACAGAGAGGGTAAGTGACTAACCTGTAGTCACACAGCACTGAACCAGAGCTGAAACTCAAAACTAGGTGTCCTTGCCCATAGGGAAGGACAAATTTTAAGTCCCATGAACAATGAGCACACTTACGAAGCGTTCCTGCTTGGGGTGTCACAGAGTGATCTGGAGTTTGGTCGTCAGGAGCCATTATAGGGGCAAGCAGAGGAGGGCATTGCTTATTGTTCGTGGGACTTAAAGAAAATTTGTACAGTAAAAATCAGATTTTTAGCCAGACATGGTGGCACATGCCTGTAGACCCAGCTACTTGGTGGGCTGAGGTGGGATGATTGCTTGAGGCTGAAAGGCAGAGGTTACAGTGAGCCAAGATCCTGTCACTGCACTCCAGCCTGGGTAACAGAGTGAGACCCTGTCTCAGAAAAAAAAAAAAAAAAAAAAAATCCGATTTTACCAAATGAGTAGGCTGTTCTTGCTACATAGGAGTTTATACTTTACAAAAACAAGGGGATCTATACCATAAAACTCCTTTCCTTAGCTAAGCAAGTGAGTCAAGAACAGATGCACTGGTGAATGTGAGCATTTGAGTCTTTTAAAAATAAAATTAGCCTTTATAATGTGGGAAAATATTTTTGACCCTGGAATCTGACCCTTAATTGACTCTGAAAATACACGCCTCCCTCATTCTTGCAGAATATTCTAAAGCAGAGTCTCTCTGCATTTTTTTAAATCCAAAGGAGCTTTCATTAAGAGAACAATAGGGTTTGTTGTTTCCCAAATATAAAATTATAACACCAAACACGCTTTTTCAAACTTCACCACCCCCAAGCATTTGACATATCCCCTAGGGAAGGGGCAATATTAACCTCATCCATCTTCCACTGCTTAGAGAAAGAGCTCTACTGAGCAGTCACTCAGTAGATTGCACCATGTATACAAGGATTGCAAATTCAAGGGCCATTAGGGCCAGACAGGTCACAGAAGTGAGTAAAAAGGTCAGGGATAGGATGACAGTAATGGTGGGACTTGTAGTAAACTAGGAAACACAGGCACCACTTCCCTTCTCCAAAGCATGCAAGTTTAAGTTCCAAAATTCACATCTGACACCACTCAACCAAACATATCTGTGGGACCCATTCAGCCCCAAACCACCACACTGAGATCCCTGGTGGTTCTTATCGTGACCTTGTGTGATCCTGGTCCAGGCAGTTTCTCTTTGGGGCTCAGCCTGATTGTCTCTAGAAGGGGGCTGATAGAGCATGCAGGGCTGTCTGGAGAGAGAAATGGAGTCCCAGGTGTGGACGTTTGGTAAAGAGCTGTGGCACTGTCTGCAGCCACTGTCATGGACGCGGCTTCCGTGACGCTAAGCCGGCTCTCCCCTTGGGCTGTGCTCCTGCACGTGACTTATTTAGTTCATCGTTTAGATCAGGCAGCTCTGGCAGCGTTATTATGTCTTTTCCCCAAATCTGAGTTCTTAAAGGGCCTTTATCTTAATGCCCGTCGCAGCCTTCCAAGCACATCTTGAACAGGAATGAACAGCTATTTTAACCCCACGGGCTTCTTACAAGTGTGTTTTAAAAGGCAAAGAGCAATGTAAAAGAATGGCAAAAGGTCATCATGCCGCTCTTATTTCCTGGTCTGAGTTAATCCTTTCTGGCCAGTTGAGCACAGGGCTTTTACAGAGACATCCCCTGGAACTGAAGTCCCCCAGAAAGCCCCACATTCATCAGAGGCAGGAGGAAGAAAGGAGCCTGGAACAGGCAGTCAGGGAGCAGATTGTAGGGACTCGGACCTCTTCCATGGGGGCTCCCCCTCGTGCCCAGCACAGGGTATGTTCTCAATGGATCCCTCAAGCTGGCGTGGGGAGACAGCTGTCCTGTGTGGAAGGTTGAGACTAATGGGCTGGCTAATTAGGAAGTCAGTGGAAGAGGCCCTGCAGCCTGGGTTCAAATCCCGGCTCCTCAGCCACTTTTGACCTTGGGCTCTGCCAACCTCAGGCTTGTCGTGGCTGAAAGGCAGGCTCCCTCCCTCCCTCCTTGGGTTCAGTGAGCTGACACAGTGGAGCCTCGCACAGCTTACAAGCAGTGAATGGCACATCTGTTTTCTCTTCTGTCTTTCCTTCCTCCTGCCCGTTTTTCCTCTTTCCTTTTTCCGATCCCTTCCCGTGCTCCTCCTTTCTTCCTCCTGTTCTCCTCCTCATCACTTTGCTCCTTTATCCCCACCTTCTTGTCTGTTTCTCTCCTCCTCTCCTTCCACTTCCTCTTCTCTTCTTCTCCCCCTCCTTCTCAACCTCCTCTCTCTCCATCACTCTCCACTCCCTCAAATCCACCCGGGGATGCCTCCAAGTTCCCATGTCTGATCCCAGGGTGCGATGCTCCTCTTTCCACAGCACGCATCTCCGTGGGCACCCTCCAGCCCCAGCATGTGCTCCAGGGTCAGCCCAGGGGGTGACGTCCAGGACTTTCCTTACAGGAAGCAATCAAGAGGGCTTCCGGAATTAAACCACCAGGAAGCAAGGCCAGTTTTTGCCCGAGTGCATACCTCACTGGCCCCACAAGAAGAAACAGGCCTAAGGGGCAGTGGTGTGCTGGACCTTGCTCAGAGATGGCACGAGTACTCAATCCTGTGACCTCATATTAGTACCTTTCACGGGCCACGGTGGGAGTGTTTATACCACAGCAATCAGCAGGCACTGCAAACTGAGTCTTCTGTTTTGTTTCCTGAGAGCCCACTGTTAAAGCTTACCAGCACACCACTGCTCTGTAGACCTGCCACCTTCTCCAAAGCAAATGTTTCTGTGCTGAGGCCTTGTAAGAACAAAGTCCTTTGCCATAGGGGGCAGAACCCAAGAGAGCGCACGCATATCTAGCACTGTTCAAGCTGCCAGCTATCTGGGAAGCAGAGCAGGTGGAAGACCTGGGCCCTTTCTTACAGAGGTGACAGTGCAGCTGGGATGCTAAGACAGACGAATCTGAAATTAGGAGAGAAGCCATGTCGTATAGGGTGACCAAGCCTTCCTCCTCACCCGCACCATGGTCCTGACTCGGGCACTGTCCTTTCACCAGCCCTGTTACAGCAACCTCCACCCATGTTCCCTCTTCTCCTCCCCACACAGCTGCTGGGCAGTTTTGCCAAGTCACCATCACATCAAATCTCCCCCCTTTTCAGGGCTCAGGTGGCAGCCCTGGTGACTGCCCCATGCCCACGGTGGAGAGGGATAGTTAAGAACATGGGCTTTGGAATCAAACTGCAGTGTCCGGGATCTGAGACTGCGGGAAGTTGTTTTACTGTCTGAACTTCAGTTTCCTCATCTGTATGGCGTGAGAGTTAAATGCGATCATCCATGAAATGCAGTAAACATGTTAAGCACTTCCTCAGCCTTCGGTGTGATCATCATTCTCATTGCAGGGTAAAATGTGCCCTCTTTTCCTGCATCAGAGCTCTCTGCTACTACAGGGCACCGCCTCTCCTTCTCTGTGTGCTGTGGAAGACTTACCCCGTGGATGTGGGTTGTCCATGACCCATCTCCCAGCCGTCCCGAGAGCTCGGTGGCAGCAGGACTCAGACTCCAACTTACATCTTTGTCCCTCTGCACCCAGCATGAGGCCCGGCTCCCGGAGATGCACAGTTGATGTGGATGGGATTGAAAATTGCCTTGACAAAATGAAGTGCTCAGTTGGGCATTACAGATAATTAAGGGCCAGAACAGACATTAGTAAAGCACTGATCGTGTGAGTGAGACAAGCAGGATTGGATTAGAGTGAGGCGGAGCTAGAAATCCGAGTCTGACTCTCCCGCTTACACACAGAAGAAAGCCGAGGCACAGAGATGGGAAGGAACTGGCATAAGGTCACACAGCTAGTAAGTTTAGGGTGAGATTTCAAACCTGTGTCTACTGGACTTCAGGGTATCAAGCTAACTGCCCTTCCTCCTCAGGTCAGCCCCTCTCTGCAGCTGCAAGGCACAGGCCATACCTGCAATTGGAGGACAGCTGGGGTCTCCAAGAGGGGAGTGCTGCCCCTAGAGGCTAGCCGCCTCCTGGGGACTCTGATTAGACCTTCCAGCCCCGCAGCTCAGCCAGAATCTCATGTGACCTCTCGGGGCTCCCTGGATACCTGTAGGATTTGTCCAGCACAACCACAGGAGCCTTTTTGGAGCCAGAACTCAGAGGCTGTCATGCCAGCAGCCTCCCTTGGGTTTCTTAAAAAGAGCAGCAGGCCTTGTCCTTGTGGAGATTTGTCCTGGAGGGAGGTGGCTGCTGGAGATGGGCCATATTTGTGAGGCCAGTTACAAGTATGGAGGGCTTGGGGGGTTCCACAGGAACCCCATTAGAGACAGAAGAGAGGTTAACAGCTTGGACACAGGAGCCCAGCTGCTTGGGTCAAGGCTTGGCACCCCTACCTCCTAACTAGGAGACCTTTGGCAGGTCATTTTAACCTCTCCGTGCCTCAGTTTACCCATCAGTAAAATGGGGGATAAAAGCAATTTAACAGACAAAAACCATTTAGAGTGGGCCCTGGCACATTAGTGTGTTCAGCTCACTTCCTCCCTGTACTGAGCGCTTCTTTTTCTTTCACCCCTTGTTAATGAAAAGCCAGGGAATGTTTCTTTTTTGTCGATGGCTGCAGAAGGAGAACCGTGACTCCTGAAGTCTGTTTCACCATTGGATGAGTCTCTCACATTCCATAGTTGCAAAGTTGAATTTGTTCTTTCCTGGGCTGTTGGGGTGGGGATGTCCTCTGGCCTTCTTCCACATTGTGGTTTCAGGGGTGTCCTAGAAAACTGACTTCCAGGCTCTCAGAGGCTAAGAGCAGAGGGGAAGGGCTAGAGCCTCTGTTTCTTCATCTGTTCTGGGGCAGTGAGGCCAGGGAAACTCATCTTCATACAGTCACACTTCTTTCCCTCTGGCACCCAGCAGGCATGCTTGGACAGGTCAGGTCATGAGGTCCGATAGGTCTAATGGCTTCAGGGAAGTGCCTGGGAGGCACTTCCTGGACAAGCAAATAGCACTAGCCTATGAGTCAGAGGGCCTGAGTCAAGTCCTGTGTGACCTTGGGCAGGTCATTTGACCTCTCTGGGCCTCAGTGCCATCATCTGCAAAATGGCACCAGTGATTGTATTAGCTTCAATGTATTTAGCACCTGCTGAACTGGGCATGGTGCTAGAAAATTCAAATCTAGTCCTCACAGAGTGGAAAGTGGTTACTATTGACCTCCTTAATTGATGAAGAAACAAAAACTTTGAGAAAATAAGTAGCTTACTTGAAAGTCACCGTGGGATGTTGTAAAGAGTAGGCATGCAATAAATGCTACTGACAAAGACACCTGCTTCTGCAAATTCCCTCTCAGGTACATTGAGGTAGCTGAGAGATTTATACCAAGGTGTGAAACTGCTTTCCTTCCTCTCTTGAGTAAGAGTGTATGGGGAGCTGGGAGCTGGGAGTCTGTCTGGTTCAGGCCACTCTCATGCTGTGTGACCTTGGGCCAGCCACCAATCTTTGTTGGGTTTTTTTCTTCATCTATAGAATGCCATGGTAGACCAGGTGCCCCAGTTCGGCATGGAGCAAGTCTGGACCAGGAAGGAGGCCAGTTGGGTCTCGGCCCTAAGCACCACTGTGCATGGGGCTGAGGATCCAAGAATGAGGCGTCCCATTTAGACCCCAAGCTGTCCCGACTAATGCATCTGTCCTGTAGCCTCCATCCCCCTGCAGGCCTGGCTGGCCTCTGAGGTCTTGTTAAAATGCTGGGCCTCGGAGGCCCCCTCTGGCAGCTCCCTTTCCATCAGGGAACCTTCTTCAGGGAGCTTTCCCTGACCCAGGACAGCGCGTGGCAAGCACTGCCCAAAGCACCTGTCGTCCTGCACAGTTCCAACCTCCCTCTAACCTTCTGCGCCTGATCAACCACTATTAATTGGTCTTCACATTTGTATAACATTTTTCAATTACAAAGCACTTTTGCAGCCATTCATCTCTTTGAGTGGCAGCCTAAGCTGCTATTTATTGACACTTCCTGTGTGCCAGGCCCTTGGCTGGCCTCTTTCCATGCATTATCATGCAATTCTCAGAGCAATTCTGTGAAATCCACATTTACAGATGAGAAAATTGGGATTCAAGCAAGCCAGAGATCTAGCCCCATTACACAGAGATTTGAATGAAGTCCCATGAAATAATCTGGGTCACCCCTGACTTAACAGCTTCTGAAGCTGTCGTATGTGCCTCAGTCATGGGACCTGCTTAAAAATCAGCTTCTCATTGAGTGGGGCCCAAGATTCTGCGCATCTGACAGGCTCCCAGGTGATGCTGACACTGTCTCTTAAAGAACTGCACTTTGAGAAGCAAGGCCCCGAGTCGCTGGGCGGTTTGAGACTCCTTAACAATAGCCCCCAGCTGGCAAGGCTGTTTCCTTATCTGTCAGATGGGTGATGTAGCCCTGGCTTACACAGATGGAATGATGCCTGGATGATATAGTGCCTGCGAAATGCCTGGCACACAATAGGTGCTCAATAAGTGCTAGCTCTTCTCCTTCGATGGGAGCTGGCATGAGTCTGAGTACACAACAGATGCTCAATAAAGCCTTGTCCAATGAATTGAGCCTAGCATTCTTCGCAAAGGCAGAGAATAAACTGTATTATGTTTCCTCTTGGAATGAAGCCAAACTCAATATTAATTTCTTTCTTGAACCGCGGAGTTTCAAAAAGGAAGAAAGGCAAAGTAGAGTGATTGCACTCTGATGCAAGCCTCTCTAATTTCTGTGATTACACAACGAGAGCAAAGCAGGCATAGTACAGCCTCAAGGAGGGGGTGGGACTGGGGTGGGGGGAGGGGAGGAGCAGCCCTACTACCAGGCCCACTGCTCCCCCTCCTCACTTCCCTGGCTCTTCAGGGCTCCCCACTCACCCCATGGCAGGGCCATGGCCTGGGACAATGGCAGCCCTGAGACTCCAGCCCTGGCCTTTCGGCCTCTGCCTAGGTCCCCACCCCACGCAGCCGCCCGTGTCTCTGATGCAGTGGAACAGAGAGAGATTGTCCAACGCGGCTTCCACACACTCCCCTCCCCCTGGCCTGCCATCTGGCCCAGGACTGGGCTGCTCACAGCCAATCATCTAGCAAGGCCCACGGGCCCCACCTCCAGAATAGATCCTGGGTGCTGGTGCCATGTCCCCCCACCTCTGCCCATCCAGCCACCGCCATGCAAGCCTCCAACATCTCTCTGGACTGGTAGCCTCTGAACATGTCTCCCTGCTTCCCTCTTGCCCCTCGGCAGCCCCTTCTGGGCAGCCAGAGGGAGACTCCTAAACTAACCGTAAGTCAGATGTCCCCACTACCTCAACCCCTCACTTCCTCCCATCCCACTTAGAATGAAACCTGAATCCTTGCTGTGGCCTCTGAGACCTGTGTGGCCTGGCCCCTGCCCACCACCTCTACCTGAATCTGTTTCCTCTCACACTGGACTCCAGCCACCTTGGCTACCTTGGTGTCTTTCAACGGTGCGAGGCTCACTCCTGCCTCAGGGCCTTTGCACTTGCTGCTCCCTCTGTTTGAAATACCGTATCCCAGAGAATCTCATTTCTGGCTCCTAATTCAGATTGAATATGTTTTGGTTTTGGCTCAGGCCAAATAAAACAAGCCCAAGGGCCAGTTTTGACCCATTTTGCCACTTCTGATGTAGGGCTTCCAAACTGTACATGTTTTCTTTCTCTTACAAAGCGTCTTGTCACTCAGAGATTGGCAAAGGAGTTCTTTGTGCTTGGTTTGGCCCCATTTTTATCAATGGCCTTAACACTTGGTCATAGAGCATACACTGAGGAAGGATGGGGGAGCCTGGGAACATTTCACCATCTTCCTGCCTCGAGTGTCTTTCACTAACTCCCTCCTTTCCAGAGGCCCCATGAGTGAGTCTTCTTCTGGTTTACAAATCTGATCCCATTATCAGCCCTGCCTCACCCCTGTAACTAGTCCGAAAGTCCCTCAGCCCAGTGTCCAAGGCCCTCCACACACTGACCTTCCCAGATTCACACTTCATACTTTAGTTCATGCACTTTCCTCCACTTGGGGCAGCTTTTCTCCCTTTTTAAACCTAATGAACACCTATTCAGCCTTCAAAGCCCTGCTCAAATGACCCCTCACCTAGGATACTTTCTCTGGCTGGATTAATGCATTTCTTCTAGGCCTACCATGTCTTCTTCTTACACCTCTTGCACCTACCACAGGATATTATGATCAGCTATAGGCAGAAATATTTCTCCTTCTAGACCATGACCTTGACAAGGGCAAGGTTCTTGTCTTATTAAATTCTCACATCCTGAGCGTCCACCCCAGCGCCATGCACATAGGAGGCCTCAGTAAGTATTTACAGAAACAAATCTTTCTGCTGGAACCTGTTAGTTCACTGATTCAGACTCTGGTGACCAGGGTGTAGTTCAGAATACAAAATGCTTGAAGAGGTGGTGCCATCATCGACTCAGCACATAGCATGTGCTCAGTAAATACTTGCAGAATGAATGTGTTAGTGAGTACAGAGGACTTGACTTGTCGTCACTGGTGGTCTGACATTAGTGTGCCCTTTGAACGTGGCTTTGGTGGAATTAAGCTAACCGTGGTATAGTATGCACCTGAAGGAAAGTGGAGCCGGATTCTGGGTCTGCAGAATGTTGTCACCTGATGAGGAAGAACTGGAAGACACTGGAAGAAGGCTTTGGAAAAATGCCCAAATTATGAGAAGGTGAGAGATGCTCCTTCCGCCTGCTCTGTCAGCAGGTAAAGGAGGCAATCACAGGCTGGCACTATCCTGAGTGGAAGAAACGCGTGGTCTTGCCAATACAGACCCACAGAGCTGTCCTCCAACACAATCCCCAAGAACCACAAAACACAGGGGTGTGTCTCGGGAAAGGAAGTCACAACTCGCATAAAGGTTGCTTCTGCTTCGGGGAAATGTTCTAGAAAGACAGCCAGGTTACCTTGCCGTGAACTCACACACAGCTGTGCTTTCTTCATGTTATTTTTCATAGGAGAGGGAAGTGCCAGGAATTAAAATTGCCAAAGCACTGTTCCCCCAGGTGTGTGGGTGAGGCACGCTTCCTGGGACCACTCCGTTTCAGCGTTGGGTGCCAGGTGTGCTCACCAGCAGGCGGCTCTTTATCGATTTCCTCCCGTGGACTGGATGTTTGGGATTTTGTTTTGTACCAGATTTTATTACAGAATAATTTTTTTAATTAATAAACAAACAAATACACCATTCCCAGCTTCTGACTGGCCCAAGATGCTGGGCTAGACCTCTTTGCCGTGGTACAAAGAGTACCCTAAACCAAAAACTTGACGTTTCTGTTAGCTGGTATTCCCCAGGAGGATGAAGAGGATGGTCTCCACTAGAGTCTTTAAAGTGCTGGAGACACTGAAAAACCTGAATAGTACGCCCTTAATTAATGTTAGTCTGTATTATTGTTGTTGTTATTGCCTTCTGGGAAGTTATGAATGCCAGGCTCAGAACAACGGATCCATACCCAGATGGTGGCGACTGCAGTGAGAACAATGGCTGAGGTTTCCTAAGCCTTAACTAGGTGCCAGGCATAGTTTTACATGCTCTGCATACATGATCTCATTTAATCATCCCCGTAACCCTCTAAAGGAGGTATTCTTGTCCTCCCATTTTACGGAAGTAACTGACCCAGCATTGGTAGGTGTTGGAGGGAGCTGGGGTCTGTCTGACTTAGCACCAGAGTGGCTTTGCTGCTGTGTAAGTCAAAGAGGCTTCTCAGTCCTAAATCCTCAAAGAAGTATGAGTTATATCAATTCATGGCTTTACTTTGTTTATCTTCATATGTTCCACGTCTTCTAAAAGGAAAACTCCACGTAGAGTCATGTGGCTCTTCCTAGGGAAGTTATAGGCATTTGGCTGAATCTGAATACATATCCCCGTATTCCAGAAATTGGAAATCACAGTATGTCTTCTTTATGGTGAGGTCTTCAGAGCATCCACCATCTCTGATCGCTCAGGGCTTGGCATGAGGAGGTGCTCAATATAGTCATGGAGAAGAACTCATGGAATGAACTTCCTAGTGAACCAGAGGAACGGTGCAGAGATTTAAGATTGCAGCAGGAACCCCCAAGCCAATGTAAGCAAAACATCTGTTTCATGACTGTGGGAATGTTTTGTAAAATCCAAGCACTAGTCTGAAGAAAGCCTGGAACTGCAAACTAGGAGCTTTGACACACTCTCTCTATCTTTTGAGCTCTAGTTTTCTCCTTCCTCAGCAGACCAACTCTCACTCTAAGTACAAGACGGGCAGAGGATGGCTGCCCCAGAGTCCCCGAGTCACTGGCAAAACTGCCCCTCTTCCTGGGTCCCATGCCAAATTCTCAGGGAAGGAGTTTGATTGGCTAGCCTGGGTCAGGTGGTCAGTCCTGGTCTGAGATGACTGGATCATTTTGAACAAATATGGCAGCCGGAGCCCACAAGTTTAGATCATGGAACAGTTAAGGGCATCATTGTTACGACAGTTAATAGCTGAGGCTGCTCTCTCCTGCGTATCCCAAGACTCCCTGGTAGACCACAGAATTGGCCGCCTCCTACTTCCTGCCATTCTCCAGGAGGGGAGGCAGGTGCCCTACTGAGTCCAGAGCTCTCTCTGACATTGCCGTGCCCAGACCAGCATCTAGATGGGCATCCAAGACCAACCTGTGTGCCTTAAAGGAGCTCAAAGTGAGCAGGCCATCCCTGAGAGCGAGGAGCAGGGGTGGCGGGAAAGTTTGGATTATCTGAAGATGGCCTGGTTCTCCGTGAACTCTGGGAGGAGATGATGGTGTTTGGTAATGGGGACTGCATGTGACGGGCTGGAGGGTGAGTGCACAGCAGACCGGACCCTGCTGGGCAACGCTGTGGGGAGGAGGCCGTGGGGGTTGGGCCAGGGCCACGCAGCATTGCTTTGGCGCAGCTCCCACCTCTGACGGTCCGCAGACCAGTGCTTCACTTGCTCCGGTTTGTTCTGAGGGTTCCATAAGTTTATTTTGTGTTATTTTATTAAATCAAGTCACTTTTGTAGAACATTATAGAAATTTTTTTAAAAAGCACAAAGAAGAAAACAAAAATCACTCATAAACTAAGCATTGTAACCATCTTTGGGTATATCCTTTTTTTAAACAGATTTGTGGGGAGGGGGAGAAAATGGGATAATTTGCAATAAACTGGATACTTGCTTTTGTCACCCCAAAACAAGGTGCTCTTTCTTGTGTTCTTTCGTGGTCTTTTTGTAACATTTCCACAAGCTTGGATGGAGGATGGAGAAAAGTCTCAGCTGTATTCGTTGGCTCCCGCTGGGACCCAGAGAACGGCAGCCCCTCTGTTGGTTTCTCTTTTCCTCTGATAAAATTATGGAACATCTTCTCCACACTGCCCTCATCCCACCCCACAGCTGTCCCGAGGGCAGCGGGTCCCAGTCCTGCATGTTCCCGGCACCCCGAGGGCCAGTGCCATGTTGCATGGACTTGCTGCGGCCACCCTGGCTGGGGACGCTCTGCGGGACACATGCACAGCCCGGATACCCCGGCAGGCTCCCCGCACCCCTGCTGTTCCCTGTAGGAGCCGCCTGCCCGCCCTGCCGCTGCCTCACCATCCCTCCTCTCCTTCCCTTCTCTGCTGTGCAGGCTCTCACCCAGGGTGGCAGAAGGAGCCCTTCTGGAGCTGACCCACCCCCGACGACCATCAGGTAACGTCAACAGCCACAGAAACAACATCCGTGAGTGGAGTTCTCCCTCTTAACCAGGCCAGGGAAAAGCACGCTTGCAGCAATTACAGCTGAGTTTTCACACAACTCTATAAGCCAGAGGGGATTGCCCTCATTTTATAGAAGGGGAAACTGAGTACCAACAAGAGCAGTACTTAGTAGTCGTATTGAGAGTAGTACTGAGCAGTAGTACTTAGCTGGTAGAAGACAGACTAGAGATTTGAACTCAGGACTGGTCTCAGCCCAGTTTCCTCCACTGTACCGTACCCCACGCTGCCCCTGGAACTAAAGAGATAAGAAGGCTGTAGAGTGTCAGTAGAATCTAGGGGTGACTAAAGGCTGAAAGAGGTCATCTAAACCAGTGGTCCTTCCTCAGCTGAGGGCCAGGGCTGGGCTGCCAGCATAAGAATCTCTTTTGGCAGAGTTTAGACTCAGGGCTTCCTGTAACCCAGTGAGAGATGTACCAGTGTCATCCTCATTTTAAAAGATAGGGGCACAGAGAGGTTGAGTGTACTCATAGTCACACAGCTCAAAAGTGGTAAAGTGGACTGTGATCAGAGGTCGTAACTCCTAGGCTTTGTCATCTTCACCCGGACCCTCCATAGTGGGAACAGTGGGGACAACTTTCTCCCCATTCGCAAGCCACAGGCTGAGCTCCTTCCTTGCTTGCCCTGGCCATGGCTAGCATGGCCTCAGAGTGTGACAAGTCTCCCAATTGTATCCTTGGAGGCAAAGTTAAAGATTTTATGATTAAATACTTAATATTCCCTGTTGGAAGTTTGGTGGCCTCAGATTTCTCCTCTGAGCAGGACATACAACAGAGGGTTGGACACAGATGGCCAGAGTTGAAGCTAGGCCAGGAAACATCGCTGTGTCTTTGGAAACAAAAGTCACCTTCCTTCCTCCGAGAGCAAGGGCGGGTGAGAGGAAGAGGGTTTACGGAGAGCCTTTTCAAGCCCCTAGCTGGTGTGTGGGTTATTTTGTTTTTGTCATTTTAGGGTGCAGCAACTCCAAGATCCTACTCTCTTTCTGTGTCTATCACCCCACTCCTGTCCTCCTAGGGTGACCTTGAGCCGCAAAACTGCTGTCCACGTGGACCGGGGCTGACATCGCACGTCCATCTGCCAGGACCCCAGCATCCAAATTCCGAGACATGGCAACCAACGGCAGCAAGGTGGCCGATGGGCAGATCTCCACCGAGGTCAGCGAGGCCCCTGTGGCCAATGACAAGCCCAAAACCTTGGTGGTCAAGGTGCAGAAGAAGGCAGCGGACCTCCCCGACCGGGACACGTGGAAGGGCCGCTTCGACTTCCTCATGTCCTGCGTGGGCTACGCCATTGGCCTGGGCAACGTCTGGAGGTTCCCCTATCTCTGCGGGAAAAATGGTGGTGGTAGGTGCTGGCCTGGAGACCTCCTGGCTTGGTCTGGACCTTGCAGAAAGGATCCTGCTTAGGCATTTTTCTGGGCCAACTGTAGTAGAAAAGCCCCCCTAAAGACTCCAGAGGGAGGATCAGGCCCGTTCTTGCTTCATGTCCCTTCATCAAGATTCTGAAAGGACAACTGTCCTCTGTTAATGATACCAAGAAGTTCATCTATTCACTTGCAAAAAAAAAACACGGGATGTATTTTGCGTAAGGCTGTCCTTGGGCCTGCGTTTGGCTGTGGGGCCTACTTTTGTGGCAGGTGTAAAGAAATCCTGGATAGGGACGCAGAACCATGGCACTCCACCAGGGTGGGTCTCGAAAGTCTTGGGGCCATGAGCATCTGTCTTCTTTACCCTGCAGGAGCCTTCCTGATCCCCTACTTCCTGACACTCATCTTTGCGGGGGTCCCTCTCTTCCTGCTGGAGTGCTCCCTGGGCCAGTACACGTCCATCGGGGGGCTGGGGGTGTGGAAGCTGGCTCCTATGTTCAAGGGTAAGTCTGCAGAGCGGGGCCCTGGGCAGTGTCTGCCCACACACACTCCTGCCCCTCTGGAGAGAGGGACCTGTCTACGCAGACTGGTGCTGACATTACATATCCGCCCACCAGGTGCATGTGTGAGCAGAGTGAGGGCTATTGCAAGAGGCCAGGTGACAGAATACTGTGCCAGTCAGAAACTAGGGAGGTGGCATGGAAAGGCCCAATCCAGAGTCCCCTGCACATCAGCCTGCTCTGTCCCATTAGCCCATGTATTTCCCCTGCACGGGCTGGGTGTGACTTTCTTTGCCTCATGCTTAGTGCCTGACAGGCACCCAGGCAGACACATGGTGAGTTATGCTCACTGACCGAGGGCCTGGGCCCCATCTTTTCTGACAAGCTGAGACCACAGCCCTCCCTGCCACCAGCCTGCACTGGGCCCAAGACATGAGTCCTGGCCCCTGGCTTGCCAGATGTGCATGGCCTTCAGCAAGTCACTGTCTCTGTCTTAGCCTCAGTGTCCTCAGTAATGCCTGTCTCCAAGATCATTAAGATCGTAGAGGCTATGGAGCATGCCAGGACAGTTCACGTCGATTCTGTATTAAGTGGATGCATGACTCTGTTTCGCTCCCAGGCGTGGGCCTTGCGGCTGCTGTGCTGTCATTCTGGCTGAACATCTATTACATTGTCATCATCTCCTGGGCCATCTACTACCTGTACAATTCCTTCACCACGGTGAGTGGTCCCTTTGACTACCTCCTCCAGCAGGAGCCACACCCAGAGCCCACCCTCAGCCTGCCACAGCCACCACTCTGCTGACAAGGCCATTCTTCCAGGAGTGGGGAACTTGGTTTGTCTTTCATGGGCCTTGGTCTCCCCATAACAGCCATAGCCTCGCAAATTTAGCGTCTCCTCTGGGCCAGGCACTCCTTGTAGGCTCACATCCAGTGCTAATGACACCCCTCTCAAGTGGGTCTTGTTAGCCCATTTTATATGGATGCAGACAGCCTGGGTTCAAATCCTGACTCTATACCAGCTGTGCAACTTCAGAAAAGAGACTTAACCTCTCTGAGTCTCAGTGCCCTCATTTATAAAATGGAAATAAAATCAGAACCTGCCCCAGTTCCTCAAAAAATTAAACATAGAATTACCATATGATCCAGCAATTCGGCTTCTGAGTAGATACCCAAAGAATTAAAAGCAGGCTCTCAAGGAGATATTTGTATGCTCCTGGTCATAGAAGCACTATTCACAGTAGCCAAAGGTGGAAGGAACCCAAGTGTTCATTGATAAATGAATTGAAAAGCAAAACGTGGTCTATTTATACAATGGAATGTAATTCTGTCTTTAAAAGGAAGGAATTCTGACACGTGTCAACATGGATGAACCTTGAGGACATTATGTTAAGTGAAATAAGCCAGTCACAAAAATACAAATACTGCATGATATTGCTTATATGAGTTCCCTACAGTAGTCAAATTTATAGATTTGGATTTTTACTTTACCTTTTCTACAGAAAGTGGAATGATGGTTGCCAGGGGTTGTGGGTAGGGGGTGAGGAGTTGTTGTTTGATGGGTAGAGTTTCAGTTTTGCAAAATGTAAAAGTTCTGGAGAAAGATGGTGACAGTGTTAGGCAACGCGTTTCTCAGAACGTGTTCCCATTGTGAAGTGACACATGACTGTATTTGCAGAGGTGTGGCAGGGTTAAGGGAGCTACATTACAGATATACTTAACGCTTCTAAATCGTACACTCACAAATGGTTAAGATGGTAAATGTTATGGGTATTTTATCATAATAAAAAAATGAAAGAAAACAAAAGTGAAACCCACCTCATAGGGTTGTTATGAGGATTAAGGAGCAGATATGTGTAAGGAACTTAGAACTGTGCCTGGCAGAGAACAAGGCCTGCGTTTGCCGTTGTTATCCTAGGGCAGAGTTGCATGAGTGAGGGCTCTCACCCAGCATCACATGGTGGGGAGGTAGCCCCAGCTGTGGCTTGCTCTGGCACTTAGTAGCTGTGCATTCTCAAGCAAGTGACTGTCCCTCTCTGATCTGTCAAATGGGGATCATAATGCTACTTGCCTCCCAGAGCTTCTGGGAAGGGGAGGTGTGAGGAGGCTTGGGGACCATGAGGGTGGGCAGGGTGCACTGGGACCACCCATGCCAGCCCCTGGGAGCCCAGCAGGATGTGTCCTCATGACTGCCCTTGCAGACGCTGCCGTGGAAACAGTGTGACAATCCCTGGAACACAGACCGCTGCTTCTCTAACTACAGCATGGTCAACACCACCAACATGACCAGCGCCGTGGTGGAGTTCTGGGAGTGAGTATGGGGCCGTCGGGGGATAGCGGGGATGGGCATGCCAGCCAGAGCCTGGCAGGAGACAGAGGCCCCTCAGAGGCGGAGCAGAAGAGGTGGATAAAGGCGCTACAGTCATGTGTCACATCATGGACCACATGTACAATGGTGGTCCCATAAGATTATAACACTGGGTTTTTACTTTACCTTTTCTACATCGAGACATGGCTAGTACAGAAATCGCTGTGTTACAGCTGCCTGCAATATTCACTACGGTCATGTGCTGTACCGGTTTGTAGCCTAGGAGCCATGGGCCACACCATATGGTGCAAGAGTCTAGCACGCTATACCATCTAGGTTTGTGTAAGTACATGCTATTGTATGTACACCACAACAAAGCTGCCTCACAACATATTTCTCAGAATGTATCCCTGTTGTTAAGTGACACATGACTATAGTTGCAGAGTTGTGGCGGGCCTAAAGCAGCCACAAGGGATGCTGAAGGCCTTCTCTCCCCAGAAAGAGTTGGACTATAGATGGAGCCATGAGACACGCAAGCTCTGACCTTTGATAGGGAAACCCAGCTACCTACAGAGCCATGGTCCAGCAGGGAGAGTACATTCCCCAACATCTCTACCTCTAATATCCTGCCAGGGCCTCCCACTGGTCAAACCCAGCTAGAAGCCAGAGAGCAGGCGGCAAGATAATATAGCCATAGCCATCAGCACGGAGCCTGGCACAGAGTAGTCAAGAGGGAGAGTGGATCAGAGAGGCAAACGAAGGGGAATAACCAGCACAGCAGTTAGAATCACCTGGAGAGGTCGACCACATCCTGATTCATCCTGAAAACCAGGCTGATCTACTTATAAACCCAGAGTCATTCGGAATAAACATGCACACACTCTGGCCATAGGGAGGACCATGCTGATTGTATCATCAGGGGAGTACCTTGTAGCGATCTGTGTTGGGGGCACTGACATGACACAATGAGGTGCTGGGGCCCAAATCTCTCTGGCATGAAGGAAGCGCCTGTGCTGGAACAGCTCAGAGGGATCCAGGAGCAGTCCAGAAGGTCCCAGAGCACCTTGGATTAGCTCCCAGGAGGAGCTGTTCTCAGGCAGTGTCAGAATCAGTGTTGCCTGATCTCTTCGTGGAACAGCGTCCGTAGCTACACTGTTTCCTTACAAATAAAAATAAAATTCTGCTCCAGCGAGTTCTGTTTCCCGGCATCTCCCACACTCAGCTCTCAGGCATGTTCGGACTTTTCATTCAACCATTTGTTCAATAAACACTTCTTGAGCTCCTACTATGTGCCAGCAGATGAGAGGCACGGACGCCCAAGGAGGCAATGGCACCACCAGGCAGCCAGTGCGAAGAGGAGGGAAGCACAGGGGTCTGGGCTGCGGGGACCCTGGGGAGGCCCCTGGTTCAGCCTGGGTGGCGGGGAGTGGCATCTAGAGGAGAAAACTGCAGGGCAGGCAGGTGCTGGAGAGGAAGAGTATGAAGGCTGGGAGGCAGGTGAGGCCAGGCCAGGCACCGGTGAGCGGGCTGCAGCGAGTGCTGAGAGGAGGGGGAGACGCAGGGGCCTTGAAAGGTGGCCGGGGAGCTTAGGCTTCATTCTGAGAACAAGCAGGAGCTATTCATTGCAGTGAGCAGAGGAGTGACATGATCAGACTTGCAGGTTAGAAGGCTCTCTGGGGCTGGAGAGGGTACAGAGCAAAAATGAAGGCAGGGTCCCACTAGGGAGCCACTGGGCCATCAGATGAACAGTAGTGGCTGACTCAGGCCCTGGCAGGTCCTGCTCTCTTTGATCTCTTGACCAAACAGCACTTTCTACTGATTAGTATAATGGGCCTTGCAGTCCCCAGCCACCTCTTGAATCACGGTGATGATGGTGTCGGCACAATTCCAGGGCAGGGTATCATCTGTGGCCATGCCCCGGGCACCCCTGGGTCACTCCAGCTCCCACCAGCTCCATGCAACTTTCTCCTCTCTCCACTGTTTGACCAGGCGCAACATGCATCAGATGACAGACGGGCTGGATAAGCCAGGTCAGATCCGCTGGCCACTGGCCATCACGCTGGCCATCGCCTGGATCCTGGTGTATTTCTGTATCTGGAAGGGTGTCGGCTGGACCGGAAAGGTAAGGGATATATGTGCACAGTGGGGACAGGCGGGCACTGGAGAGACGAACAGGTCTACAAAGGAAGCTCTGCACAACAACTCCCAGGAGGCCCATCCAACCTTGAATTAAGCGGGTCCCTGCATCACTTGTGTGTGTCAGTTTCCTTTACTGCAAAATGGGAATAATAACATCATCTTACCTTCTAGGGTGGTTATGAGGACGAAAGGAAATAGTGCAAGTCAGGCGCGTAGCACAGTGCCAAGCTCACAGCAAGTCCCATGGGATTCCACTGGGCACAACAGAGTCAACTCAAAACAGAGGGCAAATGCTCCCGGACTGTCGAACAAACTTTCCCAGAGCATCTGCTCTGCATCAAACCGTGTGCTAGGTACAGAAGCTCCAGAGATGACAGCTTCACATCCTGGCCCTTGAGGAACAACAGAGGTGAACAGGCTAATGGTTAAAGACTCAGGCTCTGTATTAAGCAGTCCGTGAGTTCAGATCCCAACCTCATCATTTACTAGCTGTGATCTCAGGCAAGTCACTTTGCCTCCCTGAAACTCAGTTTCCTTCTCTGTAAAATGGGACTAATAATTATACTTATCTGTTGGTTTATTATGATAATCAGATGAGACGGTAATTTTGTCAAGCACTCAGCACCTAGTAAGGGGAGTTGTTATTGTTTTTTTTGAGACAGAGTCTTGCTCTGTTGCCGGGTTAGAGCGCAGTAGCTCAGTCTCAGCTCACTGCAACCTCTGCCTCCAGGGTTCAAGCAATTCTCCTGCCTCAGCCTCCTGAGTAGCTGGGACTATGGGCCACCACGCCCAGCTAATTTTTGCATTTTTAGTAGAGACGGGGTTTCACCATGTTGGCCAGGCTGGTACCCACCTCCTGGCCTCGTGATACACCCGCCTCGGCCTCCCAAATGCTGGGATTACAGGCATGAGCCACTGTGCCCGGCCCTGCTCTTGTTTTTATTATCAGCAAGTGCAGAGCAAATACCAAGCTGGGATGTCCAGCCTGGGGACACCTGGGAGGTGGAAAACTGGCCTTACCCCACCTCTTTTCCCTTCCAAGCCCTACCCCAGGAATTTTGGGACAGAAGATGGCAGAGCCTCTCACTGACCTTGACCTGAAGGGAAAGTGTGTTGACTCAGATCTTACAGCAAGTCAAGGGCAGAGAAGGGATTTGTACTGAATAAGCCAGAAGCAGGAAGGTCAGAACTACCCAAGAAGCGGACTCACGGTCCTAGAAGCAGTAGTAGAAATGAACGAAGCAGAACCTTAACAAATTCCGCACTTCGGCGTAGGCAGAGCTGGTGAAAAGCTGCCCTAGTTCCATGCAGTGGGAACTCTGGACCCACTGAGTTCTCAAATCCAAGCCTGGTGTAAAAATATCTCTGATCCATTCCTAGGAGTAGGGATGTTGAAAGAGAGCACGAGCGTCTCCCAGTCTAACTTTAGGGAGCAGAAAAGTATAGGGTTTGTGGGCTTTGGAAGGGTTTGAATCTCAGTCCCTGAGTTTCTAGCTGTGTGCACTTGAGCAAGACATTTCACCTCTCTGAGCTTCAGTCTCCCCATCTGTTCAATGGTCACAATAACAGCACCTTACAGGGTCATCACAAAAACTAGGGGAGATGAGTAGAATGCTTAGCGTATGGCTCACACATAGTAAGCACTCAATACATAGTATTACTTGTAATCATTTTGGAGTGGTAATTAGAGTTCCTGCTACGTTAGGAGTCTGGCCACTTCTTGGGGACAGAGAGTAGGGCCCCCTCACTGCGTATATTGAGGATGTCAACCAATCCATCCACAAACATTTTACTGAATACCTGCTGTGTGCCTGGCTTCATGCTGAACACGGAAGGCACAGGGAAGTACAAGACTGAGGCGACATATAGTAAGCCAGCTGTATGTCCTCATGTGACCCACCATTCTGAGCAGTAGGTGTGACTGTGCCCAGTTTCCAGACAAGGGAAAGTGAAGCTATGGCGTTGACCCTCAGTTACACAGCTCGTGGGTGACACAGATGAGTTCGATTTCCCTTTTCCTAGCTTCAAGCACAATGAGTTTTCTTGCGGATTGTGACTGCCTTCCTTAATCCTACAGAATCTTGGGGTCAAGTCAGGTAGGTGAAGCCAAGGCGGTGAACTGTCCATGCTGTCCAGGGAGCAGGCTCATATTAGGCTCTGAGATATGAAGGTCATTGAACTTGAACATTGCTCTTCCACACTAGTGAGCAAAGAAATGCAATTTTAGACAATGATTACCAATTTGGCAAAAAATAATTGTTTAAATGATGATACCGAATGCTGCCCTTGTGAGAGGAAGACACTCTGCAATGCCAGGTGAAGTTCCATTTCTAGAAGGCAACAAGCTGATATGGATCAAAAGCCTGGGACGAGTTTATTCCTTTTAACTCAGTATTTCCACCTCTACAAATTTGTCCCAAGAGTGGTATAATAATTTTGTAGCAGGAGATTTATGTACAGGGGTGTTTAATGTGGTTTTATTTAGAGTCACAAAATTGGAGGTAACCTAAATGCATAACAGTGGGGAAACTTAGATTGGTAGGGCCTTCTGAGGGACTGTTTTGTGTAATTAAAATGTCAAATTGTTCATGAGGCAATAAAACAATGTTTAGTAAACAAAACGGGAAACACACCTGTATGTGCTTGTGCTTTTTAACTCTAAACATGTTACATGGAAAGGCAAGTACCTAATTTGAACCTTATTTTGTAAGAAAATGCGATCACATCTGTAAAGGAGAGTCTCAGCGCATTCAGGTGAGAACATCCATGCATTTATGTGCTTGTCAGACAGTTGTTGAGTGTCTACTATACACGGTGGACTGTTCTGGATATGGGGATGTGAACGGAGATGTGAACAGCACAAGCCCTGCCCCTCCACAAAGCTTAATTCTAGGTGCTGGTGAAGGAAAATTATGTATGCGTGTGCATATCTAATTTAAAAGTTTTCCTGTCACCACATGCATTCCTTGGATAATTTAGAAGTCAAAAAATAGGAGGGGACAGGGGAAGGGGAAAACCAAATGTGAGCTGCTTGGCTCAGACTCCAAGGAGGAGCTTCAGAAAAGTGGCCAAGGAGAGCAGGGATCTGGGAAGTCTTCCTGGAGGCGGAAGAACTGGAATCAAGCCCAGAGCCACAACAGATACGGACGGATGTAGGGGAAATGGGGGAGGAGGAAGCTAAGGTATACAGAGGGAGGCATCACCAGTTCACCCCCTTTCCTCCCAGGTGGTTTACTTCTCAGCCACATACCCCTACATCATGCTGATCATCCTGTTCTTCCGTGGAGTGACGCTGCCCGGAGCCAAGGAAGGCATCCTCTTCTACATCACCCCCAACTTCCGCAAACTGTCCGACTCCGAGGTGAGCACTCCCCCAGCCCAGGTTCTGAGCCACGACTGAGCAGCTTTGAGACAAGCTTTTGCATCTTTCTGACCCTCATTGTAGACCGGGTTTGTTGCCAGGGAGAGCTGGTGGGCACGCGGAAAAGGCTGTGGGGAGCTTTGGCTATGGTGATTACTTTTGACGGTCTTTGATGATTCTGCCTACAGGTGTGGCTGGATGCGGCCACCCAGATCTTTTTCTCATACGGGCTGGGCCTGGGGTCCCTGATCGCTCTCGGGAGCTACAACTCTTTCCACAACAACGTCTACAGGTTCGAGCGGACAGCTGCAGGAGCCCCTTCTTTCCTGAATGAGCCCCTCGAGTCCATGCCCACGCTTACCTGTTAGGGCCCTCTTTGGCCACTTTGCACTCAGTTTAACCTCTCCCTGAGCCAGTCCTTTGTGTCACTCCTTCTGCAGTCACAGACATTCCTGTTGTGTCCTTCCCTGACCCTGATTCTCTGGCTCTGCCCTCCCCTAGCTTTCTCTTAGGGCCTGTACTTCTGGGGCCCGCTGTGTAGCCCCGTTCCCAGCCCCTTCCTCCGGGCCACCCCTCCATAACCACAGCCAGCAGCTACACTGTCTGCCAGCCCTACCCTCCTGACCCCGCCCCTCCCTCTGCAGGGACTCCATCATCGTCTGCTGTATCAATTCGTGCACCAGCATGTTCGCAGGATTCGTCATCTTCTCCATCGTGGGTTTCATGGCCCATGTCACCAAGAGGTCCATTGCTGATGTGGCGGCCTCAGGTCAGTGCAACACTGTGTGGGGCCGGGCTCCTGGCACGGGGGTATTAACCATGCTGGCTTTTGCCATCATCACCATTACCACCACCACTGTGGCTCACTGGCATTGAACACCCCCTATGTGCCAGGCAATGCGATTCTTCTCAACATTTTGCAATACATGCTATTGTTAGCCATGTCGTAGATAAGGAACCTGAGACACTCCCAACGGCATGGAGCTGGGAAGATGGTGGATCTGGAGTTGGAAGCCAGGTCTGGCTGACTCCCAAGCCTTGGGTCTTAGTCTCTTGGGCATACTGCCATGTCCAGCACAATCCTGGACTTTTTGGGGGAGACGATCCACTCCTGCCTTGGGCCTATAAGCTTTGGTCCAATTCAGACATGTTCACCACCATACTACAAAGACCCCCAAATCCATGCTTTTGTCTCAGCTCCAAAAGTGTTCTCACTAAGTGGGCCATGTCCACTCTGCTCACCACACAGCCATCAATGCCACAGAGCCCAAGGAAAACCCCGGACAGCCCTGCCCTGCAGGGCCAGGCAAGCAGCCAAGGGGAGGAGCCCGCTGTCTACAGGGCCGAGGCCCCTCAGGCTCATAGGGAACACATAACTCGTCCCTCGAAGAAGTAGGCTGGTCCTGTGAAAGGAACATTCTCTGCTCAGATTCTAATCTCCCCTTTGAGGGCAGCCGCCATCTCATTTCTCTGCAACTCTCCAGCCATTCCCCTGTCCCCATCCAGACCCAGACCCAGGGAGGTTACAGTCTCTTTCCTTCTCATTCCAAGATTTTCTGATCTCTTAGACACCTCCACCAAGTACTCAGACACAACATATGCCAGACACATGTTGCTCCAAAGCCTTCTCCTCCACTATGCTCCCCATCACAGAAGGGTTCCAGCATCCAGTCCCCAGGGTGGAGACCTCAGCACCGTCCAGGACTCTTCCCTCTGACCCTGCAAGCCAGCCAATACCAGAACCTGCCCCTTCTGCCCCCCACATATCTCTCCGTCTGGTCACCTCTCTGCACATGTACCATCCCCACCACTGGCCAGGCCATACAGTCCCTGGTCCAGACGACAGCCACAGCTCCTCACTGGTCCTCTTGCCTCTGGGCACAATTACTATGGCTCCTCATCCTCCACCCTCTTTCTGCATCCGGACAAAGGGGCTGACAACACCCACTCACAAGGTTACTCTGAAGATGAAATGAAAAATGGCTTAGAAAATGGGCGGTGTACTGGGAAGGCTGTAGGTACTGAGGACGTTTTATTTTTCTTCTTTTTGCCCTTTTCTGCTCAGGCCCCGGGCTGGCGTTCCTGGCATACCCGGAGGCAGTGACCCAACTGCCTATCTCCCCACTCTGGGCCATCCTCTTCTTCTCCATGCTGCTGATGCTGGGCATTGACAGCCAGGTGAGGGCGCCCAGGGCACCCCAGGGGCTCCCCGCCCCTAGTCTCTTCCAGTCCCCGAAAGAGCAGGGAGAGGACGCCACTCTTGGCTGCCAAGAAGATGACCAAAAATTTCAGGCCCCTAGAATGTTCCACTGCATGAAACTTCAGGAAACAGCTCAGCCACCTTCTCCATTTTCCAGAAGGGGATGCTGATTCCCAGAGGGAAGGGACTCTACTGAGGTCACAAAGTGAGTTATAGGCAGAATCAGGCTGGCCCCTGGGCTCTCCTGGCTCGGTGCTGCTGGGCCTCCATCTTTCCTTAGAGTTCCAGGCTTTGGGTGGGTTGGGGCTGGGGCTGCTGCAGGTGGCTGACCTCTGTTCCCTCCTGAAGTTCTGCACTGTGGAGGGCTTCATCACGGCCCTGGTGGACGAGTACCCCAGGCTCCTCCGCAACCGCAGGGAGCTCTTCATTGCTGCTGTCTGCATCATCTCCTACCTGATCGGCCTCTCTAACATCACTCAGGTAAGCTCAGTAAGCACCTGGAACTCCCCCAGCACTGCCCAGGGCACACCCAGGGCCTCCTTCCCCCTCCCCTGTTGTATGCCACCTTTCCTGCCTTTATTGAGCATCATCTCCATGCCAAGCTCTGGGCACATAACAGTGAGTCAGATGGGGTCCCTGCCCTCCAGAGGCTCCCAGGCTGGTGGGAGACACAAACATTGGCTGGGACAGAGCTAGAGAATGCAGTGCTGAACTGACCTGGGGGCACCGGGCACTGCTTCCTGGAGGAGGGGATGCAGGAATTGAGTTTTGAAAAGCCCACAGAAATTAGCCACAAAGTCAAATTGGAGCTGGGCCTTTGAAGTTGAGACTGCTGAAAGCTTTCTTTCATTCCCATTTTTCTTTTGTATTGACATGAATGAGAAAGGCTCACATAGCTGGTGAATTGTACTCTATAAAATATAGTTGTTTATAGTATATTTGTTTTCTACTTTACATTTTATACAGTTATATTTATCATTGTACAATATAAATATGAACAACTCAGCGGCATGAGTTCAGCCCTGTGGGTCTGATTTTTATAATCCACAAATCACCGCCCAGATCGAAACACAGTTCTGCTCCACAGTTAGTGTTCATTCATCCCTTCATTCACAGTTGTTGAACACCTACTATGGGCCTGGCATGGCCCTGGAAATTTGGCAATTAATGTGACAGATACTACCGTGTCTGCTCTCTTAGAGCTTACATTTTGGTAGGCAAGACTGACAGACAAATTAGATGATTTCGGAGGGTGTCAGGTGTCCCGGAGAAAAGAGGAGAGCAGAATAGAGAATGACCAGTGGGACAGGAGGGGCGCTCCCTCAAACACGGAGTCAGGGGAGGTCTCTCTCTCCAAGGAAGTGAGCTGAGACGTAAATGATGAGAAGGAGCCAGCCAGAGGAAGATCTGGGGAAAGAGAGTAGAGCAGGTGCAAAAGCCTGAGGCATTTGAGGGACAGGAGGGAAGCCAGTGTGGCGGAGGCAGAGTGAGGCAGTGAGTGCGAGATCAAAACCAGCCCATGCAGACATTGCAGGCCAAGACATTGGGATGGGACGGGATGGGATGGGATCTCTCTCTGCTTATTTATGTGTTACATTATTGTCTCATTTAAGCCATGGAACGTTTTAAGCAGGGGAGAGACGTGACTGATTTACACGTAAACAGATGGCCCTGGTGACCAACTTCTCTTTCCACCCTCCAGCCTTACCAGAAATGGGCATTTCCCTCTACCACCTGAACATTTCCTTCCCAATACCCAGACTGCCAACCTCCATGTCCTTTCATGGTCACAAAGCCCTCAGTGCTTCATCTAATCTATCCTGAAGCCTTCTTGCTGCAATGCAGCCTAGTCCCAACCCCATCAGCCTCCAGAGCCCATGTCGTCTGTGAATTGGCTGCCATCCACTGATGGGCTCTGGGGAAAGCGCACCTGTTCTTACGTTTTTTTCTCTTGCAGGGAGGCATCTATGTCTTCAAACTCTTTGATTACTACTCTGCCAGTGGCATGAGCCTGCTGTTTCTCGTGTTCTTTGAATGTGTCTCTATTTCCTGGTTTTACGGTGAGTATCGGCCCCTCCTCCCTTATTCATTCAGTCATTCATCTATTCATTCCTTTCTTCAGTCATCATTCAACAAGTACAATTTGAACACCAGGTATTTTCCCTACATTTATGTATTTATTTATTCTTCACATTACAATTCAGTAAGGTTAGTCCAGGAGGCCCCCATGTTTAGAAGATATAAGAGCCGTTAAATGAGTTCATTTAAAATAGGTGCCAACATTTCTTTATAAATTTTGGAATAAAAAGGGTTTTGAGATTTTATCCAGAAAAAATAAACCAAAACCATTTTTTTAAGTTTTAAAGTTATATATTTTTAAAAGCTAGGCTGTAATGAAAAGCGTGCACTATCTTAAAACAAATAACAAAAGAAGCATTGATTTTGTTTGTTTTGTGGCCTAAGTTTCTTGAGCCAACTGCATGATAGTAAAAAATGACAACATCCTTTCCTGCACATTTGATTGTCACAGCAGAGCAAATGTTTTGAAAGAAACATAATATTCTGGGTCCCCTCTTTGCAATATCTGCCACCTCATCTGCCTTGTCATTGTCCCTTCTTTTTTTTTATATATATGTATAAATTTAAGGGATATGAGTGCAATTTTGTTACATGGATATCTTGTGTAGTGGCAAAGTCTGGGCTTTAAGTGTACCCATCACCCACATAATGTACATTCTACCCACCAAGTAATTTCTCACCATCTACCCCAGCTCCCACTCTCCTACCCTCCTGAGTCCCCAGTGTCTATTATTCCACTCTGTATGTCCACCTGTCCCCAGCATTTAGCTCCCACTTTTAAGTGAGAACATGCAGTATTTGACTTTCTGTTTCTGAGTTGTTTTGCTTAAAATGATGCCTTTTGCAAAAGGCATGACTTCATCCTATTTTACGGCTGAATAGTATTCCACTGTGTATGTATACCATATTTTCTTTATCCAGCCATCCACGGATGGACACTTAGGCTGATTCCATATCTTTGCTATTGTGAATAAACACATGAGTACAGATACCTTTTTGATATAATAATTTTTTTTTCTCTGGGTAGATACCCAGTAGGGGGATTGCTGGATCTGGTTCTTCGAGAACTCTCTGTACTGATTTCCATAAAAGTTGTACTAATTTACACTCCCAGTACCACCTTTTCTCTCTAACTGTTCTAACATGGTCAGATCCTCACTGGTCAGTGACTCGACTTGTAATTTGAGCAGTGCCCAAAGCCACTCTGGTGAACTTCAAGATACCCTGTGGGTTTAGGGTTTTTCTTTTTTGTGAGATTTGCAGTTCTTCTTTGCAACTGATTACCAGTTTCTTATAGCAGCTGTATATCAGGGAAAAACAGCCCCTGCCCAGGAAAACCTTTGAAGGAATGGCTGGCATAAATGTAGAGTGGGAGGGACATTGAAAGTGGCAGGGGTGCGGGGGGATTATCTTGTCAATATCCTTTTGTTGGTAGATATCGTCACATTAAAGTTACTTGCTTACCTACACACTTGCTATGAGAATTGGGCTATTGAAAAGCATTTAGTAACGAGGACCCCCTGAGCATTAACCCCATGGTACACACAAAGAAACTGAGGCTCAGAGAAGTTAGGTTTCTTGCCCGTGGTCATACTATGAGAAAGTGGTAGCACCAGGCTTTGACCCTAAAGTACCCGCAGCTCATCCATCTCTCCTGCTCCCAATGTCACAGGTGTCAACCGATTCTATGACAATATCCAAGAGATGGTTGGCTCCAGGCCCTGCATCTGGTGGAAACTCTGCTGGTCTTTCTTCACCCCAATCATTGTGGCGGTAAGAGGAAGACCTGATTAGCCCTGTTAGGATGAGGCTAGACCAAGCCCTGGGGGGACTCAGGTCCAAAGGCAGGTGGAAGAGGTCCCCAGAAACCCTGTTACTTAGTAATACTTCCTCTGCCATCTGTTGGGCATCTATTCTGCACTCTGCATGGTACAAGACACAAATATCACCCTCACAAACCTCAGAAAAGAGGCATTGTTGTGCCACTTTACTGCTGCAGGATCTGGGGTTCACCTAGCCAGCATCACCTAGCTCATGTGCTGGGATTCGAATCAAGCTGACCTGATTCCGAAGCCCAAGCTCTTGGCACTTGCAGACCCTTCTTCTCAGGGTCCCTCATTCCCACAAGCAGGAGCTGAAGCAGGGGCGGGCCTGGGAGGGGCCATTCAAGGTCCTTGAGGTGGGGGCAGAGCCACTACATATGTTGTGTCCCACATAAGGGGACCCTGCCAGTGGCACACCAGGAGCTGATACCTCACCCTTGCTCTGCTTTCAAAGCCGGGAACTTGGAGGAAAGGGTTCCCTTTTCTAATTAGTCTCCTTGGAGGAGTTGCCTTTTCCTACTGATCTTCCCTGAGAGGGTGTCTTTTTCTATTATGTACAAAGGCACCTTATGTGCTAGCAGTGCATAAGGTGCTGGGTCAGCCTCCAGGCAAGGGTAGAGGGCAGTCGGCCTGCTGGCTTCAGGGTGGTCCATTCTGTGACTGACTCGTTCCCGTCCATGCCCTCCCCTCCACCCTCTCCAGGGTGTGTTCATTTTCAGTGCTGTGCAGATGACGCCTCTCACCATGGGAAGCTACGTTTTCCCCAAGTGGGGCCAAGGTGTGGGCTGGCTCATGGCTCTGTCTTCCATGGTCCTCATCCCCGGGTACATGGCCTACATGTTCCTCACCTTAAAGGGCTCTCTGAAGCAGGTAAGCCCTTTCCCACTTCCAAATTGCCAGTGCCCTTCCCCCGCTGTGCCAGGAACAGCCCCACCCCTTATGGAGCTCACAGTCTAGCTGGGGAGACAGACAAGCCAACAGCCAAAGACAATAGAGTATTAAAGCCAGGGGGGTGGGAGCAAATAGCCCTGGTTTAAGGAGGATTAAAGAAGGATTTCCAGAAGAGGGATAACAAAGGAGAGGCCTAAGGATAAACCAGACTTAGAGGTAGAAGCAGAAAGAAGATTCCTAGAAGAGGGAGGGGAGGAGAGGTTGGGAAGCATGTGCAAAGGTCCGGGGGTATAAACTGCATCGGGTGAACTGAAGGGAGATCAGTGTGGATGGAGGGTAAAGTGGAAAGAGGTGTGAGGAGGGGGCATGACATGAGATGAGGTTGGGATGTAAGAAGGTGTGCCAGATCATGAAGGCCTTTGAAAACCAGTACAAGAACTTTGGACTTGATCCTGGTGGCAGTGGGGCACACAAAAGGCTTGGAACAGATGGAGGGTGGGATCACATTTGCCCAGGGCTCACTCTAGATCTCATTTGTAGGATTAATATAAAGAAAATGTGATCTTACCCACAAGGAATGACAGAGCACAAAAGACCTGCTGCCCCAGCAAGGCCCTCACCGTCATGTAGGGTTCTCTGTCCATGCCTGCACTTTGTTAAACTGCACTGAACTCTTGAGGGAGCAAGGTAGTGCTGGAGGTGCCAGGCAAAGAGACATTGATGAGGTGTGTGCAGTCTGAGAAGATGCCCCTGGGAAGAGTGGAGAGTCAGAGCATGGGGGCCGTCCCTGGAGGGCCCTGGGCAAGTGGCTCTCCACTGTAGTTCCCCGGGAGATGCACCTGCCAGACCCAGAGGAAGCACTCTCAGGTCCAAGGCACAGGGAAGCCGGGCTGCAGGTTATGTGCAGCCCCGGAGTTACTGGGCCATCCTCCTCTGACCTCAGATGGAGAAACTGAGGAATCGCAGGTGTTGGGTAAGCAGGTTCCCAGCTCAGGAAGCTATGAACAGAGCCAGGGCTTGCAGCCCTTTCTTCCCGCTATAGGTCCAAAGCTTTCATTTTCCACAATCCACTGGAGAGCCTCAAACAGCAGCTGGGGCTTGGTGTGATGAGAGGTCAAGGGGATGCCCTTGCAGAAAAGACCACAGCTTGTGCAAAGGCCCACTGGTAGGAAGGGCCAGGGCGTACCTGAGGCCAGGGTGTGAGCTGATGGGGCAGGATGACAAAGGCAGTGGGGGATCTGTCCATTTCGCACACGTGGATGGAACCCTGATGATGTGCCAGACAGAACTGTCCGTGCTGCGGACACAGCCGTGAACAAGATAAGCAGAAATCACACCCTCCTACCAGAGCTCCCATTCTGGTAGAGAAAGACAGGCAACTAACAACAACAAAAAAAACATGTGAGGTGGGAAGAACACTATAGAGAAAAATCAAGTAGGTGCAGGTTTAGGGAGTGCCGGGTGAGGCCTCACTGAGAAGGCAAAACATTTGAGCCAAGACTTGGGAGGCAGAGAGTGAGCTGCTGTCGCTGAGAGAAAGAGTGCCAGACAGAGGGTGCAGCCTGTGCAAAGGCCCTGGGTGGGAGCGTGCCTGCTGCGTTTGCAGGGCATCGAGGAGTCCCATGTGGATGGGATGGACACACGAAGGAGAAAGGAGGACACTAAGCACTGGGAGGTGGCAGGGGCCAGGTCATATAAGGCCTTGGAGGACTTTGGCTCTGCCTCTCAGTGAAATGGGAGCCTCTGTAGTTGGGTCCTGAGTAGCAGAGGGATGTGATCTGAGTCTGGTTTTCACAGAACTCTCCTGCTGCTGTGTTGAGGACAGAATGAAGGGGTGAGAGGACAGAATGAAGGCGGGAGTGGAAGCTGAGGGCTGGGAGTTGTTGCAGTAACCCAAGTGAGAGGGGCTGTGGCATGGCCCATGTGGGGCAGGATGTGGGGCTGTGGCTGGAGTCTGGGTGTAGTCTGGAGGCAGAGCAGACAGGATGGGCTTGAAGAGAGGGCAGGAGAAGGAAGCAGCCTGTTCCCACCATCCCAGCCTGGGATTTTCCCCAGAGAGCCTCACACCTTCCTCCCCGGTGCCCACAGCGCATCCAAGTCATGGTCCAGCCCAGCGAAGACATCGTTCGCCCGGAGAATGGTCCCGAGCAGCCCCAGGCCAGCAGCTCCACCAGCAAGGAGGCCTACATCTAGGGTGGGGGCCGCTCGCCGACCCAACACTCTCACCCCCCGACCTGGCTGAGCACGACCACCACTTGATGTCTGAGGATAACTTCTGTCTCAACCTACCTCGAGTGGCGAGTCCAGATACCATCACCACGCAGAGAGGGGAGGTGGGAGGACAGTTAGACCCCTGGGTGGGCCCTGCCGTGGGCAAGGATACCCAGTGGCTTCCGGTACCCAGTGGGCTGGTGACCTTTTTAATCTAGGCCCCATCAGCATCCCACGATCGGCCTTGGTAACCGCCACGGTAGATCATTTTTATCCTGCCAGGGAGCGTGATACAGCGAGGCCACACGTGCTCCTGGCTTTTAGACCTGTTCCTGACTGTTCTCTTACTGCCGAAACCCGCGACTGTTATCTCGGACTTTGCAGGAGTTCCTTTCCCTCAGAACGCTGCTCCATGCACAGGAAAAGGGCATTTTGTACAATGGAGACTTCCCAGGAGCGCTTGCTCTTAAGTAGCAGGAGCCAGCGGAGCTCTGGCTTTCGTGTTTTTGGTTTTCTCCTTTCCAAGGCAGCTGGACAAAAAAAAAAAAAAAAAAACCCAGGGGCCTCAGTCGATATTCCCAGGGCCGCTTCTCCCCCAGTCTACAGCGTGCCCTTGTCCCCGCTGCCCGAATGAATGAGCATTCTGCAGCCCAATGTCCCTGTCCCCTCCCTGCCGGGCCATTCTGATTGGACCTGGCCCAGTGCAATCCGTCCAGAGAAGCCCTGCTTGCTGGAAAACTGCCACAAGCACAACTGATCTATTTTTATCGCCATTCTAGGGGCCTCAGGTCCTACTGGGGAAACTTCCCATACCTGAGCTCCAGTTTCTGTTAAGCTGCCCAATTTCACAGAGTACAAAATAGTTGCAGGGGAAATCAAGGTGAAGGATCTGTCTGACACTGAAGACGGATCCAGTAATCGTTCGGTCTCCTTAAACTACCACCCTCACTGTCACCCGCCCCAAGCTGCTGCCGCCTCACCTTCCTTGAAATTCCTCAGCAGGAGTCTCCTCACTGCCACTGAAACCCGCCCGCCCCACTAACTGAGGAGCTAGCGTTAATCCAGAGAACTCCCCGCAGTGTGCTTCCGAGATTCAAACTGCTTCATTGGGAAGTATGATTTGTTCCTTTCTGGAATCGGGCTCCATGGTGGCGGCAGCACTTCAAGTGAAGACAGTTTCTTGCAAGCTCCAGTAGCTCCGCGTGTCTCATCTGCCAGGAAGATGGGTTCCCACGTAGCAAATCGTACGTTGTGCCCTGTAGCTCCTTAGCTAGTTAGCTCACAAGCCGTGTTTTATGACTAATCCTTAATAACTATGGTAAATAACTGTGACTGTGGGGTTTTTAATCTCTTGTCATTCTCATCCGAAAGTGACCAGCATACCAGTTCTTGCAATAAGATATTACCCTCAGAATATTAAGCACATTATTGTAGAGAAAAAAATATGTGTATACATATGAACGTATAATATGCACATTCATCCTCACGTGTGGCACATAAGGTCTCATTTGATATTGTATAGGAAATCTAAAACCTTTTCCTCTGAGGTCATCTGTAAAATAGTCCCATTGCCAAGGCATCCCCAATGCCAGCTGGTGAATCCATGATCAGAATCATACGTATTGTTAAATTATAGTGTTTAGAATGACAGGAACCCCTCACTGTGTCTCATGGTCCACTTCCCCATCTGTGTGTGAACTCCTTTAGACTAAGGGCAGGAAGAACTTCCAACTTTCTCTTTGTTCTTCAATGTGAAACTGAGAACAAGTCTCTCTGAGACAAATGCAGTGTATTTAATGTTTGTAAGCAATTCTAAGTGAGATGTTTGGCAAGAAATCCCCTAACTGATTTCCATCCAAACCTACCTTATAGAGCACAATATTAAGTGTCGTACAATTACTGTGAGAACTGTGAATACGTGTAACATTTTTTTAGTATTTGCCCGGGGGGAAGAAGATATTGTATTATCATATATGCTTTTTTTGCAATAAGGATTTATTCTCAGAACACCAAGTAAATCTATCTCTATATAAAAAAATATATGTAATATATACATATTCAAAGTATATACAGAGCCTGTTTTAAAAAATACAGTATTATTTAGTAAAATTATCTGTTCTATGGACCAAATGTAAAATATTTATAAATGAAGATGCATTTTAAATGTCTATAAATGGTGTCATAACTAGAGCACGGGCGTTATGTAAGTTTCTAAGAATTTAGAGGATAAATAATAAAGGTTCTATGATATACAACATCAGACCTTCAATTCTTTGGGGTTGGGGGCACAATATCCTCTTTCATCAGAACCACAACACATACACACAAAACTATTTTTCCCCAGAAGAGAGAGATTTGGGCTCAAAACCCAACAAAACAGAGCTGGACCTCCCCAGAGTCTCAGAGTGAGTCATAGAAAATGACTGTGTGCTCCGTGAGGGAGGTGCCTTCAGTATGCATGGGATCCACTAAATAAAGATCTAAAACTGCAGGAAAGTAGGAGTACATTTAGTGAACAACGGCACTCATTCATTCACTCACTGATTGCTTCCTCAACATTTTTTTAAGAATAGTTCCGTGGACATATCTGTGCTTCACCCAGATTCGTCCGTTGTTAACACGTCACCACATTTATCTTAACAGTCAAGGTTAGTTAACGGTCTTGACTAACAGTCACGTCAGTCGAGGTTCAGCCTGGGAAGTGGAGCCACTGAATATGATGGAATTGGGGCTCTATTACAGGAATGGACCTTAGACCACCGTAGGGCAGTTGGAAAGTAAGAGTCTGCGGTTTCTCTACCTGGACTGCTCTTCCCTGGCTGTCCTTACCACTGGTTCCTTCCTTTTATTCAGGTCTCTGCTCAGTTGTCACCTCCTCACAGAGGCCTTCCCTGACCACCCTAGCTAAAATAATATGCTCCTTCATCTCTCTCTGCCCCTTGACCTGCTTTATTTTTCTTATTCTTAGCACTCACATGCCTACTAATTTAATATCTGTCTCTCCCCACTATAAAGGAAGCTCTGGGGCCGGGCACAGTGGCTCATGCCTGTAATCCCAACGCTTTGGGAGGCCATGATGGGTGGATCTCTTGAGGTCAGGAGTTTGAGACCAACATGGCGAAACCCATCTCTGCTAAAAATACAAAAATTAGCTGGGCGTGGTGGGGGGGTGCCTATAATCCCAGCTACCTGGGGGCTGAGGCAGGAGAATCGAATAAACCTGTGAAGCAGAGGTTGCATGAGCCGAGATTGTGCCACTGCACTCCAGCCTGAGCAACAGAGCGAGACTCTGTCTCAAAAAAATAAATAAAATAAAAATAAAGGAAGCTGTGGAAAGATGGTGACTTTTGCTAATTCACTACCATGTTCTAGATGCCCAGAACAGTGCCTGACACACAGTAGAAGCTCAACAAACATACAAATGAATGAATGAATAAATGGATGGGCAGACAGATGAATGTATGGATGGTGGGATGGATGGATGGGCAAGGAATGGTGATGGAACAGCATCACGGGCACTGGCTTTGGAGTCAGACAGCTCTCCATGTGAGTTCCGGCTCTGCTGCTCACTCTCTCAGCAACTCTGAACACGTTGCTTAAATCTCTTTGTGCCCCAGTTTCCTCACAAAATTGTTGTTAAAGTGAAATGAGTTAAAACAAGGAAAGCACATAGCATGGTGCCTAGCCCAAACTGAGCAGTTAAAAAAATAGTGGTGTTATTACAGCAGTGGTTCCTGAAATGTTCCCTTAGAAGAACCTCTTTAATCGGGGTCCATCCCCCCACACAGAGCTCCATGTTTTGAAGGATTTTGTCTACCAAACTGTCGCTTAATAATTAAGCCATTTCCCCCTTTTTATTAATCAGATGTGGCTGCTAATTAGAGCTCCTGATTAGCATGAGGTAACCAGGGTGACTGCACTAAGCTGATATCATTCCAGGCAAAAGCAAAGAAATGCGGTATTTGGGGTCCTCATCTTACCCGAATGGTTTGTAATTATGTGATTTCCTCTGGGCTCTATAATATGGAAAAAAAAAAGGTTCTGATGTCCCATTAACTTTTCCAGGGACCCTCACAGGTTCAGGACCTCAGGTGGGGTCTATGTCTCACAAAATGTTTGGCTGCAGACTTTGTATTTCTCTTTCTTTAAAACCAAAGTTTGCTTTGAGGAGTAAATATTTTCCAGCCTGGGTGACCACAACCCTTGATCCAACTAATACATGTAATGAAAATGGCTCACCAATTTGAAGCTCAAATTTTGGCCACATCTCTATTTCTTTTATATAAACTCCCAGCAGTGAAATTGCTGAGTCAAGCAGTCTGTGCATTTTCAGGCCGCTCATACCTAGTGCCGAACTGTCCTCAGGGAAAGTGGTGACCATTTTTACTTCCCTTAGAAGTATATGGTAGTGATAATTTCCCCACTCCTTTTCCAAAACTAGCTCTTATTATTTTTTTAAATCTTTTTCAATTTCACAGCTAAAGATATCTTAATAGTTGGCTTATATTTCTTTGAATTTTACTGATGCTGGATTTTTTTTTCATGTCCTTTCTGGCCTTTTGTATTTATTTTGTGAATTTATAGCTCATGAGCATCTTGTTGCTCTTTAGAGACGGGGTCTTACTCTATCACCCAGGCTGGAGTGCAGTGACACGATCACAGCTCACTGCAGCCTTAACTCCTGGGCTCCTGCTCCAGCCTCCCCAGTAGCTGGAACTACAGGCACGAGACACCACATCCAGCTAATTTTTTAATTTTTCTTTTGTAGAGACTGTATCTCACTATGTTGACCAGGCTGGTTTCAAACTCCTGGCCTCAGGCAATCCTCCTACCTTAGCCTCCCAAAGTGCGTGGGCAACTGCGCCTAGCCAGCATCCTGTTTCTGTGCTTGTCTTGTTTGGAAGAGTTGTTTTTAATATCTTGAGGATATTAACACTATCTTATGTGTGTTGAAAACACATATTAAACCTTACAGAACTAAATCACAGGATGTATATGGATAGGTATATGTGTACGTATATGTACGTGTATATGAGTATGTACTTGTGTATATCTAGATAAATGCATATGTACATGTGTAGATAGATATAGATAGATGATAGATAGATAGATAGATAGATAGACAGATAGTCTCTTTTCCCAAGGAAGGCTTTCTGTTTTCTAGTTCCTGGCTTCTCTACTTCCAAACATTTTACAGTTTGAGTTAAAGGCTGGGAAAACATCTTCGGCCATCCCCTTTTCCAATCCTATGTTGGTGTAGCCCCTCTCTTGGGTGGAATTCAGGGTTTGATAGGTGTCAAGTGGTTAGGACAGGGCCTGGTACACAGGAAACACTCAGACTGGGCCATTCTCATGACTTCCTGCGACCATGCAATAGCGTCAGCTGCCTACTCTTCTCTCGTCCTCACAAACCAGCCCTCTTATGATCCTCGTGGAACCTTCCATGGGACACCCTTCAGGCTCACTGGGTCACTGTCAGGGCTGCTCAGAGAAGGCGGGTGTTGAGGTAGTGGCCGTCATGACAACAGTGGTAATTATAACAACTATTCATTCAGGCCCTGCTAAGTTTGAGGCTCTGTACCAACCACCCCGCAAGATTTTTCTCACGTCTCCCTCAGGACCAGCCCATGGGGTATGGGTGACCTCCCATGTCAGTGCTCCAGCTGTGGCACTGGGGTCCCTTCTCCATCTTCATTTTTGGGCACACTGGCTTCCGCTGTGCCTGCACTCTGACATCCAGCACTTTGTCTGTGTCAGACACAGGCATTATTTTTATAATAGGAAGTACATAATAAACTGTATTTTTAAATACACAAAGTCATGACCAGGCACAGTGGCCTATGCCTGTAATCCCAGCACTTTGGGAGGCCAAAGCAGGAGGGTTGTTAAGACCAGGAGTTCGAGATCAGCCTGGGCAACATAGCAAGGACCCATCTGCACAGAAAAGATTTAAAAAGTTAGCCAGGTATTATGGCACCTGCCTGTAGTACTAGCTATTCAGGAAGCTGAGGCAGAAGGACGGCTTGAACCCAGGAGTTCAAGGTTGCGGTGATCTCACCATTGCATGCCAGCCTGGACAACAGAAGGAGACCCTATCTCTAAAAACAAAACAAACAAAAAAAGCACACAAAGTCACGTGGGCTTGTCAATGTGGAGGAGGACAATTTACTGACAAGGCATCTCATTACAACGCACATACAATTAAGGACTGTGTATATTTTGCTTTTGGAGGAAAACTTTCCTGTACCAAAAAATGCTAATGGGACATGGGTGAGGAAACCAACCATGACGGACAACCCTAATAATACCCTAACATGGGCGAAGGAAAAAACAAGTGCTCCAGTGATGTGTTTACTGATGCTTCACCTGATGCTGTCAAAGAGAATGTCTTGGTGTTTTACTTGAGGTTCGTGTCAGTTCAGGTCCACCAGGAAGCAGATGCCAGGACAAACGTAGCAGTTAAACACCTGGACATTTTTTATTGTTGCATAATAGTTGCACATATTTATAGGGTACATGTGATATTCTGATACATGTACACAATGTATAATGATCAAATCAGGGCATTTAGGATGTTCATTGCCTCAAATGATTATCATTTCTTTGTGCTGGGAATATTTCAGATCTTTTCTTCTAGCAATTGAGGTAAACTCCCTTAAATGACACAGGAGAGAAAGGGCAGGGCTAGGCAGGACCTGGCCACATTGATGGCTGGACAGCAGGAGAAGGAAGGAGGCATGGGTGGAAGAGACATAGATTGTCGTGCAGTGCTGGGGCAGTCTCGGCCAGCCCACCAGGGAGCCTCAGTGCAAAGGCTGTGCTTAGAAGAGTTCCACATTGAAGAAAAGTTCCACGTTGAACTAACTAACTCCTCTGAGTGCTGCCAGCCTCAGCCTCCTGAGTAGCTGGGACTACACACATGTGCCACCGCGCCCGGCTACAACTTATTCTTAAATGACCCAGAAAAAAATAATACAGTATAGGCTGGCAGATCACCTGAGGTCAGGAGTTCGAGACCAGCCTGGCCAACATGGTAAAACTCCATCCCTACTAAAAATACAAAAATTAGCTGGGTATGGTGGTGGGTGCCCATAATCCCAGCTACTCGGGAGGCTGAGGTAGGAGAATTGCTTGAACCTGGGAGGCAGAGGTTGCAGTGAACCAAGGTCCTGCCACTTCACACCAGCCTGGGCAACGGAGTGACACTCTGTCTCAAAAAAAAAAAAAAAGAGTAATAATAATAATACAGTATATACATATGTAGTATGTGTGTGGAGAGGCAGCGCAAGAAAGAATGCCTCAGTCTCCTGAGGAGCTGGAACTATAGGCGTACACCACCACACCTGGCTAGTTTTTGTATTTTTAGTAGAGACGAAGTTTGGCCATGTTGTACCGGGCTGGTCTCAAACTCATGACCTCAAGTGATCTGCCTGCCTCAACCTCCCAAAGTGCTGTGATTATAGGTGTAAGCCACTGTTCCCCGGGTGAGTTTTACAACTTCTAAGTCTAGAATTATTTTAAATAAACACAGAAACAATCTAGGAAGAAGCTGGGTATCACCTTCATTTGATGAGAACAGGACAGGGTTTGGAGCAGGTTCCTACGGTGGGGAGGGTGCACAGGCTCTAATTTGCACCAGGACCCCTCCGCACTCACACGCTCTCATTCCCCCCTCCCCGTCATTGCCCCTCTTCTCCTGGTAAACTTTTCAGGACCCAGCTGAGAAATCACCTCCCGGGAGCCTGCCAGGCTGTGCCAGGCACCCTCCTGTGTTCCAAAGCTCTTCGCACTGCTCCTCCCACCCCGGCCTATGAGTCTCTTGGGGGCCGAAGGTTGTTGGGGGAGACTGTGTCTCAATTTGTCTTTGTGTCCCCAGGCCTGCACAGAATTTGCCACATGTCAATGATTAAAAGAGATCCGCTTTTATTAATAGTTTCCTATTCCTAAGAGCCAGCATTTTGCAACACACACCAGCTAAGTGCTGCTTAACCTCTGTGTCATTAATACCTATGAAAACCCACAGGGCAGGTCTAATTACTCCCACTTAATGATGCCTAGAGAAATGAAGTGAGTTGCTTTAAAAAACATTGACTGGGCTGGGCACCGTGGCTCACGCCTATAATCCCAGTGCTTTGGGAGACCGAGGTGGGTGAATCCTGAGGTCAGGAGTTTGAGACCAGCCTGGCCAATGTGGTGAAACCAGTGAGAATACTGAAAGGCACATTAAACATGCTTCCCCAAAGAAACAAACACACAAGTATACACACAAAAGAATGAATGAACCGATGCGCACGTAAACGTAGGTAGATAATTAAGTGACAGAGCATTCCCCCAAGCTTTGAAAACAATGATTCTCAACCCTGGCTTCAGGTTAGAACCACCTAGGCCTCCATCTCAGATCAATTAACTCGGTATCTTTAGGAGTAGGGCTGAGCTTCACCTTTTTTTTAAGCTCCTGGTGATTCTAGCATGCAGTCAGGGTTGAGTGGTTCCCAAAGCGCAGTCCCAGAGCAGCAGCAAGAGCGTCACCTGGGGACCTCAGTGTTTCTCAAGCTCCATAGAAATCACTAGAATTGGGAGGCCTGGGTGTGTGTGGCGGGGCCTGACTATGTGTGTATCTAGCAAGTTCTCAGATGCTGCTGAAGCTGCTGGTTGGGTGGTCACACTTTGAGACTCATGGGTCCAGAGGTCTTCTTTCTCTCTGGTCCTTTAGTGAGAGAAGGGTTGGAGGAGGTGACAGATACTGTTTCCTAGTCCAGGGATGAGAAGCCCTAAAAGGATGGGACAGAGATTGCTTTATCAATTGTTCTTTTTCTTTACTTTCCAATTTTTGTAGATTAGGAACCTGAGGCCTTGGGAAGAGCAGAAACTTGCCCAAAGCCCGGGATCAATCTTAGAACACTTTGGCTTGGCAGAATGTTTCCTGAGCACTTGTGATGTGCCAGGGACACATATGCTAGATGCTATGTGCTCAGGAGCCGACCTCTTAGCTCCTGCTCCTCTTCCAATTTGACACCAGCACCCCAATGTTAGAACCCTAGGGATGGGTGGGGCTCAGCTCCAACACAACTGGCCCGCCAAGGAAGGCAGGGCTAGGCCACGCTGCTTTCCTCATGCTCTGTTGGGAGAAGCTGATCTACTCCCTGCTCCCTGAGCTCCCTGAAACTGCCAAAGCCCAAGGGAATGTCAGGGGGAGCAAATGAGGGAAGGAAGCCAACTGTCGGCTCCTACTCGTGCCGTTCAGGAGAGGCCTCCTCTCCCTAGGGGATGCTCAGGTCCCACGCAGCCTATTTTCCTGCCTGCCGAGGTGGTCTCTGGAGATGGTGTGAAAAACTCAGTTGAATAGTAAAGTAACAGCCATTTCTCTTCCTCCTCAATACCAGACTCTGATCTTGTTCAGGTATCGGCAGCCTTGTGCTACAGGGGGGTGGGAGGCAGGGCTCTGCCCCAGTTCCAGGGCACGACTGATCCACATCATTCATGCCACTCCATTTCCCTGGCAGTGATTGGTGGTGTCATGGGCACGGGAACCATTCTGGCCAATGAAATGTGAGGACGAGACACAAGGAAGTGACAGGAAAGGTTTTTGCTCTTATGAGTAGATACTGGACCAAAAAAGAAAGAGAAAGAGGGAGATGAATGAATGGATAGATGGATGGATAAACGAATGAAGATAAGATAATTATAGTAAAATGCAGAATGCTAATGGTGAATCTAGATGGTTAGGTACGCAGGTGCTCACTCTATTATTCACTCAACTTTCCTGCATGTTTAAAACTTTTCATAATGTTGTGTTTTAAAAGCAGTCTGGTGTGAACTGTACTGTTAGATTTCAGGAGATCAGTGGCCATTGTTGGAAGGTAGCGACTGGAAGGTAGGGCAATGGGCGCTCCTGCAGGGCTGGTGACGTTCTGCTGCTTGATCCGGTGCTAGTTACAGGACAGCAGCTGAGCTGCACGCTTATTTTTTTTTTTCTGCACCTTTCTTTATGTGTGTAAGAGTTCAAGATGCATATGCTTGAAGGCAAGCCTCCCCCTTCTCTGATTCTCCACACAACTGGGCGAAGATGCTGGAATTTCTGCTGGCATCTACAATGCCAAGGAAATGAGCCAGCCCCCCTAGATGACAAAACAGAAAGACGGAGGCTGAGCCAAGGTGACATTGCTGTTCACCTTGACACTGGCACAACTGTAAGAGCTGGGGACTATTATTGTTCCCATATAATCCCCCAGGACACCAAGGCTTAGAGAAAAAACTTAGAAAGTTTTTTCTAGTTGTTCCTGCATCAGGGGTGAGCATTCAGAATAACAATACAAGGGCTGTCCCACCAAAAGAGGAGCGGGACAGTTCAGTGGAGGGGGAGACCACCGGGGGCTGGGGCGTCTGGGGAGCTTTCCAGCTAAGATCTTGTTTTCAAGCCCCTGCTTCTTCTCTCACTGTTCACCACTCCCTTCTCCCAGCCACCAGTGTCTGCTCACCTGCACGGAGTTCCCTCAAACTCTCCTGCTTTTCCCCTGTTGGCCTTTACACAGCCTGTTTGCTCTGCCTGGAGCACTTGCCTGCCTTCCTCCAGCAGCCTAACTCCAACTTCTCCCTCAGTCTTGGCTTTGGTGCTCTTCCTCCAGGAAGACTTGTTGGACTCTCTATTTGGAACCTGAGGCCCATGAAGCCAGAAAAGAGACAGTAAATCCCCACACACGCTCACTTCTGTAGAGGCAAGTCCTTGTTCAGTCCTTCCAACAACCTTCCAGGGCAGGCAAGAGAGGTGTTTTCTCAGCCCCAACTGAGGACCAGAGAGGACAAGAGACTTCCATGAAATCACACATCACTCTTTCCATCAGGAGGCAGGCCCTGAATTATGCCTGTGGAATTTGGCAATCACAGAAACAAAGATAACGATGTCCACTAAGGTTTAGTTGGCATTTGCCAGGATGGGCTCTAAAAATTTCATATGTATTAACTCATTTAACCTTCACAACTTCCCCGTGAAGTAAATATTATTATTGTCCCCAATTTGCAAGGAAGAAACCAGAGGTGCAAACAGATGAGAAACTTGCTCTCTCAACTGCCAAATACTCATCATCAAATACCAAAGTACTCACTAGTCACCAAATACTGAAAGCAACCAGAAAGATCTTCCTCACCCATCAAGGCTGGAGATCTTTCAAACATCAGAATTGGCAGCATCAGGAGGAACGCAGATAAATAAACACATCAGAGGCATTGAACAGATGCATAGATCGATTTTTTAAACTCTCTGATCATAATTTGGTAACAGTAGTAAGAATGTGTATTTTTCTTCTTTTTTTTTTTTTTGAAACAGAATCTCGTTCCATCACCCAGGCTTGAGTGCAATGGCGCGATCTCAGCTCACTGCAACCTCTGCCTCCCAGGTTCTAAGTGATTCTCCTGCCTCAGCCTCCAGAGTAGCTAGGATTACAGGCACATGCCACCACACCTGGCTAATTTTGTATTTTTAGTAGAGATGGGGTTTCACCGTGTTGGCCAGGTTGGTCTCTAACTCCTGACCTCAGGTGATCCACCCGCCTTGGCCTCCCAAAGTACTGGGATTACAGGCGTGAGCCACTGTGCCAGGCCTGTGTATTTCTTTTAACTCACGAATTCTAAATCTAGGAATCTCTTTCCTAGCAATACTCAGAGATCTTAACTCAAATTTGTACTCAAAAATATGCATCGCAGTATCATGTTGAACAATGTCAACTAAAGAAAGGAATTCACCCAGAAGTTCAGCAATAGGGTTGGTAGATAAATGATGATCCTCCCAGACCATGAAACATGACTCAGTCATTAAAAGTAATATTGTAAGAGAAAACTAAATATCATTTTTCTAAGGTGTCTAAAATTCAAGGATGAGTAGAAACAGAATACAAAACTATATACACACAATATTATTTGTGCTGTATTGCATATTATTATACACCTGAAGGAATCCTCACCAGGGTTATTGATGTGTGCAGCAACACTGGGTCAAATCTACTGAGCAGGGCTAGGAGGGCATGTCATGATGCCTTCCTGCTCATAACAACCCCTTGAGACAGCCGCTACGGTAACATTCCCATTCTGCAGATGGGACCACCGAGGCAGAGGAAAGTAAGGTCCTCAGCAAGGCCAGGATTGCCTGAGTCCAGAGCAGACACTCAGGCCCACATCAGCCACTGGGTATGACATTATGGGTGGATGGTTAAAGTTTTTGTATACTTTTAAGAAGCTATTTTCCAAGCTGTTTCCAATGAACATCTATCACTTTTATAATCAAGGACAGGAGGCAATAAAAATCATTTGTTTGTGCAAAGTGTCCAGAAAGTTCCGGAAGGCTGTACATGCCCAGGTGTTAGCAACAATTATCTCCAGCTGGCAGGAGGCCTGGAGCACTGTGGGATTTTCATTTGGCTCTATTTTGTCATTTTTCTGCAGAAAGTAAGCACATGAGTTATTTAGAATTCGGGTGTTTGGTGCCTGGGACTTCCATCAGGGGCTGTGGTGTCTGGAGTGGGGCCTGCTCTGATCCATTGGAGGTACCTCTAAACCTCTGCCCACCTTCTCCCCTAGGCCATGGCCACGCCTCTCCCCACCAGAAAAGCGTGGTACCAGCACCAGCTTGTGCCTCTTCTCGTCCCCTCCCAAGAGGGCCATGTCCTTGTTCATCTGTAACTTTCAATTAACCAGGCACCAGGCTCCGGCTCAGAGGCGGAACAAATGTTCCAAGAAGGAAAAGAAAATCCAGCCCAACAGCTCCAGGAGGACGCTTCCTTTTAATTAAAGTGAGGATCAAGGCAGCTTTAAAACCCCTTTCTGATGAAATGTGAAGGTGGCCAGGGAGGCATCCTTGACAGCAGGGCTGGGTAGGGCAGGGCAGCAGAGGTGTGGTGAGGGAGCAGCCTCCCACCCCTGCATCCCTCATCAGGCTCCTGCAGGGCCAGGGCCTTCTAGCTGCACCAAGAAAAGGCGACTGATGTCAGAGGGCCCTGATAATTAGAACCCAGCCAACCACCTCCATCTAGTTCCAAAACAGTTTCATGATCCACAGAGGATAACCCCATTAAGCAGTTTCTTCCCATTGTCCCCCAACCCAACCAGCCCCTGGAAACCACTAATCTATCTTCTGTCTCCGAATCCCTGAATTCACCTTTTCTGGATATTTCAAAGAACGCAGTCATGCAATTTGTGACCTTTTGGGTCTGGGTTCTTAAATAAGATTTTTTGTGGCCAATAAAAACTAGTTTCTGAGGGCAGAGAGGAATCTGTAAAATGGGCATATGACACCCCCTGCCTGGCCACTCCTGCTTAGGAAACCAAAGTGCTCCTGGAAGCAGCTGGGGCTGAGAAGTAGGTGGGAGAGGATCCCAAGGACCCAGGCTCTCCTGTGCCACCCACTGGCAGGCTGGACAGGGACTGGAGATACACTGACGTCCCTGGTTGTCCAGCGCCTGGCTTAGGGCCTGGCACACAGTGGAAACTTAGTAAGTATGAGCCAGAGTGGCCTTCGCTGAGTGGTATGAGGAGGGATAATGATTCCTCCACCTCCTGGCTGTGTCATGGTCCCAGAGGGAGCCTCTCTTTCCCGTGCATCAATACCCACAGAGTGTTGCCATGTGCCGGGAGCCTCAGCAAGCCTCTTCACTTAATTTCCTCAGCCACTCTGCAGAGTGGCTATCAGAAGACCCATCAGCAGAAAGGTGGCCAGGCTGGGTTTGAGCGTGTTCCCCAAGTATCCAGCGACAACCCCCTGCTGTTTCTGCTACAACATGCTGCCCCTTCCTCTCCTCTTCCTCCTCTCTGTGGAGTCCCTGCTATTGACATATGATTCAAACCCTGGGGGATTTAGGCCCCTGTGTCTCACCCACATTTCCTGCTGCCCCCGAGCCCCAGAGAGGCTCCCTCTTTCCCAGGATCTCTCTCTGCTCCCCTCTGCGGGCAGCAGCTGAAGGCATCTCCATGGTACAAGTCTGTCATCTGGTGTCTACATAGAGTATAGCAGCCACAGAGGGAAATCAAGGGTGAGACTTCCCTGCCTGGGCGAGAGCACGGACCTCACCTCACAGCTCCGGGAGGAAGGTGCAGGGGATGGGACCCTCATGTAATCTGGGCTGTGTGTCTGTGCTTTACCTGCATTGATCTCAGTCAGTCCTCACATTAGTGCTATAAGAACTCCTTATGTATGTAGCAGGGGCTCCAAACAAATGTGACGAAAGGACGAATACTCTGCGATTCTACCTACCTGAGATCCCTAGAGCAGTCTAATTCATAGAGACAGAAAGTAGAATAGTGGTTTCCAGGGACTGGGTGGGGGGAACAAGCAGTGAGTGTTTCATGGGTGCAGAGTTTCAGCTGGGAAAGATGAAAAGAGTCCTGGTGATGGATGGTGGTGACGCTGCCCAGCAATGGGAGTGGACTCAATGCCACTGAGTTGTACCTAAAAATGATTAAATGACAAATCTTATGTTACATAAATTTCACCTCAATTTTAAAAATAGCTATCTGTGAGTGAATCAACTAAGAGGAAATGAATGCACGCATCAGTGAATTGATGAATGCCTAATGAAGGTAATAATACCAATTTATTGAATATTTAGTATGTGCCGTCATTGTGCAAAGTGTGTTTCAACTGGGAAGCGTTCTGATGAAGCCCTAACCCTGGCAGGCCCCGCGTGCGGCTTCTGGGATACAGCAGTGAGCTAAGTCACTACCATGCTACAGCTGACATTTTGTGGGCGAGAGAGTAAACAAGGGATATTAAAATGTCAGATGGTGGTACGTGCTATAGAGGGGGGAAAAGGCAAAGCGAAAGGATGGAGAACGGCTTGGCTGGAGGTGGGAGCGCTCGTTCTGATAGGTGTCATCTCAGTTTCACAGATGAGGCATGGGAGGCTCCGGGGCTCGCCCAGGGTCACACAGCTAGAAAGTGGTCCAGGCAGGAAGTGAACCCAGGTCTGTCAGAGCCCAGCCCTGAAGCTCCTAACCACGCTGTGACCACACGAGGGAACGGTGTTGTCTGCCGGCTTACACCGAGGCACGCACTTCAGCCCTCTGAGGGCCTCAAGCCTGGGGTGTGAGCAGGGTCTTCCTCTCCCATCTGCGCCGGCTGCTGGAGGTGCAGATGGATCGTGCGTCCAGCAGGTGGCGCCGCGGCCCGACTTGGGCGACCCCGCAGAACCAGCCTCCCCAGGTGAGTCTGTGCCAGGCTGGAGAGCGCGCCGCCGGCTGGAGGTACCACCTGAAGCGAGGCTGGGCCGGAGGCTTCGGGCAGAGAGGTGCTGCTGTCAGTCGGGCAGGCCAGCTGTAGAGGCTCGGCCCTGCGTGTCACTTCCAGCTGCGGGACTTCGGGCGCTGTGAGCACCCCGCTCTGTGTGGAGCCGGGCGGTCCACCCCCTCCTACGGGCTGCGGGAAGCCTGCCTGCGCCCACGCCCCCATCCCTTCCGCAGTGTTTCCTTGAGACCTTCCTGGGTGCCAGGCCCCGGGGACTCAGCAGGAGTCGCAAAAGCCCACAACACCCGCTGCCCTCCCCTTGGGGAGGCTCCATTCCGGTGGCGAGGCAGGCAGGAACCTGGAGGAACCAAGTGCGCATGATGCTGGGGAAGGGGATACGGAAAAATAAAGCGGGGAAGGCAGCTGGGAAGTGTGTGGTCAGGAGTTAGACGTGTAGATGGTCAGGCGCCAAGGCCTGCTGGAGAGCGACCCTGGAGCGAGGGAGGTGAAAGGGGAGCCGCACGGACGCACCGGGAAAGGCACCCAGGCAGAAGGAAGCCTGGAGCGCACTGAGCCGGAGGAGTGCCGAGGGAGGGGGGGTCACAGCGGGGCGGGTGGTGCAGGGCTGTGAAGGTCTTGGTGGGAGGAATTGGGCTTCGACTCGGAAGAGGACTGGAAGCCAGGGTCTTGCACTGTGGCATGATAACCCCACATCTCAGTGGCTTAAGCAACTTTTTTTTTTTTTTTTTTTTTTTGGAACGGGGTTTTTCTCTTGTTGCCCAGGCTGGAGTGGAGTTCGCCCCCCAGGTTCAAACCATTCTCCCGTATCAGCCTCCCAAGTGGCTGGAATTACAGGAGTGCGCCACCACACCCGGCTAATTTTGTATTTTTTAGTAAAAACGGGGTTTCTCCATGTTGGTCAGGCTGGTCTTCAACTCCCGACCTCTGGTGATCCGCCCGCCTTGGCTTCCAAAGTGCTGGGATTACAGATGTGAGCCACCACACCTGGCCAACACAAGTTTATTGCTTGCTCATATTATCTAACAAGAAGGATTGGCCCGGGTGGGCGGGGCCCTTCACTTAGAGACTCAGAGGATTTTACAAAGCCTATCTTTTTCTTATAAGGCAGCAGCGTCCCAGCTAGAGAGCGGTGAAAAGTGGAACAGCAGCAACTAAATGCTTTTGACTGGAAGTGACATTCGTCACTGCCTCTCATATTTCATGGCCAGAATTCAAGACAGGCCATGCCCGATGTCAAGGGGGAGGGGACGTGTAAGCCTCCAGGGACTTAGTGTGGAGGAAATCAGATTAGTGACAGCACTCTGCTGGTGCTATGATTTCCACAATGAGCCCCCATTCCTGGCTCAATTTTACTTTTTATTTATGTTATCTTAGAGACAAGGTCTCGCTTTATCACCCAGGCTGGAGTGCAGTGGTGTAATCACAGCTCATGCCCACCTCAAACTCCTGGGCTCAAGGGATCCTTCCACCTCAGCCTCCCCAGTGACTGGGACTACAGGTATGTGCCATCATGCCCACCCAGCAATTTAAAAAAAAAAAAAAAAGTCATAAAACCTCCCGCCTCTTTATTTGGAGGGCTGGGTAACTACCTCTGCTTCCCAAGGAGAGAGACTGGGCTGAAATCAGGTGACCACCCTGAGGAAGGGCTGAATCTGAAACTGGCCCACTAGTCCCATAGACTGTTCTTTTTGATAGACATAGAAATTGTTCCTTTTGGGCTTAAAGCTTGAAAGTTGTATTGGTTTTGCCTGAATTCCTTCTTCAGGAAAGGACCTTCAGGCCTCTCAAAAAGTATCCAAAAACTAGGACTCACCAGAGCACTGCACCAGACAGCAGACCCCTCATTTGTCATGATGGCTTCCCTGTCCCTCCCTAGTTCCTATTTTCTTACACGTCCTTCCATTTCCTCCCTGCTATAGAAAACCCCAGTTTTAGTCAGTCAGGCAGATGGACTTGAGGCTGAGCGCCCATCTCCTGGGCGGCAGCACCTGGTGAAAGCCTTCTTTCTTGGCAATGATTCATCATCTCCGTGATTGACTTTCTGTGTGGTGAGCTCGTGGCGGCGGGCTGGGAGTCTCAGAAGCCTCCCTAAGCAGCTGACCACCCAATTTTGACTGGAGATGAGCTTCAGTCTTGCTGTGGCTCTGTCACAGCCAGTCCCAATCGTGTTCCTGATTACCTTGGAAGAACTGCCTTTGAAATTTGACATCTATATCCATATAGGTGAGTGTCCTTTGTGGGCCTAGGGAGCAGGATCTGCTCCTCTCAGTTTGGGAAATTTTTAAAAGAATTTCCATTTGCCGTTTGAACAAGCCCAACAGGGAAAGGGAAGCACCCTGACTGTTTTGGTGTGGACACTTCGGGGGCTTGTTTGTTGCTGCAGCAGTTGGATTGTGTTCTGGTGAGCGTGTGTGTGTGTGTGTGTGTGTGTGTGTGATGGGAAATTAGGCTTTGGTAAACCTGATATCATTTTACAATACTTTTGGCCCCAGTGTTGTTTGGAGTTTGCTATTGAATGGGAGAGTGAGATGGAGTTCCATGTATCCAGGCTTTCGTGCTGCTGTTCTAAGCAGGGCTGGGTCTGGTTAGTATGTGATGCTCTACTTTGGTGCTGTTTGGCCCCAGTGTTCTTTGGAGTCTGGAGAGGTTGGGCCTTTAAAAAGCAAACTGCCATGGAACCTGCTTTACCCAAGATTTGGTTCACAGCCTTCACTGGATTACCTACTGGGGCAAACAAAATGTAACCATGTAAAACCAGTGAGTTTGTATTGCTATCTCATGGCCAGAGTTTCAAGGTGTTATAAAAGTTATTGGATCTTTGCATGTGTATGCATGTCTAGATGTGCTTATGTGGATGTAAGTTATATGTCATATCTACCAGATTGGCTTATAAATAAAAGAGTGCTCAAAAATTAAGAAAATAAGTCTGCACAAGTTCACATGAGTTAAGTAGATGTTTGCTAAACATGGTGGCTTTAAAATTATTGGTAAAATGAGGCCTGGCATGGTGGCCCATGCCTATAATCCCAGCACTTGGGAAACCAAGGCAGGTGGATCACCTGAGGTTAGGAGTTTGATACCAGCCTGGCCAACATGGTGAAACACCATCTCTACTAAAAATACAAAAATTAGCTGGGTGTGGTGGCACATGCCTATAGTTCCAGCTACTCAGGAGGCTGAGGCAGGAGAATCGCTTGAACCCAGGAGATGGAAGCTGCAGTGAGCCAAGATGGTGCCACTGCACTCTAGCCTGAGCAACAGAGCAAGACTCTGCCTCAAAAGGAAAAAAAAAAAATTGGTAAAATAAAAATAGAAGTGTCTTCAGAATTGTTAGCATACTTTTTTGTCTGGATTTTATATTTGTCTCTGATAGACATTTTGAGGTATCAGGGTTTGACATAGAAGCTTATAAAACTATAAACCCAGCCAAAACAAAATGATCTTTGTGCAAAATTTTGATAACTAAGACCGTGTTACCAGTTTAATGAAAACAGCTGAATCTTCTGAATTGCTGGTGAAAATACTGATGTAGTTAACTTTAAGATTCTTATTTTGGTGAACACCTGATATTCACAGATTATAAAATGGTTAATAAGGAAATAACTAACTTTAGATGATGGTGTCTAATATCTCAGTTTTCAGAAGTAATGGATAAACTGTTAAAAATGAAAGGATTAGGTCCCATTTGTCTATTTTGGCTTTTGTTGTCAATGCTTTTGGCGTTTTGGTCATGAAGTCCTTGCCTACACCTACGTCCTGAATGGTTTTGCCTAGATTTTCTTCTAGGGTTTTTATGGTGTTAGGTCTTATGTTTAAGTCTTTAATCCATCTGGAGTTAATTTTAGTGTAAGGTGTCAGGAAGGGGTCCAGTTTCTGCTTTCTGCACATGGCTAGCCAGCTTTCCCAACACCATTTATTGAACAGGGAATCCTTTCCCCATTGCTTGTTTTTGTCTGGTTTGTCAAAGATCAGATGGTTGTAGAAAGGTTGTGTTGCCGGTCAGTTGGGGGGAAATAGGGGAGGGACGGTGGGGGGTGGGAAGCTGGGGAGAGATAGCAAGGGGAGAAATGCCAGATGTAGGTGATGGGGAGGAAGGCAGCAAATCACACTGCCATGTGTGTTCCTATGCAACAATTTTGCATGTTCTTCACATGTACCCCAAAACCTAAAATGCAATAAAATAAATGGGAAAAAATATAAAAAACAAAACAAAACAAAACAAAACAAAAAAATGAAAGGATTGAGTACTTATAAATGGGATAAAGGTTTTAGATACAGTTTTTGTGTAATTAAAAACCTCAAAATCATTTTTGATACTCATTGGCTCTCTGGATCATCTTCAATTAAGAAAGGGTTATGAACTGAGGAAATATGTTTCTAAAAATTATGGAATTGTTTTCATCTATAAAATGCTAGTATCTGATTGTTATAATTTCTTTGTTCCTAGGGTTTCACTAGAATTTTAGGGTAAGAATTCTAGTTAACATGTAATTCTATATATAAAATGTGCCCAAAAAAGATATTATTAGTGAGAAAAAGCATAATTTTATCTAGTTCAGAAGTTATCTAAAAGTTAATTCAAATTATGGACTTGAAAATGGTTGTTTATGAACAAGGTAGTAAGAAACCAGTAAGTAAGAGAGAGGTGTAAAGAAAATTGAATATGAAGATGTACTTTTGGGGAAAAAAAAGATTATAAAGAAAAGGTAATTTTGTATGAGAGAGCATCTTATATAGTTAATTTTTCTCCTGGAGTAAAATGACTGTTTTTTCTATGAAAATAAGAAAAAGAAGAAAGTCTGGGACTGAACACAAAGCCTGGCCGTGTCGTGGATGGTCTGTATAAGTCAGATGTAGTTTTTCCCATTTGTGTGTTTATCTTCATGCACATACAGAGAAAATAGAAAGTTGAAGAAGTTTAGATAATAAAATATTATTTAAAACCTGATAGAGAATCAGAGACATTCGGCTAGTTAACTCTTTCATAACCTCTTAGTCTCGATGATATGAACAGAAGGCAGGGGAAGTACTAGGTAAAAAAGAGCAGGGTCCCTGGCAAGGACTTCGCCCTCAAGCTTGGATCCGTGGCCCAAAGTGAGAACATGTGTTCTTGTTTTCCTGCCCAAATGTTGCCTTTTTCAAAATTACTGTAGCCTGCTTCTCCCGCATCCTATACCCATAAAATCCCGTCTCCACTGGCAGAGTAGTGCAGCAGAGGAGCGAAGAGAAGACGCGGCGTGACATCAGTGAGAAGCAGCTTGACTTCAGAGGGAGGGCTTGACAGTGGGACCTCAGAGTTCCTGGCCAAACTCCCGGGGAAGACTACCTCCCCGCTCCATCCCCTTTCCAGCATCGGAGAGTCACCTTTATTAGCAATAATATCCTCAGCATTTACCATCTTCAGTTCACTCATGCAACCTGATTCCTCCTGGACACTGGACAAGGACCCTAGTGCTTGTGTAAGACATTGTCACACTGACCCTCCACTGAGCTAACACTTAAGCTGTCCATGCATAGCAAAACTAAAAGAGTACACAGTAACACACGGGGCTCTGGGGGTCATGGGCAACCCCTAGACGCTGGTGCAGGCCTGCACAGAGTTCTGCTCCTGCCAGTTGCCCAGAAGCATTCCTCCCAGCCTCTGCACCCCTCTCCTGTGTGCTCCCAGGGGTTGAGAGCTGTGGACTAAGTAAGAAAGCCACCCCTTCATGAATCCCACAGAAGGGTCAAGGGAACTATCTCATTTCATTGATGAAGGTAAAATAAGAAATATTGCAAAGAAATGCAAAAAGAATTTGATAATTATTTTGCACTAGAATATTTACTAATACTAGTCACGTGTCTAGAGTGAATTTCTTGATTGCACAGGATGTATGGTGATATTGGTGGACTTAAGGAATACTGAATTGTGTATCAGGAATAAAATATTCATCGTCTGGGTTTTGGGGGCTCCAGATAACACTGTAACCTCCGGGGTAGACCGAGTGGGGGCAACATTGGGGATCGGTTTCTTATTTATTTGTTTTTGCTTCTTTTCGTTTTTTGAGACAGAGTCTCACTCTGTTGCCCAGGCTGGAGGTGTAGTGATGCAATCTCAGCTCACTGTAACCTCCGCCTCCCTGGTTCAAGCAATTCTCCTGCCTCAGCCTCCCAAGTAGCTGGGACTACAGGCACATGCCACCACACCTGGCTAATTTTTTGTATTTTTAGTAGAGATGGTGTTTTACCATGTTGGCCAGGCTGGTCTCAAATTCCTGACCTCAAGTGATCCGCCTGCCTCAGCCTCCCAAAATGCTGGGATTACAGGCATGAGCCGTGGTGCCTGACCTGTTTTTGCCTCTAATTTTTATTTGTTGTTTGTTCTTCTTTGGGATTTGTGTATAAATATCCATCAATATTTTTTAGCATGTAGTGGAAGGCTTTTATTTGGTTCTGTGAATAGTTATTTTGTTTCCTATGGATTTCTAGCAAGTTGTCATTTATTCTATTTAGCTGGAAATCCTAGGCTACCTTTGTTGGGCCCACAGGAATTGATGGAGTGCACCAGCCATTTGGAATTTCGTTTGTTTTGCTTACCTCTGATGATGTTGAAATCTATGAGAGCTTTTAGGATCCTGGCAAAAATAAAAGACTTGTTTTTACAAGTTCTGAGCAGAAATAGTACATTACATATTTTTTTATTTGGAAAAGTAGGTATGTTTAAATGTTATAAAGTAGGTGTGTTTAAAAGTAGTAGAAATGTTTAAGTGATGTTTCTTTCCAAGGTAATTCAATTCAATCAATGATTTGAGTTGGTTTCAGATCTTTTCCTTTAATGAGGAAAAACTGCGTTATGGGTACAATTTTAATGTTAAAGAAAGACTGGCTTTGTCCTTAGGGAGATTACATTGGTTGGGATTTCTCTCAAACTAATTTAGTTGTGTTTATCATTAGCAAAATTAAGGAACATTCACTTGGATTAACTGGTAATAAAAAAAATTGTGAGACCTTCCAGTGGTCTCTGATCCCAAGCCATTTAGCACTGATGGGCCTTCATGTGTGTACTTGGAAACAAAATATGTGCAGGTGCTGCAGTAGTTTGAAGATTTTGGTGGTAAAAGTTTCCTAATCACTTCTCAGTACTGTATCTAGAAACCAGTCTTGGAAATGTGGGATAATGCTCTTTTATTTTTTAATTTTTTTTAATTGCACTTTAGGTTCTGGGGTACCTGTGCAGATCATGCAGGATTATTGCATAGGTACACACATGGCAATGTGGTTTGCTGCCTCCATCCCCTTGTCACCTACATCTGGCATTTCTCCCCATGTTATCCCTCCCTGACCTCCCCACCCCACTACTGTCCCTCCCTTGGCCCACCTGCAACAGACCCTTGTGTGTGATGCTCCCATCCCTGTGTCCATGTGTTCACATTGTTCAACATCCACCTATGAGTGAGAACATGTGGTGTTTGATTTTCTGTTCTTGTGTTAGTTTGCTGAGAATAATGGTTTCCAGATTCATCCATGTGCCTACAAAGGACACAAATTCATTGTTTTTTATGGCTGCATAGTGTTCCGTGGTATATATGTGCCACATTTTCCTTGTCCAGTCTATCGTTGATGGGCATTTATTTGGGTTGGTTCCAGGTCTTTGCTATTGTAAATAGTGCCGCTATGAATATACGTGTGCATATGTCTTTATAATAGAATAATTTATAATCCTTTGGGTATATACCCAGTAATGGTATTGCTGGGTCAAATGGAGTTTCTATTTCTAGGTCCTTGAGGAATCACCACACTGTCTTCCACAATGGTTGAACTAGTTTACACTCCCACCAACAGTGTAAAAGTGTTTCTATTTCTCCACATCCTCTGCAGCATCTGTTGTCTCCAGATTTTTTAATGATTGCTATTCTAACTGGTGTGAGATGGTATCTCAGTGTGGTTTTGATTTGCATTTCTCTAATAATCAGTGATGATGAGCATTTTTTCATAAGTTTGTTGTCCTCATATATGTCTTCTTTTGAAAAGTGTCTGTTCATATCCTTTGCCCACTTTTGGATGAGTTTGGTCTTTTTCTTGTGAATCTATTTTAGTTCTTTGTAGATTCTGGATATTAGCCTTTTGTCAGATGGGTAGACTGCAATATTTTTTCCCATTCTGTTGGTTGCATTAGAGTTCACTCTAATGATTGTTTCTTTTGCTGTACAGAAGCTCTGAAGTTTAATTAGGTCCCATTTGTCTATTTTGGCTTTTATTGCCAATGCTTTTGGTGTTTTAGTCATGAAGTCCTTACCTATGCCTATGTCCTGAATGGTTTTTCCTAGATTTTCTTCTAGGGTCTTTGTGGTGTTAGGTCTTAGTTTAAGTCTTTAATCCATCCAGAGTTAATTTTAGTGTAAGGTGTAAGGAAGTGGTTCAGTTTCTGCTTTTCTTCATACTGCTAGCCAGTTTTCCCAACACCATTTATTAAACGGAATCCTTTCCCCATTGCTTGCTTTTGTCAGGTTTGTCAAAGATCAGATGGTTGTAGATGTGTAGCATTGCCTCCAATGCCTCCATTCCGTTCCATTGGTCTATATCTCTGTTTTGGTACCAGTGTCATGCTGTTTTGATTACTGTAGCTTTGTAGTATAGTTTGAAATCAGGTACCGTGATGCTTCCAGCTTTGTTCTTTTTGCTTAGGATTGTCTTGGCTATGCAGGCTCTCTTTTGGTTCCATATGAAGTTTAAGATGGTTTTTTCCAGTTCTGTGAAGAAGGTCATTGGTAGCTTGATGGAGATAGCATTGAATCTATAAATTACTTTGGGCAGTATGGCCATTTTCAGGATACTGTTTCTTCCTAATCATGAGCATGGAATGTTTCTCCATTTGTTGTGTCCTGTCTTATTTCCTTGAGCAGTGGTTTGTAGTTCTCCTTGAAGAGGTCCTTTACATCCTGTGTTAGTTGTATTCCTAGGTATTTTATTCTCTTTGTAGCAATTGTGAATGGGAGTTTGCTCATGATTTGGCTCTCTGTTAGTCTGTTATTCGTGTATAGACATGCTTGTGATTTCTGCACATTGATTTTGTATCCTGAGACTTTGCTGAAGTTGCTTATCAGTTTGAGAAGATTTGGGGTTGAGATGATAGGGTCTTCTAAATATACAATCATGTCGTCTGCAAATAAAGATGATTAGACTTCCTCTTTTCCTAATTGAATATCTTCTTTTTTTTTTTTTCTTGCCTAATTGCTCTGGCTAGAACTTCCAGTACTGTATTGAATAGGAGTGGTGACAGAGGGCATCCTTGTCTAGTGCCAGATTTCAAAGGGAATACTTCCAGTTTTGCCCATTCAGTATGATATTGGCTGTAGGTTTGTCATAAATAGCTTTTATTATTTTGAGATATGTTCCTTCGATACCTAGTTTATTGAGAGTGTTTAGCATAAAAGGCTGTTGAATTTTGTCAAAGGCCTTCTCTGCATCTATTGAGATAATCATGCAGTTTTTGTCTTTGGTTCTGTTTATGTGGTGGATCATGTTTATAGACTTGTGTATGTTGAACCAGCCTTGCATCCCCGGAATGAAGTCTGCTTGATCGTGATGGATAAGCTTTTCGATGTGCTATTGCAATCGGTTTGCTAGTATTTTATTGAAGATTTTTGCATCTATGTCCATCATGGATATTGGCCTCAAGTTTTCTTTTTTTTGTTGAGTCTCTGCCGGATTTTGGTATCTGGATGATATTGGTCTCATAAAATCATTTGGGAAGTATTCCCTCTTTTTGTATATTTTGGAATAGTTTCAGAAGGAATGGTACCAGCTCCTCTTTGTATGTCTGGTAGAATTCAGCTGTGAACCCGTCTGGACTTGGACTTTTTTGGTTGGTAAGCTATTAATTGCTGCCTCAACTCCAGCCCTTGTTATTGGTCTGTTCAAGGTTTCAACTTCTTCCTGGTTTAGGCTTCAGAGGGTGCAAGTGTCCAGGAATTTATCCATTTCTTCGAGGTTTACTGGTTTATGTGCATAGAGTTGTTTATAGTAATCTCTGATTGTAATTTGTATTTCTATGGAGTCAGTGGTGATATCCTCTTTATCATTTTTTATGGCATCTATTTGATCCTTCTCCCTTTTCTTTTTTATTAATCTGGCTAGCGGTCTATTTTGTTGATCTTTTCAAAAAACCAGCTCCTGGATTTATTGATTTTTTGAAGGTTTTTTTTGTGTCTCTATCTCCTTCAGTTCTGCTCTGATCTTAGTTATTTCTTGTCTTCTACTAGCTTTTGAGTTTTTTTGATCTTGCTCTTCTAGCTCTTTCAATTTTGATGATAGGGTGTCAATTTTAGATATTTCCTCGCTTCTCTGGTGGGCATTTATTGCTATAAATTTCTCTCTAGACACTGCTTTAAATGTGTCCCAGAGATTCTGGTACATTGTGTCTTCATTCTCATTGGTTTTGAAGAACATCTTTATTTCTCCCTTCATTTCATTGTTTATCCAGTTGACACTCAGGAGCCAGTTGTTCGGTTTCCATGAAGTTGTGCAGTTCTGAGTTAATTTCTTAATTCTGAGTTCTAATTTGATGGCACTGTGATCTGAGAGACTGTTTGTAATAATTTTTGTTCTTTTGCATTTGCTGAGGAGTGATTTACTTCCATTTATGTGGTCAATTTTAGAGTAGGTGCCATGCGGTACTGAGAAGAATGTATATTCTGTGGATTTGAGGTGGAGATTTCTGTATATGTCTATTAGGTTTGCTTGGTCCAGATCTCAGTTCAAGTCCTGGATATCCTTGTTAATTTTCTGTCTTGTTGATCTGTCTAATATTGACAGTGGAGTGTTAAAGTCTCCCACTATTATTGTGTGGGAGTCTAAGTCTCTTTGTAGGTCATTAAGAACTTGCTTTATATATCTGGGTGCTCCTGTATTGGTTGCATATATATTTAGGATCATTAGCTCTTCTTGTTGCATTGATCCTTTTACCATTATATAATGTCCTTCTTTGTCTCTTTTGATCTTTGTTGGTTTAAAGTACATTTTATCAGAGACTAGGATTGCAACTCCTGCTTTTTTTTGCTCTCCATTTGCTTGATAAATCTTCCTCCATCCCTTTATTTTTAGCCTATGTGTGTCCTTGCACATGAGATGGGTTTCCTGAATACAGCACACTGTTGGGTTTTGACTTTTTTTTCCAGCTTGCCAGTCTGTGTCTTTTGATTGGGGCATTTAGTCCATTTACATTTAAGGTTAATATTGTTATGTGTGAACTTAATCCAGCCATTTTGATGCTAGCTGAATGTTTTGCCCATTAGTTGACATTTTCTTCATTGTGTCGATGGTCTTTACCATTTGGCGTGTTTTTGGAGTGGCTGGTACTGGTTGTTCCTTTCCTTGTTTAGTGCTTCTTTCAGAAGCTCTGGTAAGGCAGGCCTGGTGGTGACAAAACCTCTCAGCAATTCCTTGTCCATAAGTATTTTCTTTCTCCTTCGCTTATGAAGCTTAGTTTTGGCTGGATATGAAATTCTATGTTGAAAATTCTTTCCTTTTTTTTTTTTTTTTTGCTGAGTAGTTCATTCTAAGAATTACCATTTATCTGTATTTGTCCCTCTTTTCTTTCTTTTTCTAAAAAAAAAAAAAGAAAGAAAGAAAAAAGAATGAAGGAGAGGAAGAAAGAGAAAGAGGAAGAGGGAGAGAGAACAGGGGTGTTGCTTTATTGCCCGGGCTAGAATGCAATCTAAAAAGGGGTATGCCTATAATTGTGCTTAATAATAGAGATGTGAAAAAAAATGAGGGAAGAAAATAACAAACAAGCAGCCAACCAATATTTCATTGAAACCTGTAAATAGATGTGATGTGGTACTAATAAGAGTGTATATTTTGTGTATTTATAGTGGAGAGTTCTATAAGTGTTAATTAAGTTTACTTGTTCCAGATCTGAGTTCAAATCCTGGATATCATTGTTAATTTTCTGTCTCATTGATCTATCTAATATCGATGTTGAAGTCTCCCACTATTATTGTGTGGGAGTCTAAGTCTCTCTATAAGTCTTATATATCTGGGTATTCCTGTATTGGGTGCGTATATATTTAGGATCTTTAGCTCTTCTTGTTGCATTGATCCTTTTATCAGTAAGTAATATCCTTCTTTGCTTCTTTTGATCTTTGTTGCTTTAAAGCAACTCCTGCTTTTTATTTATTTATTTTTGCTCTCCATTTGGTTGGTAAATCTTTCTCCTTTGTTTTGAGCCTTTGTGTATCCTTGCATGTGAGATGGGTCTGGATGCAGCATACCAATGGGTTTTGGCTTTTTTTTGCCTGTCTGTGTCTTTGGATTGGGGGATTTAGTTGATTTAAATTTAGAATTAATATATGTGAGTTTAATGCTGCCACTTAATATTAGCTGGCTGTTTTGCCTATTAGTTGATGTAAATTATTGATTATGTTGATGCTCTTTACTTTTTGGTATTTTTTAGAAAGGCTGTTACTCTTTCCTTTCTATGTGTAATGGTTCTTTCAGAAGCTCTTGTAAAGCAGGCCTGGTGGTGATGAAATCTGAGTGCTTGCTTGTTCACAAAAGATTTTATTTTTCCTTCGCTTATGAAGCTTAGTTTGGCTGGATGTAAAATTCTGGGTTGAAAGTTCTTTTCTTTAAGGATGTTGAATATTGGCCTCCACTCTCTTCTAGCTTGTCGGGTTTCTGCTAGGAGATCTGCTGTGAGTCTGATAGGCTTCCCTTTCTCTCTGGGTAACCTGACCTTTCTCTCTGGCTGCCCTCAGTATTTTCTCCTTCATTTCAACCCTGGTGAATCTGGCGATTATGTACCTTGAGGTTGGTCTTCTTGAGGAATATCTTTGTGGTGTTCTCTGTATTACCTGGAGTTGAATATTCTCCTGCCTTGCTAGGTTGGGAAAGTTTTCCTGAGTAATATCCTGAAGCGTATTTTCTAGCTTGGATTGATTTTCTTCGTCACATTCAGGTACACCTATCAAGCGTAGATTAGGTCTTTTCACATAGTCCCATATTTCTTGGAGACTTTGCTCGTTCCTTTTTATCCTTTTTTCTCTAATCTTGTATTCTCGTTTTATTTCATTCAGTTGGTCTTCGACTTCTGATATCTTTTCTTCTGCTTGATTGATTCGGCTGTTAAAACTTGTGCATAGTGCCGGGCGCGGTGGCTCAAGCCTGTAATCCCAGCACTTTGGGAGGCCGAGGCGGGTGGATCACGAGGTCAAGAGATCGAGACCATCCTGGTCAACATGGTGAAACCCCGTCTCTACTAAAACTACAAAAAAATTAGCTGGGCACGGTGGCGCGTGCCTGTAATCCCTGCTACTCAGGAGGCTGAGGCAGGAGAATTGCCTGAACCCAGGAGGCGGAGGTTGCGGTGAGCCGAGATCGGGCCATTGCACCCCAGCCTGGGTAAAAAGAGCGAAACTTTGTTTCTAAAAAAAAAAAAAAAAAAACTTGTGCATAGTTCGCGAAGTTCTCGTGTTGTGTTTTTCAGCTCCATTAATTCACTTATATTCCTCTCTAAATTGTGTATTCTTGTTAACATTTCATCAAACCTTTTTTCAAAGTTCTTAGTTTCTTTGCATTGGATTAGAACAAGTTCTCTTAATTCACAGAAGTTTCTTATCATCCACCTTTTGAAGCCCGCTTCTGTTAATGGAACACACTCGTTCTCCATCAGGCCTTGTTCCATTGCTGATGAGGAACTGTGATCCCCTGTAGAGAGAGAGGCGTTCTGATTTTGGGTATTCTCAGCCTTTTTAGGCTGTTTTCTTCCCTTCTTTATAGATTTATCCATCTGTGGTCTTTATAATTACTGTCTTTATAATTGGGTTTCTGAGTGGACATCCAACTTGTTGATTCCCAGCGCTAAAATCTGAGCAACCCACTGCACCAGCCAAAACAGCGGCGTTAAGATTGATGGTGCTTTTCTGACTCTGCACCAAGAACTGCCGCACAAAGGCAGTGGCAAAACCGCCTAGCCAGCCACAAGAGTTGTGCTGGCAACCCATCGGGCTCCTCTGCTGGGAATCTCCTGGTGCGTGAGCAACAAAAATTCGTCTGAAAGTGTGGCGTCCTCTTGTTCTCTGCGCTTTCACTGGGAGCTACAATCCCGAGCTGCTAGTGATCAGCCATCTTGGATCCCTCTCCGAAAATTCTTTTCTTTAAGGATGTTGAATATTGGCCCCACTCTCTTCTGGCTTGTAGGGTTTCTGCCAAGAGATCTGCTGTAAGTCTGATGGGCTTCCCTTTGTGAGTAAACTGACCTTCCTCTCTAGCTGCCTTTAGCATTTTTTCCTTCGTTTCAACCCTGGTGAATCTGACAATTATGTGCCTTGTGGTTGCTCTTCTTGAGGAATATCTTTGTGGTGTTCTCTGTATTTCCTGAACTTGAATGTTGGCCTGCCTTGCTAGGTTGGGGAAGTTCTTCTGGATAATATCCTGAAGAGTGTTTTCCAGCTTGGATTCATTCTCTCTGTCACATTCAGGTACACCTATCAAACGTAGATTAGGTCTTTTCACACAATCCCATATTTCTTGGAAGCTTTGTTCATTTCTTTTCACTCTTTTTTTCTCTATTCTTGCCTTCTTGTTTTATTTCATTGCATTGATCTTCAGTCTCTGATATCCTTTATTCTGCTTGGTCGATTTGGCTAGTGAAACTTATGTATGCTTTGCGAAGTTCTCGTGCTGTGTTTTCAGCTCCATCAAGTCATTTATATTCTTCTCTAAGCTGTTTATTCTAGTTAGCATCTCATCTAACCTTTTTTCTAGGTTCTTAGTTTCTTTTCATTGGGTTAGCACATGTTCTTTTAGCTCTGAGAAGTTTGTTATTACCCACCTTCTGAAGCCTGTTTCTGTCAATGCATCAGATTCATTCTCCATCCATCTTTGACCCCTAGCTGGTGAGGAGCTGTGATCCCTTGGAGGAGGAGAGGCGTTCTGGTTTTTGGTGTTTTCATCTTTTTTTGCACTGGTTTCTTCCCATCTTGTGGTTTTAGCTACCTGTGGTCTTTGTAATTCGTGGCTTTTGGATGGGGTCTCTGAGTGGACATCCTTTTTGTTGATGTTGAAACTATTTCTTTCTGCTTCTTAATATTCCTTCTAACAGTCAGGCCCCTCTGCTGCAGGACCACTGGAGGTCCACTCCAGGCCCCGCTTGCCTGGGGATTGCCCGCAGGGACTGCAGAACTGTAAGGGTTGCCGCTGGTTTCTTCCTCTGCTATCCTCGTCCCAAAAGGGTATCCACCAGATGTCGGCCTGAGCTCTCCTTTATGAGGTGTCTCTTTGGGTATATGGGGTTTGGGGAGTTGCTTGAGGAGACAGTCTGCCCCTTATAGGAGCTCAAGTGCTGTGCTGGGAGCTCCACTGTTCCATGCAGGGCTGCTGGGCAGGTACCTTTAAGTCTGCTGCAGCTGAGCTTATAACTGCCCCTTTTGCCAGGTGCTCTGTCCTAGGAAGGTCAGCTTTATTTTTAAGTTTGTGTCATTCTGCTGCCTTCTTTCATAGATGTCCTGCCCCTTACAGAGTAGTCTAGTCACAGTCTGCCAGCAGAGGTGTTGCTGAGCTGCCACAGGCTCTGCCCAGATGCTGTGTGAACTGCCTCAGTAGTGGCGGACTGCCTTGGTAGTGGGTGATGCCCTCCCCCACACTGTGCTGGAGGACGGTCCTGGGTCCAGCTGCGTTTGCTGCAAAACTCTCAATCCAGAGCGTTTCAGATTGCTTGTTTTATGGGGGCGGTACCCGCCGAGCCAGATTGCCTGGCTGCCTGTCTCTGCCCCCTCCCTTTGAATTGAATGTGTGGCTGTGTCTCCCAGGTGTTCCAGGCGCCGGTCGAAAAGGCCGCCAAGACTTTTGTGAGTTTCTGTGTACCGACCGGTACTGGCTGAAACTGCCACGCTGAAAACTTGTGGTGCTTTTCGGCCCAGGAATCTCCTGGTCTGTAGGCAGTGAAAAGTTGTTCAGAAATGTGGTGGGCACTCACCCTCTGTGCTGTTCTCGCTGGAACTGCACTCTGGAGCTGTTCCTATTTGGCCACTTTTGATCTCCCCCCACCCCACCCCCATAATGCTCTTTTAAATCACTAAAAAGAAATTACTGTGTGTTTGTCCTTACTTTCTCCTTGTTTTGTTGTATGATATTTAAGTGAAAAGAGATGATTTATCCTTAACGAACTGACAAAACTGACATTTGCATTTATCATTTTTTTTAATGATAAAGTCAGCTGTCTTACTTTTATAAGTTTGCCATAGGACCTATTACTTTTTGATCCATTTGGTCAGTTTTGTCACTAGAATACTAGCTAATACTAATTAGATAACATGCAGTGAGTAACCTAACTACTTAATACAGTGGTTTGAGGTGTTGCAGGCAGTAACTCCTAAATGTCAAATTTCAGTGTTTTAATTTGTAACATGTTAGGTTAATAGAACTTTCTGTGATATAAACATCATATTAATGAATGCTTCTGCTGTTAAGTTACAGGGCTTTGACTCCTGGGTCTGAAGAAGGCACCAGCCCCTGCTAAATTTTGAGCATTGACACCAGTTGAAGCCTCATCTTCAGACTCGGAAGAAGGTAACAGTAAAAATGAACCATCTTTGTGACCCACAGGCCAGAAATTAAAACTGTTCAATCCCTCTAGACCCCAGGACTATTGCAGAAGAGGTAGGCATGTGAACTTGTAAGGGCTGATTTTGAGGGATAAGATTAATTCAGAGTTTTTCTAAAATTAAACATTAATATCAAAAGCACACTGATGCAAGGCCAGCATCTGGACCCATGTATTGGGGTAACAGGGTTTTCTTGGAACATTTATCTGTTCTTTAATAGAAAATTGGAAACAGTTATTAAAAGTATAGGGAAGCCTCACCTTATGGCCAAACTGATTACAATTAGATTTTTATAAGGTTTTAATAAAATTAGCTTTAACATTAGTAATATACCATACAAAGGTAAAATATGGTTTTCTCTTTTGAATAAAATGTTGGTGTAATACTGAGAGAGAAAAGGTTATGTTGACCTTCTTAGTACACCACAGGGAGAAGGCAGAGCAGGGAGAGACAGATTTAGCTGGCCTCATGCTGTCTTTATTAGGTCTTATTGTTTGGGAAACTAAATCTATCAAAAGGTAATGTTTTTATTTTACCACCTTCGCTAAATGAATATTTTTACAGTGACTTATCATATTAGTTTGTGCTTGAAACTGTGATATTTGGCAGAATTTCCAAGGGCAGACTTTCAAGTTCTACATTCAATCTCTTGACCCTAAACTAACTTTCTTGGCTATTAGGTTCCCTGAAGTCTAAGAGAGACATATCAGGGTTATTTGTTATGTTAGGATTATGCAGGTAGCATTGGCAAATCTGAGGTGATATTTTGCTTCCTTTGCGTTATATTTATATGGGTGTATTGTTAGTATGTGTTCCAGGATTGTATGAGATTCCTAAAATTCTGTTATGCCTCAATATATGTTGTCAGTAGTAATTATTATCATATTAAGTTGTTTTATGCCACAGAAATAATTGTTTCCTTGTCAACTGTGTCTTTAACTATGGCTGTCTGCAGACTTTTGTCATCCATAATTGATGTTTTGCTATGATCCTTCTCAAAAGAAAAAAAATGACTTACAATCAGCTACAGTCCAAAGCTTGCTTCTTTGGAGGAGTTCATGAAAAGGACTCTCGAGAGCAGGTTTCTGATAACTTTGGAGATTGTGCCATCAGATTAGAGAGAGAATTTCCAGGGCACTACTTGAAAGGCCAATGTGCTCGTAAAGATTGCTAACCCAATATGAAGCAGAGCAGAAGGTGATGGCATGGACGGAACTAATGGGAGATAGAAACAATTTTTTATGGCTTTTGTTATTTGAAATATTGCTGATTCTTTTTGTGTTTTGGAGTCTAGAGAATCTTTTTCTTTTGAGCTATTTATAGCCTTGAAATATACTTTAAGGCCATTGGATGGAGTATACTTTTGTAAACAGAATTTGAGAGAGATTTTTCTCTCTCTGCTTAATTTATCCAGAATGTGGAAACTCTTTGTGAATATTCTTAATTCATGGTAATGTGCTTGTTTGCATACAATTAATAACAACATGTTTTGATTTGTAATGGGACAGGGTTGGAGTAACTGGTTATTTTCTCAGGGGTTTGACTAAAATGGCCTTGTGAGAGATTCCATAAAAGCCAATTTGGGAGAGTCTATATAAACAATGACCCTTGTTGTACTTTGTGGGTTATCAGGCCAAGTATATGGGAGTGAAGCTTATTTTGCTGGTAGATTGGTCCTGCTGTGATTTGTCTTCGGTGGAATTGGGGAACTAGAGAGAGGAAGATTGTGTGTCAGAAAAGAACTCTGTACTAGATTAGCCTTTGATTTCTGGGTGGCCACATGGTCACCCATGGTGTGGAACTGCCTAGGGCACCCCTCCTCAGGATGAAGCAGCCAGAAAGATTGAGACCAGATTTCTCATGACTGGGGAATTGATCAATAGAAAGGGGAGACTGAAACCAGCCCAACTGCCCCATAGACTTTTCTCATGGATTACTATAGAAATTGATCCTTCTGGCATAAAGCTTGAAACTTATTTGTTTTATGTGAGTTCCTTGCTCAGGAAAGGAACCTTAGACCTCTCAAAAATGTATCAAGGAACTGAAACTCATCAGATCACTACACCAGATAATAACCCTCATTCTCCTGATTGCTTCTGGCCCCTCCCTAGATCCTGTTTTCTCACACATGCTTACATTTCCTCCCTGCTATACAAAGCCCCAGTTTTAATAGGTCAGGGAGATGGATTGAGGCTGGGCTCCTACCTCCTGGACTGTAGCACCTGATTAAAGCCTTCCTCCTTGGCAACACTCATCATCTCAGTCATTGGCTTTCTGTGTGGAAAGCAGCAGGACCTACATCAAACCCCTGGTGTTTCTGTAACAAATTGAGGGACCTGATTTCAGTGAAGAGCTTCCCCTCCAACCCAGCTTCCCACCTTAGGGACCCAGGCATCAAGGCGGACACTTCCCTCCCCATGTACAGACATCAGCTCCTGTTTATTTTACCTTCTAAAACACTTCTTCAGTGTATCCATATCTCACAGCCCCAACCACAAACTACCACCCTACTCCCATGACTGCCATCCCTTGCTGCAAAGCAGCAGAGCCTCCCACTGGCCTCTCCACCCGCATTGCTGCTGTGGTCTCTCCAAAATGCTACTCTGCCCATGTCATCCCTCTACTTTCTCTCTGGTGGCTCCAGATGGTGTCATAATTACAATCCAGCACTTTCCCTGGCACCCAAGGCCCTTTAGGATCCAGCCTCTCACCCTCCAGCCTCCCCACCCATGCTTCAGACCCACCAAGTCACCTAGCTCCTCACTGCTTTCCGCCTCTGTGCCTTTGCACATGCTCTTCACTCTGCCTGTGGTCACCTTCCACTGTCTTTAGTGGGAAAACTCCTGCACATTTTCAAGCCCCAGCTCAAATGCACTTTCTGCTTGAAGCTCCCCTGGAGCTTCTGTGTCACCTGGTAGAGGGACTGGACTCTGCCAACACCCCCAGAACATCTTCACTGTAGCACCCAGCATGCAGTGTTGGCATCTGCTTCTATGCCCACTGCCCCCAGCACTCTGCCCAGAGATACATTGCACGTTGAGATCCCTTTCCCACACTCGCATGCACAGTGGATACAAAGGTTTCCCAAAAATCATTTTCCCCTGCTGCCTGCTATGCACATTATCTTCTATTATAATCTATTGTTTCCTTTTTAAAAAACATGTTAGTCCATCCATTAAATTCATTTTGCTACAGTTTGAAAAACATTTCCCTGGAAACTCCTGTAGGGCAGCAGGGACTGTATCTGTAATTATCTCTCCATCTCCCAGAGCTTAAGACAGTAATAAATGTTTGTTCTAATAAATGAGTAAATAAATGAGGGAGTGATTATTTAAATGTGAGTGATTTAAACAATTATTTAAATGTGGTTTGATGTAAGGGAATACATTGACAAGTGAGTAGGTGAATGAATGAGTGAGTGAATGAATAAAGGAAGAGACTGGTTATGTCGTGGGGACTGGCAGTGTAAGTCAGTGGCTTGCCTCGGGCCCTGTACCCCTAGTGCAGGGTTTGTCCAAGTGTGGTTCCTGGGCTTCCCCCATCAGAAGGTCCTGGAGGGTATACTGGAAACAGTAGTACCTCAGGCCTACTGAGTCAGACTTTCTGAGTGGGACTCAGAAGTCTGCATTTTTTGAAGCTGCTCAGGTGATTTGGAGGTTTGTTAATGTCTGAATGGCTGCCCCAGGACCCCCCTAAGCTGCTGTTGGAGGGGGCATGGTAAGAGGAGGACAGCAACAACAACAGTTAACAGCCCCCACAGCCTCCCTTCTCCCTGACCTGATTCAGAAGGAAAGGGACTTGGGGTGAGCCTGCTCCTCCTCCACCTCACCCTGGGCCCAGCAGTGAGGGGACACCAGAGCCCCATCCAGCACTGCTGACAGAAGAGCAGAAGGCAGTGATTGCCATGGCAACGCATTAAGAGATGCAGAGCCACCTCCAGTTTTAGCATCTGGAAAGGGGTCAAGCCTTTGAGGCACAGAGTGGGAAGGGAAATTCACTCCCCCAGCATCTTCATAGTTAACAGCGTCATGGCACGCTGCATGTTACAAAGCCCTTTCACACAAGAAAACCAGGAAGTAGTATCCCCATTTTACAGATCAGAAAACTAGGGTGGGAATCTCCTGCCAAGCCAGTCAGTGGGAGAGCTGGTGTTTGAATCCAGCCTTCCTGATTTTAAAGCCCACACTCTTGCTTCTCTAACAGTTGCCTGTCTTGGGTAAGTGACAGACAAGGACCCAGAGCCCCCAGAATCCCATTGGTGGGCGTTTGGGAGCACATGCATTGGCCCACTCTATTTGACACAATCTATGGTCCACTATACTTGGCACCTATCTGGGAAGGCTCACACCTGCACAGACACACAAGCAGAAGAGCTTCCAAAATTGTTCATGTGTGCATGCATGTAGGACATGTAGATACATCCAAAGGAAGTGTACACACAAACAGCCTCACATGTACACAGAGGTTCCTGAACACTCGTATTCACCAATAAACACGTATCTCTGCAAACACTTGTGCAGGCACTGGTATATACATGCAAGGAGATGTAAAATTAATTGTCTTCATGGTCCTGAGTCATCGCCCCTCCACAAAGCCACTTCTTTTGACATGTGACCTTGCAGTTCCTCTCTTCTGAGAAGGAAGATCTGTTTCCCCATCCACTGAATCTCAGCTTGGCCGTGTAACTTGCTCTAACCAATGCAATATTAGCAAACACGATGCAAGCAGAACCTTGAGAAAGTGCTTTTGTGGTTCTGCTTCTGTCTCTTGGTCCTTGCCATCACTGTGAAAACATACTTGGGATGTAGAGGAGGAAAAACCTGCTGCAGAACCAAGGTACCTCATTTGACCCAGCAGAGGCCAGCCTAGATCAGATAGCCTCTGGCCAACCATCAGAAGTGGGAGACTAGCTAAAGCCAGAACTGCTCAGCAGAGCCCAGCTGATTTGTGAGCCAAATAAATATTTATTGTAGCGTGCCACTGAGGTTTTGTGCCACTAAAGTTCTGTGGTTGGTTGTTACACAGTATCTACTGACAGATAATGGATACACATTCCCAAACTGATACTTTCCCAAAGGGGAATTTATCATGGGAGGAGGCCCTAGCCATGTGTTTACCTGGTCACATGGTTTTGTAAAACTCAGAATGATATAAATCTTTAAAATAATACCTTGATTGCAATATGTAATTCACATATTATGATTCACCCTTCTAATGTGTACAATGCAGTGGTTTTCAGTATATTCACAGAGTTGTACAACCATCACCATTATCTAAGTCCAAAATACTTTCATCATTCCAAAAACCAACTGTTAGCAGTAACTCCCCATTTCCCTCCTCCCTGGAAAGCACTAGTCTTTCTGACTCCATATATTTGCCTGTTTTGGGCATTTCATATGAACGGAATCATATAGTTTGTGGCCTTTTATGTCTGGCTCCTTTCATTTCACATATGTTTTCAAGAATCCTATGTGTAGCAGCAGGTATCAGTGCTTCATCCCTTTTTGTAGCCAAAGCATAATCCATAGTTTGGATATATCACATTTTGTTTGTCCGTGCATCAAATGATGGACATTTGGGAAAAGCAACACATTCTAGTCACAGCTGATTAAGACTCATTCTACTCACACTTCCCCTTATGACAGGTGGCATTTGGGGACAGCTGACTTGGCAATACATTTAGTTGGAGATCAGTGGACTATATGGATGTGGTTCACCACTTCTTCCATATACAGCTAGTGCTCGACTTACGACCACGATTGGTTCCGACAGACCGGTCATAACACGATTTGGTCGTAAGTTGAGTAGGCTATATGTACAGTACTGTGAAATGATGTTATAAAAATCTTTAAGTCATATTTTACCATAATTTTCTTTCATTATTGTTATATATCGTAATTTTCTTTGTTCATTTTATGCCATTTGTATCATCTCTACACCATTTTGTTTCTTATTTTTACATTCGTCAGGTTTAAGTAAAACACCACATTACCAGTACAACTGGTTTAATATTTGCAAAACATACAAAATTACAAAATACAGGTGCATACAAAAATACAAAATACAGGTGTAAAAAATACCATAGGAAACATTTTCCCAATTGCAAAACATATCAAAATATATAAACATGTACGAAACATTTTATTGGCCGCTGGTGCTTGGCTGCGGATCGTTGATGTCATCACCTGAGGCAGCAGTTGGGGTTACCGGAGTTGGTTTTTTCATAAACACGGTGAGCTTTGTCTGAATTGTATGTTTCTTTTTTTCTTCATAAATTTCACGATATGGACGAACCACATCGTGCACCATCCGTTCAATCCTTGCAAATCGTTCGATGTTTGGGTCCATTGCTTCGAAATGTATAAGAAGTTTATTGGGAGGGGTTTGATGAAAAATACAGTATCCAAGACACAAAACACACATTGCTGTACCGAGTCTGGGATAACAGTTGAAATGGTGCACGCGGAGATGGTAGTGCTGCCGGAAGCTGGTCTGCACTGTCGTACGCCCAGCTGGGCAACGTTGCGCTGCCAGACGCGGAGCAGTCATGGCTAGTGATTGTGTTCGTAAAGTCGAATGGTCGTAAGTTGCATAGGTCGTAAGTCGATCAATACCTGTATAGGTTGTTATTATTTATTCTTGTTCCTATGGTTTGAATATTTGTTCCCTCCAAAACTCATGGTAAAACTTAATCCCCAATGTGGCAATATTAAAAAGTAGGACCTATAAGAAGTGATTGGGTCATGAGGGCTCTGGCCTCATGGATGGATTAATCCATTAAGGGATTAGAGGATTAATGGGTTATCATGGGGGTGGAAGCAGTGATTTTCTAAGAAGAGGAAGAAAGACCTGAACTGGCACACTCAGCCCTTTTGCCATGTGATGCCCTGAGCCACTCTGGGACTCTGCAGAGAGTCCCCAGCAGCAAGAAGGCCTTCACCAGAGGCAGATCCTCAACTTGAACTTCTCAGTCTCCATAAATGTAAGAAATAAACCCTTCATGTATTGTGTGATAAGCAGCACAAAATAGACTAGGAGGCTGGCATAGCAGTGGCCTCCAGAATAGCCCTGTTGCCCCTGTGCCAACTTGCCCTGCATCATGACATGAAGGAGTGAGGCCTATGGCTATATCAGAATATCTCAGTGTGTGGTCTAGTGCCCAGTGCCAGAAAGGTGTGGGCCAAAGAAGAGGAACAGCATTGGAAATGGACAGAGCCAGAAATTAGTCTTGGAAATGGAAATGGAAAATTCTTCAGACCATCACAGACAGTATTATAATTGGATTCAATTCTCACGAACACCTAATCAAAATTTTTTTTCCATTTGGGCATTTGCTTGATAATGCAGCATCTCCCGAGTAAGGTAAAAATATAGCATTATAAATACACCATACATTTTTATTTTGTGATGGAAAACATACAAAATTGAATTTATCGGAATTCTTGAGTCTGTAGGACCCAACCCCACAGCTGTGCTGTAAGAGGCAAGTATGTATATGAGGTTACACCTTGTGCATCCTAACTGTTGGTGAAAAAACAAATTTCAATTGACTGTGTCAGAGGAAAGACCAATATCATTCTTTTCGCTATTAGAAAAGATTAAAAATCATAAACACATGAAAAGCATATGGCAAAAATAGCATGAAATGCATTTCAGAGGGTTTCAGGAAGTTAATTAATACATACATTATTCTTCTAGATTTTGTGATGTTTCTGACCCTTGTCAATGTTTAAAAATTTTGTAACATGATTTCTTTGTAAATTCTAAATATGCATATGCATACCTAAATTAGTATTGATAATTGAAATCTTTTCCTTAAAGAGTGTCCCCCAAATTATATAAACTGAACACCCTTCCCTGCAAAATGTGGCTCCCTCCTGATACACACACCAGGGCATTCACATACACACCTGTGCACCCCCAAGAGCCAATGCTGCCCAATGTCAGGTATGGATGAGGAATCACAACTCTCCTCTTAGGCAGTGAGTGACTCCCATGGTCACAAATAGAATCCCACCCTTGAGAAACCACAGAGCAGCTCAGAGACACACCCAGCACCAGCTCATCTTGGACAAACAGCACAATCGCTTATTCATGCTGTGGTGCTCTGCACTACCCAGATACCTCCCACCCATAAGGCTCAGCCTTCCCTCTCCCTCTGTCCTGGCTTTTGGAAATCTTCAGCAGCCCTGTCTCCTTCCAGAATGATCTCTACAGCTACTCCATACTTATGATATAAATTGAGGATGAAAAACTCTTCTCAGGGGAATATTTGTGAAAGCAATGCTTATCCCTAAGGAAGAAGCTACTGACGGAGTTTTGTCATGGTAAAGGATGACAAATGGAAATACTTGTGGGAACTGCAGCCCTCCTGCCTCACATATTTATGGGGCCTCCTTCTCTCTCTCTCTCATTTTCTGTGTGTATTTTGACTTCACTCTTCTTTCTGCTTCTGGTTGTTTGTATCTTCTTGGCCTCTACACCAGGGGTCAGCACCCTTTTTCTATATAGGGCCAGATTGTAAGTATTTTAGGATTTATAGGCAACACAGTCCCTGCTGCAACTACTCAGCTCTGCCACAGAGTGCAATCAACCTTAGACGACACTCAAACAAATGAGCACAACTGTGTTCAAATAAAACTTTATTTACAAGAACAGGGAGCAGGCCAGAATCAGCCCACAGGCTGGACTTTGCCCACCCCTGTGCTAGACTTTGAGCTTCCTGAGGGCAAGGCCTGATTTTGTCTGTTACATCACTGAATTCCTAGGGCCTAATGGTATGCCCGACATGGATTGAGTGCTCAGCACGTATTAGCAGGCTTTGGCTCTCTGTGTCTGTCGGTCTGTCTTGTTTCCTTCTCTTCTATCCCCTCCATCCATGAAACCTCACTAAGCCTCAGCTTTTCAGAAATGAACCTGCTCCCAAGCAAATCAGACAATGAAAAGAGCCTCATGCTCTAGCAATCCACTGCTTGGCACAGCTCTCATAGGGCATTTAGGCAGTGAAGGGAGCCCAGCACTTAATTCAGCCTCTCTCAAAAGGCTTAACACCAACCTGGGAGAAACATGAAGATGGAGAGGCTGAGGGAACCTCTGGAGGGCAGGGCTGGTGTGTCTGCGAGATGGACAGCTGCCTGGCAGGCACACCATGCTGCTGCTTCCCTTGCACACAGCCCTGAGTCCTTTTCTCCCCTCCCGTCATTCTTCATGCACTCATCCAACATTTACTGAGCTCCAACATTGTGCTAGAAAAGTAGCCCTAGCACAGACATGGAAATCCTACCCCAAAACAACTTGTTAATAAATAAATGAGTGATCAGTTGGACAAAAGAGTATTTAGAGGTAAGGACTGGTTCTGCTGGCAGCATACAGGCTTTTTTCTTTTCTTTTCTTTTTTCCTTTCCTTTTTTTCTCCCCCCAAGACAGAGTCTTGCTGTGTCACCCAGACTGGAGTGCAATGGTGTGATCTCAGCTCACTGCAACCTCCGCCTCCCAGATTCAAGCAATTCTCCTGCCTTAGCCTCCCGAGCAGCTGGGATTACGGGCACATGCCATCACACCCAGCTAACTTCTGTATTTTTAGTAGAGATGGGGTTTCACCATGTTGGACAGGCTGGTCTCAAACTCCTGACCTCATGATCCTCCTGCCTCAGCTCCCTGAACTGCTGGGATTACAGGCATGAGCCACCACGCCCAAACAGGCACATTTTTCTAAGGATAATCACCCTGAAATCTCTTGAAAAAGGGAGACATTAGAAAATGACCAGCATCATCCCCAGTGTCATCCATAGATCCTAGAACAGCCTCACCCCAGATCTGCCCCAGAGCAGGAGGCTGTGCCAAGGGCATGGGGTACTAGGCACATTAGAGATGGGGACACAAGGGCCAATGTCAGAGTTGACTATCAGAATGTTACCACGACGATGTCCAAAATGAAGCTGAAAATGCTTCAGAGAAGATGATGTAATATAAACGTGTGTTCTTGATTTTTAGCTACGACTCCAGTGTAGTCAGTTGCATCTGCTAGAATTCACAGTCCAGGGGCGACCAGCTGCCATTTTCACTGCAGTGTCATCTTCACTGGCTCCAGAAGCCACGAGGACAAGGGTTTCATTTGTCTTTAGTGCTGATCAACACCAGTAGCTCTGCTGATTAGCATAATGACTGTTTAAAGTAAATGAGTTTTCAGAGGTGAAATCAGTGGCTTGTTAGCCAGCTTAGTGGATGCTGGAAACAGGTGCTTGTTGACAAAATTAGTAGGATTCAGAATATATCACTCAGTTTAAATATTTTAGAGGCACTTGCTCCCCTGGCACAAATCTGGTATAAGAATCCAGCCACCACCAGGGGTGGCACCTCAGGCTGCTTCCTGGTAGGTCCTGGGTCCAGCCACTGGTTAAGAGTGATTCTGGGTCAAGTGCAGTGGCTCATGCCTGTAATCCCAGCACTTTGGATGGCCGAGGCGGTCAGATCACTTGCGGTCAGGAGTTTGAGACCAGCCTGGCCAACATGGCGAAACTCCATCTCTACTAAAAATATAAAACCCAGCAGGGCACGGTGGCATGCACCTGTAATCCCAGCTACTTGGGAGGTTCAAGCAGAAGAATCTCTTGAACCCAAGAGGCGGAGGTGGCAGTGAACCGAGATGATGCCACTGCACTCCAGCCTGGGCAACAGAGTGAGACTTCATCTCAAAACAGTGATGCTCACTGCCTGATGTGGCCTGTAACAGCCACAGAATGTGACTCTGGAATATTCTTGAATCTGCTGAGATAATAAATACATGTTGCATGAACTGTCTGGGACCTGCTTGCTCATGACAGTTGCCTACTACATGTCTTTGTAAGGGCAGAATTCCGTTCACACTTGCTTTCATGTGAACCTGGTAGCAAGACTTGGGGAACCAGCAGGTCCTCATTCACTGCTAATTGTTGGCTAACACCGCTAGCCACCAAAAAGAGCCTAGAGTTGTGCATTTCAGATTAGCTTAAGTCTTTTTTAATAATGGCTCAAGGAGTCGCTGGCCCTGGAACAAGATCTCCTCACTCCTGACCACTGCTCTTGTTGTGTCATTTGGGAGGGACCAAAATGCAGCTTACCACCTCCCTGCAGGTATCTTCTCTCCAGCTCCTGGACTGGGCCCTTGGCCAGAAGCTGTCAGCATGGCACACAGGATAGTTTAGGGAGAGCAGAAAAGGGTGGGAATGCCTCCGGCTTCCTACATTTCACTGGAGAGAGTTACACCATACATTCCTTTTATTTGGGTTTCTGTGGGCACCAAAAGGCTTTCTAGAGCTGTCTCACATGGCCCAAACCCCAGACCCAGACAGCCTTCTGTCCTCCCTAGCTGCCTCCATAGTCTGGGGATTTCCTGCCTTCTGAAGCTTGTCCAGGAGGCAGGAAGACCACAGCAGAGAAGAGAGCACATCTACAAACCTACTTCTCATTGACACCCCTGCCTGCCTCAGTCAGACCCTCAGAGGAGGTGCTTGGTGAGAAAGTGCTCCAGCTGACGTTCTGAGTCATGCAGCTGGGGGTGGGGTCCAGAAGATGTACTGTTCCAGGAAATGCTTCCACTTCAAGATGGGGAGCCAGCAGAATTGCCCAGGCCAGGCTATGGCAGATGAGCCATCCCTCTTGCAGGCTGGTGAATCAGGAGCTGTCCCTCTGCCTGGAATACTTCCCTAAGGCCCTCCGAGCTACATGGAAAATGTCTGCTGCTGCAGCCGACTCATCTGGGCCCAAACTCTGGATGTGCTGGATGGCTGCCTTTGGGTTCCTCTGACTAGAAGGACACTGGGAGAGCTGCCTGGGCCTCCCTTGTGCTATCCTTTGTCCCTTTGCATGCACACTGCCAGGATGCCCTCTGTCCCCTCCTCAGTGGTCCCAGGCGTAGCTGGGCCAGCTGCCCACGGGAATGACCCTGATCACAACCTTTATGTTGGCTTTCCTCCTGCCCAGCCTCACCTCCCCACTCCTCCCCTGCTGCTCCCCAGGTCCCCTCCCAAATATATCCCTCACACCTAAGGCTCTGCTCCAGGCTCTGCTCTCAGGGGAGCTCAAAATGAGCCTCCATGAGGAGGCAATTCCCTGACCACTTAGAGGAGGCTAGGTCACCCTGGTGGACACTCTGGCCACTCCCTGCACTTCCTGTTCTCAGCACTTAATAGCCGTGTGATTAAGAAACTTTTGGTGCAGTTATTTACTCATATCTCTTTCCCAAGTAGACTATAAACTCCCCAGGCAGAGATGAGTCTGTCCTGTTAACCACTTTTGCTCAGAGCGCATAGTAGGTGCTGAGAACTAAAACTCAAATCCTAAGCCCCCCCAGTGGACTGAACAGACCCACTCTTGGTCAAGAGGACCCAGGAGAAACCTTAGAAACCAAGTTCCTGGCCATAGCGGGGCAGGAGGCCAAACACATCTCAGTATGCCTCTTTCCTTTTTTTTTTTCTCATTCTGTCGCCCAGGCTGGAGTGCAGTGGTGCAATCTCGGCTCACTGTAACCTCTGCCTCCTGGGTTCAAGGGATTCTTCTGCCTCAGCCTTTCAAGTAGCTGGAACTACAGGTGTGTGCCACCAAACCTAGCTATTTTTTTGTATTTTTAGTAGAGACAGGGTTTCACCATGTTGGCCAGGATGGTCTCCATCTCCTGACCTTGTGATCCACCTGCCTCAATCTCCCAAAGTGCTGGGATTACAGGCATGAGCCACTGTGCCCAGTCTCTTCCTTATTAACTTTTAATAAGAATTTCTTCCTAAGGAGTAAGCAGATAATAGTTTTGGAAAACAAGAAACAGACGATTCATTCCTTAATCACCTTTAACCAATCGTCTGAGGCCATAATCAGACTCCCTCTTCCTCTTTGCAGTTTTGATGTGACAGCTCATCAGTTTCACAAGGGCATCTCTTCCCAAAAACTGACCACCCTCCAGCTTTAAAAAGAAGAAGAAGAAGAAAATAAAAGAAAAAAAATGACCAATGACCAGTGACCATCTCTGGACCAGATTTGACCAAGATGTGGAGGATATGCAGTGAGGGTGTTCATTCCTTTGCTTCACCTTTTGACGTCTGAGGGCCAAAAATTCCACCCTCATGAATCATACAAATGCTATCATTTTTTGAACATGCAACCCATGAAGAGGCATGAAGCTGGACCACGCATGCGCACGTTTCTCCTTTCATCAATATTCATGGCTCCTCTGGTCGCTGGTTAAGTGGTATATATTCATCCCCTGTACTCAGCATAAGTTCCTGTTCCCTTTACCCCTCCCTCAAACTGCTTGCTCTCTGCAGAGCCAGAGGCCATGCTGCCCAGCCTGTGGGATGGCCGGCCTGCAGGCTGCCTCCGTTTATGATAAATAAAGATCTCCTTTCCAAATGTGTGAACCTCATCATTCTTCAGTTGACAGTGCCAAGAATATTCCTTGAATAGGCCAGGCATGGTGGCTCACGCCTGTAATACCAGCATTTTGGGAGGCTGAGGTGGGCGGATCACTTGAAGTCAGGAGTTAAAGACCAGCCTGGCCAATATGGTGAAACCCAGTCTCTACTAAGAACACAAAAATTAGCCAGGTGCGGTGGCGTGTGCCTGTAATCCCAGCTACTTGGGAGGCTGAGGCAAGAGAATCGCTTGAACCGGGAGGTGGAGGTTATAGGGAGCCAAGATCGTGCCACTGCACCCCAGTCTGGGCAACAGAGAGCAAAACTCCATCTCGAAAAAAAAGAAAGAATATTCCTTGAATGAATGAATGATGGATGGGAAACAGAGAGGACACAGCTGCTACCACATACCATCTCTGCCACATGGGCAAAGCCACTGAAAGTCTCTCTGGTAAGTTTCCTTCCCTGCAAGTTTGGAACAAGGTGCCCTAGTTCCAGACAATGGAGGCTGAAGGAGACCATGAGCCCTTAAATTTCCTAAAGGACTCAGCAGAAGAAAGTGATGACTGCCATGCCCAAAGAAGTTCTGAGATCTTTTCAGACCACCTGTGTGAGGTTGGGGGAGCAAGAATTAGCATTTATTGAGCATCTACTACTTGCCAAGCACTTGCCAAGAATTGATTGACATCATCAGATGTCAATGTGTTAACCTGTGTCCTACTCCACTGCCCAGAGCCTGGTGAAGAGCTATGAGAGGGAAGTCTTGGCTCTGCTCACTCTGCTTGGGCATTCGTTATTTGATCAATAAACCATGTCAGGCCCCTCTTTATCTCTAACAGCAATAATAGAAGACAGCACTTACTGGGCACAAACACAGTGCCCTAGTAACCCTTAGGGGCAAAATGCTGTTGTTATCTTGTTATTGAGGACCAGAGAGATTGCCCAATGGCATGCATTTTTAAATGAACAAGACTGAGATCAAGCCCAGGTCTGTCTGACACCAAAGCCCAGACGCCTTGCCTTTCCCTGGAGCAGGCCTCCTTTACCAGGTTTCCAGATGCCTGGAGGAGCCAGGAATCCTGATGGTTTCCTGAAACCCAGGCGTGCTCCCAGTCCTCATCCTTGGGTCCACGTTCAGACAGCCTGCAGAACAATGAGCACACACCAACTTTCCATTCATGGCAGCGAGTTGTCGTAATGCCTTGGAGCCAGAATTTTCCTACCATGGCAACTGTAGAGCACAGCAGCAAGCCAGGAAACCATAGTCTGTGGGAAAAGGACCATGGGCCAGAGGGTGGGCTGGGAGTTGGGCCCCCAGTGTCCATCTCACTCTCAGGGGAACCCTGCAAGGTTGGCATAATTATCCCACATTTTACAGAGGAGGAAAGTGAGGTCCACAGACAGGGGAAGTCAGGTTCACATGGCTTAAACACAGTTTAAATCTTTTCAGTTACCATGTTCCAGAAAGAGTATGATTTTAAAAAGAAAAAAGATGCTGCTATAGTATTACTGAAACTCAATTCTATTGCTGTAACTGATTCAAGCTTAGTGAGATTGCTGTGATTGGTAGACAGCAAAATTGAAGAATACAGAATTCTTAACCATACTCGCCTACCCAAAAGATGTCTGCATCCTACCACTTGAGAACATTTGTCAGCCTCCAATCATTTTATTTTTCCACATCTTTTTTCTCAGTGCTATCCAACCACTCTATAAAATGGATTCCAGTACTATCCCTAGTTTACAGATAAGGAAATGGAGGCCCAAAACTAGCAGTTTCCCAAGTTAACAGCCAGGAAACGGTAGAGGCGGGATTTGAACCCAGCCTGAATCCTGGGCCCATTCTCCTAACCACTGCACTTAACCAGGCTCTGTTAAGTGCTTTGCAGTCATTACTCCTCCATTTAATCCTCACAATAACCTTCCAGTATAGGTGCATTTATTATCCCATTTAAAGTTGAAGTGACAGAAATTCAGGGGAAGGCATGGCTCAGGGCTCTTAGCAAACAATATCTGGCCACCCAGAAAGTCCCAGAGACACAGGCCACCAGGAAATTCCCAAAGTCATTTTGCATGGGAGAACAACAGCCATGTTCTTCCATCACATGTGCTAAGCTTATCACCTTGCCCTGGGGCTGGACAGGAGGTGAATTATGGGGATGCCTATGGAAACTGCCTGGCTTGCACGGGATCTGGGATTGAGGGGGTTTCAGTAACTTAGAAGGTCAATGAGTTGTGGCTGGAGACTTCTTAGCCATCAGCTAGACCAGGGGAAAGGACTCTTCGCCATCCTCCCACTGTTGTCTCGTTGGATCCTTGAACTATCCCAATGGGGATAGGCTCAGCGGGTGAAAACTACTCACTCAAAGCCACGCAGCTAGTTGATGAGGAAGCAAGGATCTCAACCCATGCTTGCCCAGTGAGCCCACTCCATCTTCTGCTCCAGATACCTCAAATCTTGAGGCCCCATTCTAGAGGGTCTCCTGAGGCCTTGAAAAGTCCATGAAAACATAGCAGTTACCTACTTAGGGCCTTTCTCTTTTTCTTGTAGCTCATCCCTCCATAGGCTCAGCACCAGGCTGGGGCTCCACTCCAAGGCCATGTGACCACCAAGGCCCAGCTCCATGACCTCCAGACCACACAAGCCTTGCCCTTTTCCTGGCCTCCATTTCTGAGATAGGACCCCAGGGAAATCTAAGCAGACAGGCAAGGCCAGGCGCCAGAGACCTGAAAGGCATGTAGCTGTTGCCAAGGAAAATGTCAAGCTTCATAGGGAGAAAATGGCCTCCCACACACCCCGGCCCAGACCCACACTTCCCTACCTTTGCTTCTGCCAGAGCCGCCCCCGTCTTCAGGCCACTCTTGTCTCTAAATCCAAATTTAAAACCAAGGAGGATGTATTAAGTATCCACTGCATGCCAAGAAATGTGTTCCCCAACACCATTATGAGACAGATGCTACTATCATCTCCAGTTTACAGAGGGGAAACTGAGGCTCAGAGAAGTGGTCACTAGTCCAACGTGAGACAGTGCAAAAGGTCTGAGCCAAGATTTGAAATTCATTTGAATTTCTGTGGCTTTTCTATCTGAGTAAAAATATAGAGATAAATAAAGGAGATCACTGCTGGGATGATATCTGGGGGCTGGTGGGTTTCTAGCATCTCTGCAAGGCTACCCGAAAACCACTCACCCCTATATTGTGTTTTCTGGCATGCCAGACCTTGCTGCAAACAGATTGTTTCTTGTGAATCGTGGTTTTCTCTTTTATGCACATTTATAGATCCATCTCACTTCATAATAGACAAGTCTTTGACACCTTGGAAGTAAATTGTATTATATACTCTTGAGGGATTGTATACATGGAAAAACTGTAAGCTTGGTCAACATGGCAAAACCCTATCTCTACCAAAAATAATACAAAAAATAAGCTGGGTGTGGTGGTGCACGCCTGTAGTCCCAGCTACTCGAGAGGCTGAGTGGGAGGATCACCTGAGCCCAGGAAGTAAAGGCTGCAGTGAGCCGTGATTGCGCAACTGCACTGCAGCCTAGAGGACAGGAGTGAGACCCTGTCTCAAAAAAAGAAAAAAAGAAAAAAGAAAAACTGTAGGGATCCTTTTAGGAAGCAAAGGATCAACATTTTCACATCTGATTAAGAGATACAATGAGCTATGGGGGGTGGGGGTCAGCAAATAAACAGCCCCAGCTAGCCAGAGAAGTAGATTTGATCTGACAAAACTGTGACTTTGGACTAGTCACTTTCCTTCTCTAGGCCTCATGTGCAAAACAAGAAAGCTTAGCCAGATGATCTCTAAGTTTCTCTCCATTCATCCCTGATACTGTGTTTACTGAGTTTCAATATTCCCCATGTCTATTATGCTTAAACTAAATTGGCTCTCGTCCAACAACTGGAAATTGAATGAACAAATTGGGGTATAGCCACATAATCCAATACTATTCAGCAATAAAAAAAAGAATGGCTACTGAAAAATGCAACACCATGGATGAATTTCAAGTAACATTATTGATGAGTGAAAGAAACTAGACACAGGCTGCGCAGGGTGGCTCACACCTGTAGTCCCAGCACTTTGGGAGGCTGAGGCAGGTGAATCGCTTGAGCCCAGGAGTTTGAAACCAGCCTGGAAAATATGGTGAAACCCTGCCTCTACAAAAAAATGAAAAACAAAAATTAGCCAGGTGTGGTGGCACATGCCTATGGTCTCAGCTACTCAGGAGGCTGAGGTGGGAGGATCACCTACGCCTGGGAGGTCAAGGCTTCAGTGAACCATGATCAGGGCACTGCACTGCAGCCTGGGCAGCAGAGTGAGACCCTGTCTCAAAATAAATAAACTAGACACAAAAGACTATAGGCTGTGATCCCATCATGAAAAGTTCAAAAACAGACAAAACTGAACTTAGTGATAAAAACCACATGATGGTTGCTTTGTACTAGGTCGTGGGTAATGGTTATTTAATACAAAGTTGCACAGGGAATTTTCTGAGGAGATGGAAGTGTTCTACTCCTTGATCTTGGCAGGGATTACAGCAGTATAAACAGAGGTAAAAATTCATCAAGCCATATACCTAAGATGTACTCATTTCATTGTACTGATATCATAATGCAATAAGTTACTACTAATATACAATCATATCTAAATCCTAATATATACATATGTAAATGTTTATATATATTTACGTGTGTGTGTGTGTGTGTGTGTGTGTGTGTTGCTTCCAGAACCATGCACAATAAAAACCATTAGGAAGTATCCAAATGCCAAGTTTTCACAAAACAATTAACAAAGTATATCCCCTGGGTGTGATCATATTCTAAAAGGAAGAAAAATGATCTGATCCCTCCTGATAAGAACTGGTTTCAATGTGACCAAGCTTTGGGAAGTGCCACCTTGTCCAGGAGACCAGAGAAAAGCAAGCTTCTGGTGGGAGGACATCCGTTTACACCTCGGGGAAGCTATGACAGCACAATGTGGTGTGGACACATGCGGGAATGTGGCTGGCTGCCCCCACGGGCTGCCAGAGCTATTTTCCACATGTGGCAGCATCCCCACCCAACCCTGCCCATCTCGGCACAGCCAAAAGCACAGACGGAGAGCCTGCATGTCTGGCCTCAGGCCCTGACCAGCTTCTGGCCTCCAAGCACCTCCTGAGGCATCTGCCCTTCACCCCCAGTCTGAGCCCCACCCTGTGTCCACCACATTCATGTCGCACCAGCCCCTTTGAAGTCCACATCCTGATGGCAGGTTTCAAGTAAAGCTCCTCCCCAATCTGTCAGGATTCCAAAGGACAGAGCTTACTGGCAAAGACACCCCCATAGCCAGGACATCTTTCCAAGAAAGGGACAGCTGAATGGGGCACAAAGAGCGCACTCTTCTAACAGTGATGGCAGTGGCAAGCCATCTGGAGCAGCCGCTGCCACCACGCCAGCTGCAGTGACGAGGCACGGCAGTAGCAGCAGGAACAACTGCAGGAGCAGCAGTGGTGAAGGTGGGACTCCTGTGCCCCGCATCCCCTAGGCAGCCCACTGTGCCACCCCCACCCTCACATAGCTGGACAGGACCTGCTCCCAGGCCTGGAGCCTCCACCACGGCCTCAACCTCACTCCCTGCTGCTTCTCAGGAGCCTGCCAGCATCCAGTGGAAGGTGCAGCCATGACTCAGGAGCACAGCCGACCCCAAGAGCGTTGGGTTCATTTGTGCACTATTGGCTGGGGCCGCCATGCCACCTGCACCTCGCCCACCACCACTGCAGGGAAAATGCAGAGAGGAGGCAGGCAGTCCCCAGAGCCTGCGTGCAGGAGCCCCCCGGACCCCGCCACCCTGGGAGCTGCCACGATGGAGCTAGTCTGACTGACCTGCTTGCAGGGGAGCAGTGCAGTTGGGCACTGAGGGGCAGACGGAGAGGGGCCCCTAGGTGGAGCTGGGCCTGGGGCAGTGCTGATGCTCCATGGAGCCATAGGGAGCCAGGAGCAGGCAGGAGCCTGCCAGGCTCCTGGGCAGAGGGTGCAGATCCCTGGCGAAGCCCCACCTTCAAGCTGGGGAGGGCTTGATGCCTGGGGGTCAGGCTTCCAGTCCTGTGGACTGAATGGGAACTTGTGGTGCCTTTTCTGGGCCCATCTATGGCCTCCCAGGTACCAAGTGGCACACACTTCCTCCTTTCTGAGGCCCATAAAAAGCCCTGGACTCAGCCAGACCCAGGAGACAACAGTACAGCCAGCTGCAAAGAAGAGCTACCCGCCCCAGGGTACCCTCTCTGCTGAGAGCTGAACACTTGTTGGGATGACCTGCCTGCAGAGAGCAGCTACCCTCTCTGCTAGGAGCTGAACAATCATCAGGACACCTTGGCTACAGAAAGGAGCTACCCACTACGGGTGTCCTCCGAGTGGGTCTCCTCTGAGCTATTCCATCACTCCATAAAACTTTTCTTCTTGGTCCTCCTCCACTTATCTGCGTACCTCATTCTTCTTAGACCCAGGACAAGAACTTGGGACCTGCCAAATGGTGGGGCTGAAAGAGCTGTAACACAAATAGCTGAAACATGCCTCTTGCTTGCTACATTGTGGGTGACAAGGAGAGGAAAGAAGTAGAGAAGAGCTGTAGCCCTTTGGGGAGCCTAGACTTAGGCGCTCCCTGAGCCAGAACTGTGACCCCCTCTTTAGGGTTCTGAGGTTCCTGGTGTCTCCAAGCTTCTAGGCACCACTGCATTCCCCCGTGTCAGCCATGGAAGCTGTTTATGGTATGCCTGGTTCAGCTGCAGCCTCCCAGGGAGCCAGCACCCATGCCAGCACCTGGAGCTGCCTGCCCCACCACAGCAGATGTGCCTGGCTGTGCACAGTGGACAGACCCTATGCTCGCTCACACACCCCTCACCACTCCACACTTGGCTCACCCCTGAGATCCAGGCTGGTAGTGCGAGCCGAGTGCAGCCCTCCAGGCTCCGTGGGCGAAGCAAGCCCAGTGGGTCAGAGCAAAACTCGGGCAAAGACGCCAGTGACCACAGAGGTTTCCAGCTGGTGAAGTGACACCACAAGGATCCTGTAACAATAACTTATGTCTATTTCTTAGGAAGTAATTAAGCCTCTGTGGTGCAGTTCCTGGAACTGGAGCCTGAAACTACCTCTGACGAGGTATTCTTCCCCGGAGACTAAAAGGGTCCATTAGGATCTAGAAGCAGGAGAAGCCTGCCCCTCTAGTACAAGTAGTGACCCTATGAAAGTGGAATCACTTCAGAAGAGAAAAAGGGGGGAAAAGCTAACATTTATCAAGGACCTACTACTATCTGCTGCTAAACACAACATATGATAGCTCCCAATCCTCCCAGTAACCATTCTAAGCAGGCATCATAGTTTATCCATGTTCGACAGAGCAGGAAGCTGAGGCTCAGAGAGGCAGAGCAACTCAAGCGGGATCACACAGCCCACAGACAGCAGAGCTGGATTCACATCCAGGTCTGTCTGACTCCAAAGTCAGTGTTCTTTCCTTACATGAAGTACAGTGGGCTTTTAGAAGAAAATATAGACATTCCAGGGACATTTCTAACTCACTTTCTGGAAAGCCCCATCAAAAATAGAGTACTGTGTTGGATGGACCAAGTAATGCCCAGTCGCCAGTTCTCAAGTTGCATATAATAGAGAGACATCAGGGGCAGGAGTGTAGGCAGGTGACCGGATCTCCCTTGAGATATATGGCCTGGCTCAGGATAAGTGTGCACAAACATTTCCAGGTGCATCAAAGGAAGGCAGAATGATGGGCAAGCTGGTAACACCAATGGCACACAGCCACTGTCCCAAGTCCCTGAAGGCCTCCCACCACTACCCCAACCACCTTCCTTGGTCACCTCCAAACTTCCTTATGATCCAGGAACTAAAGGGAGCCTGCAGGCCCCAGCTGCTCTCCCAGCCTCTGACTGTTAGTATGTTTGCTATTGCCCCTGCTGTTTACACACATAGACTGGATTCTCAGCCTGCCCTGGGTCCAGCCATGTTCAATCTATAGTAGGCAGGGCACACGCATTTATGGTCCTAGGTCCTCTTTCTCATGCAGCTGAAATAGAGTTACTATTTCTTCACTGCCTATTTTGTGAATTCACAAAAGCTCTGGGCAGTGGGTATTTTACCCCCTGTAGGAGTCGCTGTTGGGGGCGCTGAACCAAGTCAGCGTGCCTACAAGCTGTGTTAACAGCTTGCAGCTGTCCCTGTTCTCCTGTCTCTGTTAACAGGAGCATACACGGTTGGGAGCCTCCAACAGCATCCCACATTAATGACTGATGGAGGTGCAAAAGGCTGCCCCTATCTCAGCTGGGGCAGGAGCAACTTTGTAGGGTATGACCAAGTCTACAGCCCCCAACAGGTCAGACCAAAGCCAGACTTACCTGAGGCTGCTTCAGTGCTCAGCCAACTCCCCTTCTCTATCCTGCTTTCCCACCCCTTCACACCTTTTCCTAAGGAGCAATAACTGACATGTACCCAAAGCCCTAAGGTGCCTCCACTCCATTTTACAGATGTGGAACCTGAGGCTTGCATAGGATGACCTCCAGCTTGGTCTGTCCCCAAACTTTAAAACCCCTTCTGTTCCTTCATTCTGCCTGGATGGAATAGAAAGCAGGCAGTTTGGGAGCGGAAACCCCACATCTCTGCAGGGATGGGCAGCTTTTCCTCCCACAGCTGCAGCCGACCTTCCTGGGCAGAGCAGGCGCCTCTTGCCTTCTCCCCCGCAGTGAGTCATCACCCATGCCAAGCGGGAGGAAGCCTGAGCGGGCGCTGGGCTGGCGGCTAACACTCCAAATTAGATGTACCAGAAGCCTCCGTTTCGCTCTGCTTAGGAAAACAGGGGCTGTGGCTGTGGGGGAGGCTCTTCACTCCTGATTCCCCGGGGACTGGGGATAGTTGTGGGGAGAGGGGTGCCAAGGGTGCCCTGCCTCCAGCTGAGCCTCTCCTCGGGGACAAGCTTTCCAAGGTGCTGCAGGAAGGAGGAGGCAGATGAGAAAGCCCAGACACTGGGGGCTGAGCTGACTCAGACACCAAAGCAGCAGAGCTGAGCTAACAGCCAGAGTGTCCCCGGAACACATGACAATACTGAGCCAGGCTCTCCTGCAACCTGTTTCAACACCTCCCATGGCTCCCCAGGGCGCTAGAACACCAGAGTCGAAATCTTTAGCCCCGAAATCCCGGCTCTTCTGATTGGGCTCCAGACACTGTCCCTTCAGTCATCACATCTGCCTCTCACTTTTTACACTTTTTTTTAATTGAAGTGAAATTTACATATATTGAGATGCATGGATCTTGGGTCACAGATAAATGTATTTTGATAAAAGTGTACTCAACACAGTTCTCAGGATATAGGACATTGCTGTTACCCCAGAGGGTTTTCTCATATTTCTTTCTAGTTAACCCCCATAGGCAATTGCTGTCCTGATTTTTATCACCATGAAATGGTATATCCTAACAGGTACATATGGATGAACCTGTTGTGGAATGTCATATAAACGGAACTACAAAGTAAGTCCTTTTGAGGGGCTGGCTTCTTTCACTCAACATCATGCGTATGAAATTCATCCATTAGGGCAGGTCACGGTAGCTTCTTCCTTTTTATTACTGAGCAATATTCCATTGTCTGAATATGTCACAATTTGTTTTCCATTCTCCTGTGGTACATGTTGGATTGTTTCTACTTTCTGGCTGTTATGAATAAGGCTGCTATGAATATTCTTGAGCAAGTCTTTTTATGGGCATGTTTTCATTTCTTACGGATTAATAACTAGTCCCCTAGGATATAGGGGAATGGTGGATCATAGGGCAGGTGGTGTTTAACTTCATAAGAGACTAACAAACTGTTCTCCAAAATGGGTCTATCATTTTCTACTCCTGCCAGCAATATTTGATGATTTCAGCTGCTTTATATCCTCAGAAACATTTGGCTTTTCAATGTGTTTGCTTTCAGAAATGCTATTTCCCTGATGACATAAGTTGAGCATTTCACATGCTCAGGGGCCATTGGTGTATATTATTCGATGAAGCATCTGTTCAAGTCTTTTGCCCATTTAAAAACAGTCTTGTGATTTATTTGTACTTTTTGTTAACTAATTTTTTTACTTATGAATAGGAGTAAAATATTCTATAAGTCAACCTTTCTTAACTCATTTGTGCTTCTAAGCTACACATAATGCAATTCCAAGGTGGGATTCTCCTTGTTCTGTATCTATCATGTTTTCTAGGAGATGTTCAATGATTGGAGGATGGAACCTCCCTGGAGAATCTCTGGCAGGCAGGGTGGTGGTCATGATGCATCTTTGATTGGTACTTTCATCTTAAATCTCCCTGGAGAACACTGGATTTAACATTGTCCATGTACTTCCTTCTAATTCATTGAATACGTTGATATGAGGTCAAATATACACAAATTGAATTAGTCATATGCTACTTAAGCATTCCTATTTCTCCACATCCTCTCCAGCATCTGTTGTCTCCTGATTTTTTAATGATCACCATTCTGACTGGCATGAGATGGCATCTCATTGTGGTTTTGATTTGCATTTCTCTAATGACCAGTGTGATGAGTTTTTTTTCATATGCTTGTTAGCTGCATAAATGCCTTCTTTTACAAAGTGTCTGTTCATATCCTTTGCCCACTTTGTGATGAGGTTATTGGTTTTTTTCTTATAAATTTGTTAAAATTCTTTGTAGATTCTGGATATTAGCCCTTTGTCAGGTGGATAGATTGCAAAAATCTTCTTCCATTCTGTAGGTTGCCTGTTCACTCTGATGATAGTTTCTTTTAGTATTAATATATTCACAAGGTGGTTGATTTTCATTTCTCTAATGACCAGTGATGATGAGCTTTTTTTCATAGGTTTGTTGGCTGCATATATGTCTTCTTTGGAGAACTGTCTCTTCATATCCTTTGCTTACTTTTTGAGAGGGTTGTTTTTTTCTTGTAAATTTGTTTAAGTTCTTTGTAGATTCTGAATATTAGCCCTTTGTCAGATGGGTATATTGCAAAAATTTTCTCCCATTCTATAGGCTGCCTGTTCACTCTGATGAAAGTTTCTTTTGCTATTAATATATTCACAAGGTTGTGTAACATCCATCACTACCTAATTCCAGAACATTTTCGTCACCCAGAAGGAAACCTCACAGACATTAGCAGCCATTCCTAAATCTCCTCTCCCCACAGCTCCTGGCAACTATTAATCTACTTTCTGACTTTATAGATTTGCCTATTCTGGACATTCCATATAAATGGAATCATACAATATGCAACATTTTGCATCTAGCTTCCTTCAATTAGAATAATGTTTTCAAGGTTAATTCATGTCAAGCATTTATCAGTATTTCATTCCTTTTTATTATTACTTTTTTTTTTTTTTTTTTTTTTGGTGATGGAGTCTCACTGTGTCACCAGGCTAGAGTGCAGTGGCACCATCTTGGCTCACTGCAACCTCCACCTCCTGGGTTCAAATAATTCTTCTGTCTCAGCCTCCCAAGCAGTTGGGATCACAGGCTCTTGCCACCACACCTGGCTAATTTTTTTATTTTTAGTAGAGATAGGTTTCACCATGTTAGCCAGTCTCGTCTCAAACTCCTGACCTTAGGTGATCTACCTGCCTTGGCCTCCCAAAGCACTGAGATTACAGGCATGAGCCACCATACCCTGCCTATTGCTACATTTTGTGTATCCATTCATCAATTGGTGGACATCTAGTTATTTCTGCTCTTTAGCTCTTATGAACAATGCCACTATGAACATTCGTGTACAAGTGTTTGTATGAACATATGCTTTCAATTCTCTTGGGTCTATACCTAGGAGCAGAATTGTTGGGTCATAGGGTAATTCTACATGTAACTTTTGGAGAACTCTTCTACAGTAGCTGCACCATCTTGCATTCTCAGTAGCAATGTATAAGAGTTCCATCTTCTCTGCATCCTTGCCGGCATGTCGTTATTGCTGTTTTGTTTATTTGTAGCCATCATAGTATATCATAGTATTGTAGTACATCATATTAGATGTGACATGGCATCTCATGGTTTTGATTTGTATTTCTCCAATGATTGATAATGTTAATCATATTTTCATGTTTATTGACTGTATATCTTTTTTGGAGAAATGGCTATTCAAAGCCTTTGCTATTTTAAAAATGAGCTACATGTCTTTTTATGATTGAGCTGTAAGAGTTTTTTATATTCTAAATACCAGAATATATGATTTACAAATATTTCTCTCATTCTGCATGTTTTATTTTCACTTCTTTGATAGTGTCCTTTGAAGCACAAAAGTTTTAATTTATAAGAGGTTTTAGTTTTTAATTTTTAAATAATTCCAACTTACTTATTTTTTTCTTTTGTTGCTTGTGCTTTTGGTGTCATATATAGGAAACCGATGTCTAGTCCAAGGTCATGAAAATTAATACCTGTTTCCTCTAAGAGTTTTGTGATTTTAGTTCTTACACTTAGATTTATTATCTATTTTGACCTAATTCATATATGGTGTGAGGTAGGATCATCCTTTTGCATGGAGCTGTTCAGTAGCTTTTGTTGAAAAGTCTTTTTTTCCCCCATTGAATTGTCTTGGCTCCCTTTTGAAGATCAATTAATCTAAATGTGGGGCAATATTCTGGATTCTCAATTCTGTCTCATTGATTTACATGTCTACGCCTATACCAGTACCACGTAATCTTGGTTATTGTCATTTTGAAGTAAGTTTTGAAATTAGGAAGTCTAATTTATTCAACTTTGTTCTTTTTCAAGACTTTTTTGGCTACTTTGTGTCTCTTGCATTTTCATATGAATTTTGGAATCAGCTTGTCCGTTTTTTGCAAAACAGCAATGACAGCAAAAACAGGCAGCTATAATTTTGATAGGGAATGCATTGAATCTGTAAATAAATTTGGGCAGTGTTACCATCTTTACAATACTAAGCCCTCCAAACTGTAAACACAAATGTATTTCCACTTATTTAGGTATTCCTTAATTGCTTTCAAAAATGCTTTGTAATTTTTGGTGTACAAGGCTTTCTCCTCTTTTGTTAAATAAAAGTATTTTAATCCTTTTGTTATAACTGGAATTTTCTAACTTTAACTTTTGGGTTTTTGTTACTAGTATATAGAGAAACATAGTTGATTTTTGATATATTGTATATTGATCCCATATCCCGAAACCTCCCTGAATTCATTTATTAGCCCTAGTTTCTTTCTTCCTGCGTTCCTTCTTTCCTCCTTTTCTTTCTTTCTTCCTCTTCCTTTTTCTTGATTTCTTCCTTCCTTCCTTCCCTCCTTTCTTTCTTTTCTTCCTTGATAACAGAATTTTCTACATATAAGATCATTTCTGCTGCAAATAGAGATAGTTTCCTTCCTTCCTTCCTTCCTTCCTTCCTTCCTTCCTTCCTCCCTCCCTCCCTCCCTCCCTCCCTCCCTCCCTCCCTCCCTTCCTTCCTTTCTTCCTTCCTTTCTTCCTTCTTTCTTTCTTTTCCATCCATCTTTCTGGATGCCTTTTATTTATTTTTCTTGCGTAATTTTCCTGGCTAGAACCTATAACACACTGTCGAATAGAAGTGATGAGAGCAGTCACCCTGGTCTTGTTCATGAACTTGAGGGAAAGCTTTCAGTCTTTACCAATAAGTATACTGTTAGCTGTGTTTTGTTTTGTTTTGTTTTTTTTTCATAGATGCCCTTTATCAAGGTATGTTCATTTCTATTCCTAGTGTATTATTTTTTGTCATGCAGCGGTGTTTGATTTTGTCAAATACTTTTTCTGTCTCTATTAAATGATCATGTGATTTTTTTATTCTATTAATATTTATTCTACTTTTATTGTCTTTATTATGTTAGTATTCTATTAGTTTATTTTCAGATGTTGAACTAACTTTGCAATTCTGGAATAAATACCACTTTGCTATAATGTATAATACTTTTTTCTAGGTTATTGGATTCTGCTTACTTATTTTGTTGAAGATTTTGCATTAATATTCACAAGGAATGTTGAGCTGTAGTTTTCTTTTCTTTTTTTGCCCTTTGACTAACATTTCCCGATCCCCAACCCCTGGTAACCACCATTCACTCTCTACTTCTATGAGTTCAACTTTTTTATTTTTATTTATTTATTTTATTTTGAGATGGACTCTTGCTCTGTCATCCAGGCTGCAGTGCATTGGTGCAATCTTGGCTCACTGTAACCTCCACCTCCCTGATTCAAGCAATTCTCCTGCCTCAGCCTCCCTAGTAGCTGGGACTACAGGCACCACCACGCCCAGCTAATTTTTTGTATTTTTAATAGAGACAGGGTTTCATCATGTTGGCCCGCCTCAGCCTTCCAAAATGCTGAGATTACAGGAATGAGCCACCACACCAAGCCTGAGTTCAACTGTTTTAGATACCACATATAAGTGAGAACGTGCAGTATTTGTCTTTCAGTGCCTGGCCTATTTCACTTAACATAATGTCCTGCAGGTTCATTTATGTTACTACAAATAACAGGATTTCCTTCTTTTGTGAGTCTGAATAATATTCCACTAAATATATAGACCACATTTTCTTTGTCCATTCATCTGTTGATAGACACTTAGTTTGATTCCCTATTTTGGCTACCATGAATAATGTTACAACTAACATGGGAGTGCAAATATATTTCTGACATACTGATTTCATTTCTTTTGGGTATATACCCAGTAGTGGAATCATATGATATCATATGATAGTTCAATTTTTAATTTCTTGAGGAACCTCCATTTTATTTTCCCTAATAGTTGTACTAATTTATATTCCCACCAACAGTGTGTAAGAATTATCTTTTCTCTACAACCTTGCCAGCACTTGTTGTCTTTGGTCTTTTTGATAACAATTTGGTCAATTTGGTCAATTTTGATAATACCTTACAGGTGTGAGGTGATATCTCATTGCAGTTTTAATTTGCATTTCTCTGATGATTAGTGATTTTGAGCATGTTTTCATATAACTGTTGGTCGTTTACATGTCTTCTTTAGAGATATATCTATTCAGATCCTTTGCCCATTTTTAATCAGGCTTTTTTTTTCTTACTATTGAGTTATTTTATTTCCTTGTGTATTTAGATATCAACCCTTTATCAGATATGAAATATTTTCTCCCATTCTGTAGATTGTCTCTTCATTCTGTTGATTGCTTCCTTGGCTATGCTGAAGATTTCTACTTTGATGTAACTTCATTTGTCTACCTTTACTTTTGTTGTCTGTGCTTATGGGTTCATATCTGTGATGGTTAATCTTGAGTGTCAACTTGACTGGACTGAAGGATGCAAAGTATTGTTCCTCTGGGTGTGTCTGTGAGGGTATTGCCTTCATCTTTCTCCCATGCTGGGTGCCTCCTGCCCTCAAACATCAGACTCCAAGTTCTTTGGTTTTTGGACTCTTGGACTGGAGCTCTCAGGCCTTTGACCACAGACTGAAGGCTGCACTATGGGCCTCCCTACTTTGAGGTTTCAGAACTTGGACTGATCTACTATTGGCATCCTTGCTCCTCAACTTGCAGATGGCCTACTGTGGGACTTTACCACTTTACCTTGTGATTGTGTAAATCAATTCTCCTTAATTAACTCCCTTTCATATATACATATATCCTACTAATTCTGTCCCTCTAAAGAACACTGACTAATACAATATCCAGGAGATCATTACCCAGACCAGTGTCATGAAGATTTTCCTCTATGATTGATCGTTGTATATGGTATAAGGATCTAATTGCATTCTTCTGCATGTGAATATCCAGTTGTCCCAACATAATTTATTGAAGAGACTAGCCTTTCCCCATGATGTGATCCTGGCATCTTTGTTGAAAATTGGTTTACCATAAATGTGTGAATTTATTTCTGTGTTCTCTATTGTGTTTCATTGAGCTATGTATTTGTTATTATGTAAGTTCGATGCTATTTTGATTATTATAGCTTTGTAGTATATTTTGAAGTTAGGTAATGTGATGCCTTCAGCTTTGTTCTTTTTGCTTAAGATTGCTTTGGCTATTTGGGGTTTTTTTTTTGTGTTTTCATATAAATTTTAGAAATATTTTTATATATCTGTAAAAAGTGTTATTGGAATTGTAATAGAGAGTGCATTGAATCTGTAGGTCACTTTGGGTAGTAATCCATAAACCTGGGATATATTTTCTTTTTTTGCATTGACTGTAATTCCTTTCATCGATTTTGTAAGAGACAGGGTTTTACTATGTTTGATCATACCACACAACATGGCCTTGAACTCCTGGGCCCACGTGATTCTCCTGCATCAGGTCCTGAGTAGCTGGGACTACAGACACGTGCCACCACAATGTTTTATAGTTTTCAAGTAAAGATCTTCTACCTCCTTGGTTAAATTTGTTTCTATTTTTTGTAGCTGTGCAAATAAATTTTTTTATTTCTTCTTTAGATAGTTTATTGTTGGTGTATAGAAAGACTACTGATTTTTGTAGGTTGATTTTATATCTTACAATCTTACTGAATTTGTTTATTGGTTCTAACAGTTTTAGGGTGGAGTCTTTAGGGCTTACTACAAATAAAGGACATTTTAACTTCTTCCTTTCCAATTTGGATGCTTCTTTGCTCCTTTCTAACTTCTCTTGCCTAATTGTTCGGGCTAGGACTCCCAGTATTATGCTGAATATAAGTGGCTAGAGTGGGCATCCTTGTCTTGTACCTGAACTTAGAGTACAGGTACCTGAAGAGTTTTCAGTACCTGAAAAGCTTTCAACTTTTCACCACTGATCACGATGTTAGCTATGTGTTTGTCATATATGGACTTTATTGTGTTGAAGTACATTTATTCTATACCTAATTAGTGAAAGTTTTTATCATGAGATATGGTTTTCTTTTCTTTTCTTTTTTCTTTTTTCTTTTTTTTTTTTTCCCCCGGAGTTTTGCTCTTGTTGCCCAGGCTGGAGTGCAATGGTATAATCTTGGCTCACTGCAACCTCTGCCTCCCAGGTTCAAGGGATTCCCCTGCTTCAGCCTCCCAAGTAGCTGGAACTATAGGCATGTACCACCACACCCAGCTAATTTTGTATTTTTAGTAGAAACAGGATTTCTCCATGTTGGTCAGGCTAGTCTCAAACTGCTGACCTCAGGTGATCCACCCGCCTTGGCCTCCCAAAGTGCTGGGATTACAGGTGTTAGCCACTGCACCCAGATGGTTTTCATTTCTTATTATGCATTTTTCTGAGTTTTGGTGTAAAAGTAATACCAGCCCTTTATAGTAATTTTTATTTCTGTAAAGTTGATAGTAATGGCTCATCTTTCATTCCCGATTTTAGTAATTCGAACTTTCTCTCTTCTTTTTCTGGTCATCTATCCAAAGGTTTGTCAGTTTTGTTGATCTTTTCCAAGAAACAGCTTTGATTTTTGTTCATTTTCCCTATTGTTTTTCTGTACTTTCATTTATTTCTACTGTAATCTTTATTATTTCTTTGCTTCTGCTTGCTTTTTATTATTTCAACTTGCTTTTCTTTTTGTAGTTTCTTAAAGTATAGAGTTAGGGTTGAACTTACGGTCTTTCTCCTCTTTCATAGGTATTTATAGCTGTAAATTTCCCTCCAAGCACTGCTTTGCTACGTCCCATAAGTTTGGTGTGTTGTGCTTGCATTTCCATTTATTTCAAAATGTCTTCTAATTTCCCTTGTGATTCTGCTTTGATCATTTGACCATTCTGGGGGAAGTGTATTGTTTGATTTCCATATTTATTAATTCTCTAAAGTGTCTTCTGTTAATGATTTCTGATTTTATTCCATTCTGTTCAGAAAGCATGTTTTAAGTGATTTTAATCCTTAAAATTTATCAAGATTTGCTTTAAGCCTTAATATGTTCTATTCAAGAGAATGTTCCATGCACACTTGAGAACATGTGCAATCTGCTGTTAAGTGCTCTATAAATATGTGTTAGATCTACTTGTTCATAATATGGCCCAAGTCTTCTATTTCCTTTCTAGTTGTTCTATCCATTATTGAAAGTGTGGTATTGAAGTCTCTAACATGATTGTTGAATTACCTGTTCCCTCCTTCAATTCTGTCAGGTTTTGATTCATCTATTTTGGGGCTCTGTTGTTAGGTGTATATATATTTGTAATTGTTATGTCTTCTTGATGCATTGACCCTTTTACTATTATAAAATGTCCTTCTTTGTCTCTATATTTTTAAAGTCTACTTTCTCTCTAGTAGCTTTGTGGTTTTAGTTTATATATAGCATGGTAAGCCATCTCAAATTAATTTTTCTGTATGGTGTGAGAGATTGAGGTTCACTTTTTCCATGGGATTATCCAGTTGTTCCAACACTACTTTTTTTAAAAAAATATTTTCTCCATTGACATTCCTTGGCATCTTTTGTCAAAAATCAGTTATCTTTTTATGTGTGAGCCTGTGTCTAGACTGTCTAGTCTATTTGATTAACTTGCTAATCTGTCACTGTGGCAATCCTATACTGTCTTGATTACATTACTTTATAGAAAGTCTTGAAATCAGGCAATAAGAGTCTGCTAATTATACTCTTTCAAGATCGTCTTGCTTATTCAAGATCTTTTGTACGTCCATATACATTTTGGAATCACTTTGTCAATTTGTATACTTTTTAAAAGCCTGCCGAAATTTTTGATTGGTATTGCGTAAAATGCATGAATCAATTTTGGGAGAATTGACATTTTAACACTACTGTTTTCCAGTTTGTGAGCATGATATTAGGTTCATGCAAATGTAATTAATGTAATTGCAGTTTTGCTGCAATTGATCATTAACCATTACTTTTTTTTTATGGGAGGGGGATGGAGTCTCACTCTTTCACCCAGGCTGGAATGCAGTGGCACCATATGAGCTCACTGCAACCTCCATCTCCTGGGTTCAAGCAATTCTTCTGCCTCAGCCTCCCAAGTAGCTGAGATTACAGGCGTCCCCCACCATGCCCAGCTATTTTTTCTCGTTTTTTAGTAGAGACAGGATTTCACCATGTTGGCCAGGCTGGTCTCAAACTCCTGACCTCAGGTGATCTGCCCGCCTTGGCCTCCCAAAGTGCTGGGATTACAGGCATGAGCCACTGCACTCAGCCAACCATTACTTTTAATGGCAAAAACCACAACTACTTTTGCACCAATCTAATACATCTGGTGTTTTGTTTTTGTTTGTTTGTCTGTTAATGTTTTATGGTTTTCAAGGTAGAAGTCTTGCAAATCTTTCATTAAATTTCTTCCTAAGGCCAGTATAGTGACTCATGCCTGCAATCTCAGACCTTTTGGAAGCCAACACAGGAGGACCACTTGAAGCCAGGAGTTTGAGACAGCCTGGGCAACAAAGCAAAACCCCATCTCTACAAAAAATAACATTTAAAAAAATAGGCAGGAGTGGTGGTGTATGCCTGCATTCCCAGCTACTGGGTCGGCTGAGGCAGGAGCTTTGCTTGAGCCCAGGAGCTCAAGGCTACAGTGAACTATACACATCACTGTATTCCAGCCTGGGTGACAGAGTGAGACCATGTCTCTAAAAACAAAACAAATTATTCCTAAATATTTTAATCTTTTTGATCCTATTATAAATGATATTGCTTTTAATTTTTATTTTTCTATTTTTGCTGCTAATATATTGAAGTATGATTTATTTGTATATATTAATGTATTCTGCAAACTTGCTACATTCACTTAATATTTCTGATAGATTTTTCAGTAGTATCCTTAGGATTTCCTCATAAACGATTACTTTTTCTGCAAACAGAAGCGGTCTGACTCTTTTCTTTCTAATATTTATGCTTTTGATTACCTTTTCTTGGCTTATTACACTGGCCAGAACGTCCAATACAATGTGAAATAAAAGATGTAAGAGTGGACATTTTTGCCCTGTGCTAAGTCTCCAGAGATAGTGTTCTGCACTTCACCACTAACTGTGATGTTAACTGTAGGTTTCCCATAGATGTAACTATCAAATTGAGGAAATACTCATCTATTTCTAGTTTGCTGAGAGTTTTAAAAATATTAATGTATATTGAATTTTATCAGTGCTTTTACTGCATCTGTTGAAGTGATCATATTGTCTTTTTTATTTTATTAATGTATAAATACACATTGATTTTCAAAGGCTAAATAAATCTTGCATCGCCTGGGACAAATCCCAGCACACCAAATGAATATGTTATCCTTTTTCTACATTGCTGGATTCAATTTGCTAATATTTCATTGAAGATTTCAAATCTTCAAATAAATATGTTATCCTTTTTCTATACTGATAGATTCAGCTTGTTAATATTTTGTCGAAGATTTCTGTGTCTTGTTTGTAATGGGTATTGGCCTCATAAAACAAGATAGAAAATATTCCTTCTTCTTCTAATCTCTGAGATCATTTGTATAAGGTTGATATTATTTCTTCTTTTAAATGATTAATGAAATTTACCTCTGAAAATATTTGGACCTGAGTTTGTTGTGGGAATGTTTTTGACTCTCAACGCAATTTCTTTAATTGATACAGATTTTCTATTGCTTCTTGAGAAATTTTCATAAGTTGTATTTTTCTGTTTGTCAACTTTAAGCTATGAAATGAATTGGAATAAAGTTATTCATAATGTTTCTACCTTACCTGTGTGAAATCAATAGAATCTCTAGTACTATCCTTTGTTTCATCCCTGACGTTAACAACTTAGGTTTTCTCTTTTTTCTTGATCATTCTTTCTAGAAGTTTATCAATTTTGCTAATATTTACAACAAACCACCTTTTGGCTCTGTTAATTTTCTCTTTGGTTTATCTGTTTTTTCATTAAATTTATGTTGCACTGATTTTGTTATTTTCTCTTTCCTACTTGCTTCTGCTTATTTTTTTCCTTTCTTGTACCTTCTTTGGGTTTAATTTTCCTTTTTTGATAGCTTCTTAAAATGAAAATTTGTTTTAATTTTTGTTTGCATAGTAAAATTTACTCTTTTGGCATACAGTTCTATGGATCTTGGCAAATGCATGAAGCTGTGAAACCACAACCACAATTAAGATATACACAAAAAAATTCCCTTTTGCCACCCTTTTGTAGTTAACAATTTCTCCTCTTCCTCTAACTCCTAGCAACCATTGATCTATTCTCTGTCCCTTTAGTTTTGCCTTTTCCAAAATGTCCTGTAAATGGAGTCATACAGTATGTAAACTTTAAATTCTGACTTATTCCATTTACCATAATGCCTTTGAAACTCATTCATGTTGTATTAATATTTTGTTTCTTTTCTCTTGCTTAGTAGTAATGCCCTCCAGATGTGCCACAGATCATTTATCTCTTTCCCATTTGAGGAACATTTAGCTGCTTCTAGTTTTTGGCAATAATAAATAAAGCCAATATAAATATCCACATGTAGATTTTTGGGTGAACGTCGGTTTCTACTTCACTTAAGTAAATACCTACGAGTAGGATGGCTGGGTCATATAGAAAGTGTATGTTTAATTGTATAAGACATTGCTGAACTGTTTCCTAAAGTGGCTGTACCATTTTTTAATTCTCATCAGCAATGTATGACAATTTCAGTTGCTTTGCATCCTTGGCAGCACTTGTCAATTATTTTTATTTTAGCCATTCCTAAATGTATCTCACTGTGGTTTTAACTTACGTTTCCCTAATAACTGCTGATGCTGATTGAGCATCTTTTCATGTACTTGTTTATCATCTATATGTCTTCTTTGGTGAAGAGCTTATTCAAATTTTTTTTCCCGTTTTTAAATTCAGTTGTTTGTTTCCTTTTCTATTATGGAGTTTTGAGAGTTCTTTGTATATTCTGCTCACAAGTCCTCTGTGAGATGTGTGATTTGCAAATATTTTCTCTCAGCCTATGGCTTATCTTTTCATTGTCTTACTAATGGCTTTCATGGAGCAAAAGTTTTTAATTTTGGTGTAGCCTAGACAATCTTTTCTTCTCATTGTTCATGTTTTTGGTGCCATAGCTGAGAACTCTTTGCCTAAACCAAAGCCACGGCAATGTTTTCTCCTGTGCTTTCTTCTGCAAATTCATAGGGTTTTTTTTTTCTCTTATGTTTTCTACATATTTTAGAGTTGTATGTTTTCCATTTAGGTATCTTTTCCATTCTGAGTAAATTTTTATATAAGGCATGATGTATAGGCTGAAATTCGTCTTTTTACATATGGATATCCAATTGTTCCTACATCGTCTGTTTAAAAAAAAAGACTACCCTTTCTCCATTGAATTGTGTTTGTACCTCTGCCAAAAACCAGTGGGCCGTGTCTGTGGGTCTCTTTCTGGACTCTTTATTCTCTTTCATTCATCTATATATTTATCATTTTGCAAATGCCTCCTGGTGTTCACTGTAGCTGTATAATAAAAATCAGGAAATCAGGTAATGTTAATCTTCCAATATAGTTCTTTCTCAAAATTGTCTATTCTAGTTCCTTCACCTTTCCATACAAATTTTAGAATCAACTTAACATCTACCAAAAAAATCTTGCCGGCATTCTAGAGGGAATTGCAGGTAATCTATATATAAAATTACAGAAAATTGAAATCTTAACAGTCGTGTCTTTTAATCCATGAACACACTGTGTCTCTCCATTTTACATTATTTATTCTAACCCTTTTTGTTTCCTAATGTAAATATTTAAAGCTATAAATTTAAATATTTATAGTTGCAGCATATAATTTTGCCTATCAAAATTATCATTTAGTTCAAAAAATATCCTTAGTTTCCTTGTGATTCCTTTGACCATGGCTTATTTAGAATTCTTGCTTAATTCTGAGATTTATAAATTTTTCTAGTTTTTCTTATTGTTAATCTTTTGAAATGTATCAAGACATTTTAAGGCCCAGTTTATGGTCTATCTTGGTAAATGTTCTACGCACCTGGAAAGAATAAGTATTCTGCAGTTATTTTGTGTAGGTTCTATAAATGTCAATTAGTGCAAGGTGATTGATAGTGTTCAAAGTTTCTATATCCTTGCTGATTTTTGTCTACTTTTCCATCAGTTACCGAGAGAATTGTTAAATTGCCAAACATGATGGTAGATTTATCTATTTTTCCCTTAAGCACAGGGCTTTGCTTCATTTATCAAGAAATTCTGTTATTAGGTGCATAATACATTTGGGATTGAACTGACTCTTATTCTTATGAAAAGTCTTTATCTCTGATAGTACTCTTTATCTTAATGTCTGCTTTGTCTGATGTTTACATCAGGCTTACAGAGTAACTGCGCCTGGTCGAGTAACACCAGCTTTTTTGGATTACAGTTTATGTGGTATATATTCTTTCATCCTTTGATTTCCAACCTATCTGTATATTTATATTTTAAGAATACTACTTATGTCCGGGTGTGGTGGCTCACGCCTGTAATCCCAGCACTCGCGGGAGGCCGAGGCTGGTAGATCACCTGAGGTCAGCAGTTCGAGACCAGCCTGGCCAACATGGTGAAACCCTGTCTCTACTAAAAATATAAAAATTAGCTAGGTATGGTGGCAGGTGCCTGTAATCCCAGCTACTCGGGAGGCTGAGACAGGAGAATCACTTGAACCCAAGAGGTAGAGGGTGCAGTGAGTCAAGATTGTATCATAGCATTGCACTCCAGCTGGGCAACAAGAGCAAAACTCCATCTAAAAAAAAATAAGAATACTACTTGTAACAGGATGTAATCAGGTCTTACCTTTGTTTAACGTAGTTTGACCACCTCACCTTTTAACTGGAATGTTTAGTCCATTTACACAAAATGTAATTATTGATACAGTCAAGTTTTAGTCTACCAATTTCTTATTATTTTTTACTTTTCTGCTTTTTGTTCTTCTGTTCCTCCTTTCCTACCTCTTTTTGGGTTAATTAAATATTTTTCAATATTCTATTGTAGTTTATCCACTGTCTTCTTTGCTAATACCTTTTGTGTTAGATTTTAATGGAACTACAATATGAGTCTTCATCACAGTCTACTTAGAATATTGTATCATTTCATGTCAAATATATGATCCTTTAAATGGTGTATGTCTTCTTAAAATAGATGTGTATGTGTATACAAACCTATATATACACACACACACATTATTTCATTCTTTGTAGGATTAGTGTTTTATATTTTACTTCTATGTATATTATAATCCCATAATATAATCTTAATATTCTTGCATTTATCAGTTGTCTTCTAAAGAAACTAAGAGAATTTTTTTAAACTGTCTATTATATTTACCCCTGCCCCTTTTGTTGAAGTGTTAGGGCAGGGGTTTGAGTGATAGAGCGCGCTGGGTGGTAGTGGTGAGGAGGGGCTGAAAAGGGAGAAAGAGCTGGCTGGTCAGGACACTGTGGGTCTGGGCCTGGTACAGGAGGTGAAGACGTGAAATAGTGGATATGAGAGGGAGGAAATACTCTTTCCCAAGGAAGGATTGATAGGACATGTTAGCCACCACCTCTGAATGTCACATCCAGTTTTAGATAACACATTTTAAGATGTCTGTAAGTGAGAGATTGCATGCTGGTGCCCAGAGGTTTTTGTTTGCCTGCATAGTGTTAATGCATATAGTTCTATCTTATTATTAATTAACAATCAACTTAAAATATGTGGACGTTTTAAATGTAAATCCGAATTCTTTGTTTCTACTGGAAAGTGAGACCTGACAATGCTGGGGCCTCTCTTCTGCATGGCAGCAATTGGCTGAAACTCCTTTTGCCACAGTCCCCACCACTCCCTGTTGTTACACTACACCCACCTCACTCACTGACGTCACTTGCTTGGCCCCCATAAGCATCAAGTTTGCAATACCTGATTTAGATAGACTGGAGCATGTTTGAAGGAGAGGCCAGACTGGCTAGTGACTTAAAACCACTTTATGTGAAGACCGGCTGGAGCAATGGGGGATTTTTACCTTCTGGTGGCACGAACATAGCCCTCACATTTAAAGGACTAAGAGGGAGAAGGGGTTTCCATGAAACCTCAGGGTGGGCAGGAAGAGGGGAAACTAGGACCAGAGAAAATGCATGGGGTGGGGATGACACAGGGTGGAGAGGCAACAGTATTTACCCACACACTTACCATTTCCATGGGTCTTTATTTCCTCCTGTGGATCTGAGTTTGCATCCAGTATCATTTACCATCAGCCTAAAGAATCTCTGTTAGCAATTCGTATGGCCAAGTTCTGCTTACAAGAAATTCTCTCAGCTTTTGGTAATCTGAAAATGTCTTTTTTAACCCCTCATTTTTGATGGCTGTATTCACTGTGTACATGATGGTTTGATAGTTTTTCTTTCAGCACTTTAAATATGTCATCTGCTGTGGTTTGGATATTGTTTGGCCCTGCCAAATCCCATGTTGACATTGGGTCACCAGTGTGGGAAGTGGGGCCTGGTGGGAGGTGTTTGGATCGGGGGCAGATCCCTCATGAATGACTTGGTGCCATCCTCAAGATAATGAGCGTGTTCTTTCTCTATTCGTTCCCATGAGAACTAACAGTTAACAAGAGCCTGGCACCTCCCTCCCCTTTCTCTTGCTTCCTTCTTCTTGCTACATGACGCCTGCTTCTGCCGTGCGTGGAAGCTTCTTGAAGCCCTTAGTAAAAGCAGTTGCCAGCATCGTGCTTCTTGTACAGCTGCAGAACTGTGAGCCAAATAAACCTCTTTTCTTTATAAATTACCCAGGCTCAGGTATTCCTTTATTTGCAAGGCAAATGGACTAATACATCATCCTGCTGTCTTCTGGCCATCATTGTTCTTCGTAAAAATGCAGCCATCATTCATACCATGGTTCCTCTGTAAGCAATGTCTTTATTTCTCTGCCTTTAAGATTGTCCTCCTATCCTTGATTTTCATCAGTGTGATTCTGATGGACCACAGTGAGGTGCTCTGTGCATTATCCTGCTTAGGGTTTACTGAGCTGCTTGGATTGATAAATTGAATTGTTTTTTGTTGTGGTTATCGTTTTTTATCAGATTAGGTTAATTTCAGCCATTATCTCTTGAAATTTTTTCCACTTTTTTTTTTTTGAGACAAAATCTCACTCTGTCACCCAGGCTGGAGCGCAGTGGCATGATCTTGGCTCGCTGCAACCTCTGTCTCCCAGGTTCAACCGATTCTCCCACCTCAGTCTCCCGAGCAGCTGGGACTGCAGGCATGCACCACCACACATGGCTAATGAATTTTTGCATTTTTAGTACAGACAGGGTTTTGTCACATTGGCCAGGCTGGTCTTGAACTCCTAGCCTACAAGTGATCCTCCCAACTCGGCCTCCTGAAGTTCTGGGATTATAGGCCTGAGCCACCATGCCAGCCTTTTTCTGCCACATTCTTTCTGCCTTTCCCTACTAAAGTTTCAATTAGATGCATATTAGACTGGTCACTGTGCCTCTTTTGCTATCTTGTTGTTATTCAGATTTTTTTAACTTATTTTTAACTGACAAATAATAACTGTGTATATTTATGGGGTACAATATTATGTTTTGATCTACGTATACCCTGTTGAAGATTCAATCAGCCGGACACCGTGGTTCACGCCTGTAATCCCAGCACTTTGGGAGGCCGAGGTGGGCAGATCACAAGATCAGGAGATGGAGATCATCCTGGCTAGCACGGTAAAACCCTGTCTCTACTAAAAATAAAAATAAAAATAAACTAGCTGGGAGTGGTGGCACCTGCCTGTAATCCCAGCTACTCAGGAGGCTGAGGCTTGAACCTGGGAGGTCAAGGTTGCAGTGAGCCAAGATTGTGCCACTGCACTCCAGCCTGAGCAACAGAGTGAGACTTAGAATAAAAAAAAAACAAAAAACAAAAAGAAAAAGAAAAATTCAATCAAGCTAACTATTATTTTTCTCCTGTTCTCAGATTGGAAAATTTCTGTTGATTTGTCTTTAAGCTCATTGAACCTTTTCTCCTGCAGTCTCCCATATATTCTTAGATTCACCCAGTGAATTTCTTATCATATCGTATTTTACAGTTCTAGAATTCTTAGCTATTTTCCATTTCTTTAATGGATTTCTAATCTGTTCTCTCTAAAGCTCATCTTTTAAGTTTATGGACATATTGATAGTATCTATTTTAAGGTCTTTATCTGCAAGTTCCAACATCCTGATCATTTGGAGAGGTCTGTATCTCTTAACTGCTTTTTAATTTTACGTGGATCAGAATTTCCTGCTTCCTCACATGTCTAGTGATTTCATTGTATTCTTCACATTGTTGGTGATACTGTAGGAATTTTAGATCAGGTTTTCTTCCTTTAGAGAGTATTGAGTTCTGACAGGCAGTTAAATTGCTGGCATGTCCTCTTGGCCCTGTTGGGTTTGGTTTTGTTCTTGGTTATGGCTAGGGTTTTTTGGTTATGTCCTCTGTACTAGAATGTGGCCCTCATGCTTAATCCTTCTGCCTAATGTGTGGCCTTTCTGAGGTCTCAACTTAATGACCCAGTTATTCAGTGAGGCCTGTCCTCTCTGGCTGGGATGAAGTTGCATTATGTGACCACCAGGACCTCCACTAAGCTCTTGGTGACAGCATTCAGTGTCGGCAGGGCTTCGTGGAGTCTCGCCCTATGCACGTACATACCAGCCCTTGGCCAAGATCCTACTAGAAACCCTTCTGCAGACTTCTTCTCCCCCTGCCACCCTCCCTGCCTAACTCCCTCCTCCCTGGTACTCTGCCCTGCAGATGTCACCTGCTCCAGCAGCTTCAAACTCCAATATCTGCCACAACCCCACACTGTAGCCTGGACAGTGTCTCCAGGCTAGACATCTGGGAACCTGGGACTTCCCTCATGCCGTCAGGTGCTTCTCTTCTTTCAAAGGTCACTCCTCCATGAATGAACATGAAATTCCTATCCTCATTTTTTAATTTCATAAATTAAAACACACAGTAAAAAATTAAAAGTACACAGTGAAGAGTGAAAAGTTACACAGTGAAGAGTGTCTCAGCCATCTTGACCCTAAATATTCTACTTCTTCTCCCCAGAGAAAACACCAGAATGTTATTTGTCCCTTCAGAGCTGTTCTCTATATGCATATAAAGATTCATTCCTTGGTGAAGATGGAAATGGCAGTGCACCAGAAACTCTGCATAACAGACACCAGCAAGGTCTCCCTCCCAGGCACCATTTCTATAAACACCAACCGTACTTCAAACCCCGGTGCCTGAGATTCTTTGCACCTAGCAGGCTGAAGTGCCAGGAAGTCAGTGCTCCCCTCTAAGGGCCAGTCTCAACCAGCGATTCGTGGGAGTTGGTATAATTGCACTGTTCTCCTGCCTCTCCTGCTGGGACAACTCAGAGACATCCTACACCACAGGGATCGAGCCCCAGTTTTGCAGCAACCTCAATAACACACCTTGCTGGCCTCCTCTCCCTGTCTCTGGTCCCTCTCCCCTCCCAGTGCTTCCTGGGAGAAACTGTTTTCATTCCCTTCCTCTCAAGGTCTGCTTCTGGAAAAATGTGGGCTAACACACTGTCCTTTACATCTTGATTTGTCGGTGTAACAGTATGACTCAGATCATTCCACATCAGTTCATATTGATCTGCCTCATTCCCGAATCCAGCAGCCACCCACTTCTCACCACAACCATCTGGCGCAGCCACCACCATCTCCATCTCCCACCAGGATGACTGCAGTGGCATCCTGACGGCCTTCCTGTCCCCCACCTGTCAGGAGGTATCCTGATACCTCATGCAATGTCACTCGCGTGCTCAGAGATCTCCCAGTGGCTCCCCTCTTTCAATCTCAGAATGAAGGTTGAAGTCCGTGCTGGCTCTCAAGGGCCCCACCCTCTCCTCCTTACTTCATTCCAGCCACATCGGCCTCCTTGCTGTTTCTGGACCAAACCAGGCACTCTTCAGTCTTGGGCCTTTCAATTCACTGTTGCCTGTGCTTGGGGAAATCTTCCCCGGGTATCCTCGTAGCTCCTCCACCACTTCCTTCAAGACTATTGATATGGGCCTTCCCAGAGAGGCCTCCCCTAGAAACAAGCCAAATTTCAACACCCCTCTCTCACCATTCCTGTCTTCCTTCCCTCCTTATCATTTTCTTCTCTTTATCACATCTGACTGGAATGCAATGCCCTGGGATACTATGATCTCCTCACTAGCCAAATAGGAAGCAATCCCAGTATGGTCTGTTTGTTAGGATCACCATCCCTGTCCAGATCTGGTTCATAACCTGGGCATGCCACACTACAGTTATTCTCATGTCTGTCTTCCTCATGACACCACGTCCTCCTCAAGGGGTTGGCTAAGCCCTGTTCCAGCTCTGTGTCCCCCTGCTCAGGACAGACATTAATAAAACAAAGGCCCTCTGAGTGTTTGCTTAATGAAGCCAGGAGGCCCTTTTCTGGCACCAAAATGAGACAGGACTTAGATAACCAGACCAAAAACTAAACTGGAAGGAGAAAGCTTTCTTGGACCATCTGAGACTGACCTGGCTGCCCTCAGGGCAGCGGGAGGAAGGCTCTGATTCCTCAGGCTTAGCTGGTAAAGACCTGAGCACACACATCAGGACTGCTAGGTGCCAGGGCATACACAGCCGGGGACTCAAGGGGAGCCGGATTTGTAGCCAGATTGAGCCCAGCGGTGTGATGTGGACAAGTTTCCATAGCCTCATTGCCTCATCTGTAAAGTAGGCATTGTAATACTCACCTCAGACTGGCTGTGTGCATGGGGGAGCCACTATGGCACCTGACACAAAACAGATCCTGAGCAAATGACGGTAAGGATGGGTAAAGTTGACTGAGCCCTTGCCATGCGCCAGGCACCACAAAACAGCCCTGTACAAACATGGTCTCCTTTAATCCTCACTGCATCCCTCCTCATCAGAGAGAGGCACTGTCAGCCCCGATAAGGTTCTGTTGTCATCCCCATTTCACAAATGAGGAAATCAAGGCTCGAGAAGTAATGTGAGTTTGCTGAAAGTGACGCAGCTGATTCATCACAGAGACTTGGAGCCCAAATCTGTCCATTGCTCTCAGCCAGCGCCACACTGATAAGTCAGCAAGCGCACCCTGTGACTCTCCTTACCCTCGACCTCTCCAGCGCCACTCTCAGGATCCTTATCCCCTCCTGCCCCTCAAGGAACAGGGGGCAGCACTGCCTCCTCTGAGCCCCAGCTCTGTCACAGGTGTGTGGCACTGGGCAAGCCCATTCTGACCTTCAGTTTCCATACGAGTCTCCAAGGGCTACTATGACAAATCACCACAGACTTGGTGGCTTAAAACAACACAGGCTTGGCCGGGCACAGTGGCTCACACCTGTAATCCCAGCACTTTGGGAGGCCGAGGTGGGCAGATCATGAGGTCAGGAGTTCGAGACCAGCTTGGCCAACGTAGTGAAACTCCATCTCTACTAAAAATACAAAAATTAGCAGAGCACGGTGGTGTGCGCTTGTAATCCCAGCTGCTCGGGAGACTGAGGCAGGAGAATCACTTGAACCTGGGAGGCAGAGAGGTTGCAGTGAGCCAAGATCATGCCATTGCACTCCAGCCTGGGTGACAAGAGCAAGATTTCATCTCAATTTAAAAAAAAACAAACCCACACTTGCTATTGCCAGTTCTGCAGGTCAGAGGCCCAGGGGGCTCAGCCAGGTACTCCGCTTAAGGTCTCTCAGGTTGAAATCAAGGCAGCGTCTGGCCTGGGCTCTTATCTGGAGGCTCTGGGGAGAAGCCACTTCCAAGTGGACCCGGGCTCAGGTTCGGATCCTGCAGCTGTAGGGCTGAGGTCCACTTCACTGCCAGCCATCAGCTGGGGCCAGTCTTTGATTCTAGGGCTGCTCACATTCCTCTCTGGCTTTCCATGTGCCCCGTCCAACCAAGTCTCTCTCAGGCTTTCAAACTCTCTGGCTTCTCCTTCTGTTGCATCTTTCTGGATGCGGTTGGAGAAACTTCTCTGCCTTTAGCAGCTCATATAATTATACTGGGGCCACCAGCATAATTTTGTTTAATCCACTTATTTTAAGACCTGTAAGTTTAATTACATCTGCAACATCCCTTTGCCGTGTAACGTAACATACTCATAAGCCATTGGGATTAGGGCATTGATATATTGCGGAGGCCACTCTGCCTATCACAGTAGCTTTTCGTTTGCTCATTCTTTCAACAAGTATCCATTAGCTTTGTAGCAGACACCATGGGTGCCCTGCTATACCTCTCCCTCTATGCACTTCAATACTCACCCAGTTCCCCACTGCCAGCACCCATATCTCCTGGCCCGAGACCTTCTGACTTTGCAAAACCTGTGGAGTCAGACAGAAGTGCTAGGGAATTCAGCCCCACCCAAGAACAACCCTCAACCTAGGACTGATGGGATTTGGTGGATAAATATGCCACCTCCATCACCCCTCCAGGGGGGATAGCTAGAGGTGTGTGTCTGTACTGGCTCCTAGCAGGCTTCCTTTCCTGGTGCTCATAGTAGCAACTCAATTCCTAGAGCACCCCTATTGGTGACCTTCCCTTCCCTACTTCAAATCACCCTAAACAAAATACTTACACTAGTATCCTTGTCTCAGGGACTGCTTCTGGGGTAACCAAGACAAGCACTTGCTCTATGACAGACACTACTCTGGACACTGTTATTATCTCCATTTTATAGATGAGGACACTGAGGTGTGGAAAAATTAAGTAACTTGCCTGTGTGTTTAGCATCTGGCAGAGCTAGGATTTGAACACAGGCAGTCTGGCTCCTGGGTTCCTGCTCTAAAATAAACTTACAGCAGTTTTTTCTTTAGGTGCAATTTGAGGGCAATATTCCCTATGTCATAGTGTTGCTGTGAGGATTAAGTGACATAGTGCTTGCAAAGAGTTATTTGGGATATGGTACACAGTGAGTGTTCAATAAATAACAGCTTAAAACACTCCAGCTACTATTACTATACTGCCGTTGAGAGCTGAAACCAATCTCTGAGGCCAGAGGCTGGGCCAGTGGCCTGCCAGCTTAAAGGGACTGGTCACTTGGAAGGCAGATCCATTATCTAAGAGGGAACAGACAGCTAAGTGTGGAAGAAGGTGGTGGGTGTTGTTATAGCAACTGGTGAGCCTTTTTGTGCCCTCAAAGCCAAGAAGGTGGTGAAGCAGGGAAGGAAGAAGCTCCTGCCAGCTCCCAAAGGAAGCCAGCAGGAAGCTAAGGGGGATCAAGACCCATGGGAGACCCCATCTCAGCCAGACAAGTCCCATCTCTCTGTGCTATCATGGCCAGGGAGCCCTGACTTCCATACCCTGGGCGGGGACCAGCAGGGGGACAGGCAGTTGCTTCCCTGCTGAGGCTGAGGGAGAGAGAGATTCAGAGGCCAGGCAAGGAGAGAGAACAGGGCAGGCCACAGCCCCCAGGCCTCAGCTGTGGGCAACCACAGGCAGTAAGCTTTGTGGACCAAGGAAAGCACATCCCTTACCCTGGGTGTAATTAGTGCTCCAGAGGCACCGTCCAAACCCAAGATCTGGCAGCTCCACGAAGGGACAGCCTGGCCCTCGTGGACTCTGACAGAAGAGCCTGCCAATAGCTAACAGTATAACCATCCAACCTAAGAAATCAAGTCGCCTTCCTTCTGTCTCTCTCTTCATTTTGTATGGTACTGATTTATATCTATGCATTGTCTTCCTCCATGACTGTGAGCTCCTCATCCAGTCAGCCAGCCGATGATTCATCTACCTTCCTATCCAACCTTCCACTCATCCTTTAATCCATCTATTTGTCCACCCACCCATCCATCCACCTACCCATCCATCCATTCATCCATCTATCTATTGATTCGCCCATCTATCCATATATTGAGCTCTAGTATATGCCAGGAGGCATGCAAGATTTGGCTGTAAGCAAATGAATCATGATCTCAGCCCTCTCAAAGCTCATAGTCTTATGAGAAAAGCAAATAGGCAGATAGGCATTGACTACACTGAGAAGGAAGCACATGACGTCAATGGTAGGCTGGGAGTTTCAAGCTGATGATCTACAGGATATATTCATCACAGATGTGTTTTATTTGACCTTCAGACTGATTGAAAATAAAGAAAACTTTATATTAATTTTTAAATTTTCAGGTTTTCATGAAAACCCAGGATATCTGGCCTCACTGAGCTTTCATTCTTACATAGCAACAATCACTAGAACCTAACAGCAGAAACTCTCAAGTTCTCCCCATTCGCCAGCCGTTCCTATTGCCATACATCTGGCCTGACCCCTCCAGACATTTTAGCTAGCCTGCCCAGAGATAGTTTCAAGAGGACTTAATATGGCCAAAAAAAAAAAAAGACCTGAACCTCAAAGGTTTTTCATCAAAATAGCAAACAAAGCTGAGCTACGGTGGAAATCACAAACCCTCAACTCTGGGGATGTCATGGATAGTGGTATGTAAGCTGGAATGGGAGGGATTGGACTGGAATATTCAGGGAGCATCAGCCTATGCACAGGCTCTGTGGCCCTCAGGCTGAAACCACCAGGTGTGGAGTCTCAGGAACATAAGCCACCCCAGCTAAGCCTCCAACACAGGTGTCCTGGCTGCCTCTCCAAGGCCACATCCACCTCCCCAGCTTGCCTGACTCAGGGCATTCTCAGAGCTCATTTCTCCCTGAAGATGGTTCTGGGCTCTCCTAGCACTCTGGCTTGTCTTATCAGATTTGGGATGAAATAATTAATTCTTCACTTTGTGACTATCGGTCTGTACTTCAGTTAAGGGTCTTAGGATGCAAGCAACAGAAATGCACTCAGGCTAATATGAATGTAAGCTAAAGGGAATTTACTGGATTCATACTAGGGGCTCAGAACCAAGTGAAGGCTACAGAACCCGGCTGGAGCCAAGGCAGAAAGCAAAGCAATGTCTGAGGGCTGGCTGATGGGCCATGGGTCACCCCTTCAGGGAAGAAGGAGGATCCTAGGCTTTACTCCCATTAGCTGTAGCCAAAGAGTGGAGGAAGCCATCAAAGGGAAATTGTCAGGGAATGAATCTAGATGTGCCCTGGTATAGGTTTCAGTGGGGAAGTATCCATCCAAATATTTTATACAAATGTAAGACAAAACCAAAATTTTAAAAAAGAAAAAAACTAAAGGTAAAGTAAAATGAAACAAACCTATAAAAACCAACCACACAAATAATTCTTTAAAAAAAAAAACCCAGTAATTTGATTATACATCCTTGGTAGGATATATCCTGAAATCCTTAAGAACGAAAATAACTGCAAAAAAGGAAAAAGGTACTCAGTACCCACCATGCGTCATGTCTGTGTAAATGCTATGAAATAGTGAAAAATAAGGGAGGCATCTCTACTACCTTCCTCTCTACCATCCACTATCCATATCCCTTTCCAGTACCATCCCAATTTCCTTAAAAACATTACTATGGAAAACCTCAAATGCATACAAAAGTAGACAGAATCATACAACAAACACTGATGTGTCCACCACTCAGCATCCCCCATTATCCATCTTACTTCATTTTACCCCACCCATTTTCCCCCTCCCATATAATTCTGAAGCAAATTCCAGACAATATAATTTCAGTATGCCTTCATAAATATTTCAGTATATCTCTCTAAGTGATGACTTTTAAAAAAATAAATGCAATACCATTATCACACCTAAAACAAATAAATCCTTAATATCATCAAATATTCAGTCACCATTCAGATTTCCAATTATTCCATTATAAAATGGAAATAATTTTATAAAACATTATAAAATGTCTTAAAGATGGTTTGTTTCAACCAGAAAACAAACAAGGTTCACACACTGTGACTGCCAGATATGTGTCTGAAGACTCTGTTAATTTATAGGTTCCCTCTCCCTTGCTTTCTCCACCTTTTAAGGTATGCCTCAAAAAAAGGCCAGGTGCAGTGGTTCTTGCCAATAATTCCAATACTTTGGGAGGCTGAAATAAGAGGATTGCTGGAAGCCAGGAATTCAAGACCAGCCTGAGCAAAACAGTGAGATCCCACTCTACAAAAACTTAAATAATTCGTGGGGCATGGTGGGACACACTTGTAGTCCTACCTACTTTGGAGGCTGAGGTGAGAGGATTGCTTGAGCCCAGGAGTTTGAGGTTTAGTGCGATATTATAGCACTCCAGCTTGGGCAACAGAGCAAGACCCTATCTGGAAAAAAAAAAAAAAAAAAAAAGCTGGCATGATTTTCCTGTAGAGTTTCCCACAATCTAGGTTTTGCTGATTGCATCCCTGTGGTGTTGTTTAACATGTTCCTCTGTCCTCTGAATTTCCTGGAAGCTGGTAGCTGATCTAGAGCTGTGCTGTGCAGTGCCATGGCCACCAGCCACATGTGGCTACTGAGCACTTGAAATGCAGCTGGTCCAAATTGCAATGTGCTGAAATTGTGAAAATACAGCCCAGGTTTAAAGACTTCATATGAGAAAAGAACAGAAAATATTACATTGCTCACTTTTTCTACTGATTATATCCTGGAAAGCTAATATTTTGGATATACTGAGTTAAATAAAATGTATTATTAAAATCAGTTTCACTTCTTTCTTTGTGCTTTTAAAAATGTGATTTCTAGAAAATTCCTAATTGCAGTCATGACATGTGTGACTCCCACTGATGTTTCATTGGATAGTGCCAGGCTAGAGGCTCGATCAGATTTAAGTTCCATTTTCTGGTAAGACTCTCTTCAAGGTGATGTTGTATTCTTCCACCAGGAGCCACAGAGTGTCTCCTGGCCTCTCCTTCTGTGAGGTTTGCCGCCACTGGTGCACAAAGCCTGCATACATTAATCCACTGGGGACTGCAAAATTATGGTATCCTCCTACTATTTTATCTTTGTTAGCACTTTTCTGTAAAGAACAACTTCTTGTTGCCTTAGGGAAATGAAGTCACCTCCTCAGAAATGTCTTCCCTGATGTCCCTGTTTAAGGGAGTCCACAGTGGTTCCTTTCAGTGCACTGTCCCCTTCATGGCCCTCTCTCCTGTTGGCCATTAGCAATGTATTTGCTTGCTCGCCTGTTGATTGATGGCATCCTCCACTGCAGTGGAGGCCCCAGAAGAGGAGGGTCTGCCTCTGGCTTGGTCATCCTCAAAGGCTTAGCCTCCCAGCCCTAAATGCTAGGGGTCTATGAGTGGAAGGGATAGAGGGATTCTGAAGCAGACATAACTCCAGACCCTAATGTGGGAAATCTGAGTTGTAATCTTCACTCTGTCATTTACCAAGGGACCCTGGGTCAGGCCTAACTTTTGTGGGCCTCGGTTTCTTCAAAGGGAGCAGGCAAGTGGGTAGTCTGGTTGCTGAAGCGTGGTTGCAGCTCTGAAGGGCTCTCCCTCTGCAAGACTGGCCTTTTATCAGCTCATACTTCTAGAGGTCTCTCTCCCACCAGGACTGCACAGGAGCCAGGTGGCAGATGATTAAAGAGACACCCTGCAGCTAAGAAATCCAAAAGCTAATTAACCCCAGCCCAGCCGACTCAAGAGAAGCCAGTCTGGCACTGCACTGATGGCGGGCGGCATTAATACCTAATGGTTCATAAATCACCCTCGTTCCCGAAATTCCTCCTGTTTCCAAAAGCACTTTCAATCAAGCAAAAAGCATCCACAAAGTGCCTCTGAGCCCTATCCCCTGGGAGAAAGAGGGCATGAAACAGAAAGCCACCCCACCAGGAGCTAATGAGAGAGCTGAATAGACAGGATTTAACATTCAGACCCACACCAAGCAGGGCTGGGTGAGGAGTTTGCTTGCCCCCATCACACAAAGTTGTTTAAAAAATTCAAGGAAATAAGGGATGTGAGAGCTTTAACACTGCCTGGAGCATTCTAAATGCTCACAACCAGTCTTGGTCTCTCCCAGTTCTGCAAGGTCATGTCAGTAGACAAGAATATCCGCACCTGGCCTTTTGGGAAACTGAGGCTCAAGATAAAAACTGATTTTGGCCAAGGTTATATGGCTAGTGGGTGTCAGAGCTGGAAAGCCAGCTCATGCAGACTTATTTGATCATTCAGAAATACTTCCTGGGCACCTGCTGTGTGCTGGACCCTATGCCAGGCGTTCAGGACAAACAGATGTGAGTCAGGTGGGGCTGAGAGCTAAGTGAGGGTGTGATTTCTGAGAGAAGCTGGCTTCGACCTGTTCTGCAGGGTAGGACCACTGAGTTGGTAAAGAGGCAGGATTGGGATCCTATGTCAGTCACTGGCCATGGCTTGTACTGGGTATGAAAGGCAGGAACTCCCAAACAAGGGGTGTATTAGTCTGTTTTCATGCTGCTGATAAAGACGTTACCTCACACTGGGTAACTCATAAGTAAAAAGAGTTCCATGTGACTGAGGAGGCCTCACAATCATGGCGGAAGGTGAAAGCGTGTCTTTCATGGTGGCAGACGAGAGAAGAGAGCACGTGCACAGGGAAGCTCCCCTTTATAAAACCATCAGATCTTGTGAGACTTATTCACTATCATGAGAACAGCATGAGAAATACGCACCTCCATGATTCAATTACCTCCCACCAGGTCCCTCCCACAACACATGGGAATTGTGAGAGCTTCAATTCAAGATGAGATTTGGGTGGAGACCCAGCCAAACCATATCTAGGGGGCTCCCATTTGGCTGAGGACAATTCTCAAAACTGGGGGGGCACCAATGGTACCCACCACAGATGATAAACAAGACAAGATGCAGCCTCTACTCCCAGGGGCCTCACAGTATCAAAGGAAACCGTCAGAAAATTCAGTAAGGCTTCCTAATACCATATTATCAAGGTTCTCCCTATTTATGGGAAGCCAAAGGGATCAACATTCATCAAAGACAATTTTGTGAGAACCTACTGCATGCCAAGCACTGTTGCAAGCCCTTGAGAGACAGAAGTGAAAAAGCAGAGCTTATATTCCAGTGGAGGGCAAGGCTACCCTGTTGTCCAACTTCAGGAGTTGCCATTGCTGCATCACATTGTAGTCAGTGAGAATGGTGACCTCTGTGGCTGTGCGGTGCACAGCTTGTGCCACAGGACATGACTGTCCCAGTTGGGGGAGGCAAGTAACAAACAACATAGATAAGATACCATGTTAGGTGGTGATAAATGTTGATGAACAGAAAGCAGGGATTGCAGAGACAGTGTGGGCATGGGTGAGGGTGCTATTTTAGATAGAGTGACCAGGGACAGCTCACTGAGAAGATCACTGCATCATTCAGGGCCCAACAGAAAGTGGGTTGTTGAAGGAGAGTTAGGAAAGGGACTATTTATGGAGACGTGGGCAGGATGGAGGGAAACTACAGGGAGAGTGGGGCTATTCTCCCCTTGTGCCAGGAAGGGGAGGACACGGAACAGATCACATGGAGAGAGGGCAGTATGGAGAGGCCACTTGACAGTAGCCTGGGAATAAATGCCTTGGCTTCACTCCTCTCTTCCCTCAGTCAGTGCTCACACAGTACCCCCATGGGCCAAACCAGTGGAAGCCAGAGGACCAGGGAAGATGTCGATTTCATCCTGATCAGCACCTGGAGCACAGCAGAGTGGACACGATATTGAGTGGATCTGGGTGGATGGACCAAAGGCTCTCACAAGACACTGAGCAAAGCACCAAAGGGGGCAATGAGAAGGTCAGTGACGCCTGCAGGAGGGCGCTCCCAGCAGAGGGGACAGCCTGGGTGGGTCAGTGATGCCCACAGGAGGGCGCCCCCAGCAGAGGGGATGGGCTGGGTGAGTCAGTAGACATCTGCAGGAGAGGGGCCTGGGCGGAGGGGATGGCCTGGGCAGGTAGTGATGCCTGCAGGAGAGCACCGTGGGCAGAGGGGACGGCCTGGGCGAAGGCCTTGAGGTGGGACCGTGCCTGCTGCATCTACGCAATACCAAGAGCGTACAGGTCTCTGTGGCCATGGCAGAGTGAGAGAGGGAAGGAGGAAATCAGAAGAGAGCAGGGTGCTGGGCGGGGCCTATTATCTTGGCTTTTGCATGAGATGAGAAGCCCTGGAAGGATTGAGTTGGGGAGGGGTATGATCTGACAGGTTTTAAGGGCTTCTTCTGGCTGAGCTGCAGAGAACAGAGGGTACCAGGGCAGAGGCAGAAGCAGGAGAGTCAGGGAAGAGGCTGCTGCAGAGGTCCAGAAGAGAGGTGAGGCTGGAACAAGAGTGAGAGGAGTGAGCTAGTCACACGTGGTTGGATAGTAATTCTACTTGAATGTAGAGCAACAAGATTGGCTGTAGGGTGTTCCTATGGTTTGAACGTTTGTCCCCCACAAAACTCATGGTGAAATTTCATCCCCAGTGTGGCAGTATTGACAGGTGGGGCCTTTAAGAGGTGACTGGATCATGAGGGCTTTGACCTAATGAATGGATTAACCCATTCATTTGTTAGTAAATTAATAGGTTAATTAATTAATGAGTTATCATGGGAGTGGGACTAGTGGCTTTATAAGAAGAGAAAGACACTAAGTGTCTGGCATGCTCAGCCCCCTCACCACATGACGCCCTGAGCTGCCTCAGGACTCTGCAGTGAGTCCCCAGCAGCAAGAAGGCCCTCACCAGATGCAGCCCCTCAACCTTAGACTTCTCAGCCTTCAGAACTGGAAGAAATAAATTCCTACTCTATAAATTGCCCAGTTTCAGCTATTCTTCTGTAAGCAACAGAAAACAGACTGAGACAGGTGTGAAAGAAAAAGAAATTGTGACTCTCGGCTGGCATCCTTAAGCAACTGATCCACAGCCTGCGAGTGCCCCTTTTGAGACATGGCTTGCTTGTCATTGGTGGAGAAGGAGAACCTATAATGTCTGCAAATTCCCTGTAAAATCTCTGGAGATGACTGTTGGCTGGGGGCAGGGGAAGCAGCATATTAGTGTTATGGTTCTGCTTAAAAGAAGATATCCTTGTCTCTTAGAGTTACATTCTGAAATACTTGCCACTGAAATGATGAAAAGCCTGAAATATACTGCAAAATGGCATGAGGGTAGGTGAGGCCACAGAGGAAACAAAGCTGGACATGGGGACCTTGCAGTTGGGTGATGGCACATGGTTGCTTATTATACTATGCTCCTTATGTTTGTGTAGTTTAAATTTTTCCCAAATCAAAGTTTGGACCAGGCAAGGTGGCTGGCCAGGTGCAGTGGCTCACGCCTGCAATCCCAGCATTTTGGGAGGCCAAGGTGGGTGGATCACCTGAGGCCAGGAGTTTGAGACCAGCCTGGCCAACATGGTGAAACCTCGTCTCTACTAAAAATATAAAAATTAGCCAGGTGTGGTAGCAGGTACCTGTAATCCCAGCTGCTCAGGAGGCTGAGGCATGAGAATTGCTTAAACCCAGGAGGCAGAGATTGCAGTGAGCCGAGATTGCACCACTGCACTCTAGCCTGGGCAACAGAGCAAAACCCTGTCTCACAAGAAAAACAAAAAACAGAAAAACAAAACAAAACAAAAAAAACCCTAGTGGTTTTTTAATCCTTTCAGGGATCCATGTGATGAAATAGTTTTGTATTTTGACTGTGGTGGTCACATGAATCTACCTATGTGATAAAATTACATTAATTATACACATGCACGCACAGAAATGTGTGCATGTGAAACTGGTGAAATCTGAATAAGGTCAGTGGATTCCATCAATGCCAGTATCTCTGGTGTGATATGGTGCCACAGTGACATGAGATGTTAACTGGGGAAAAATGGTGGAAAAACATGCAGAACCTCTCCATAGTCGTTCTTACAAGTAGCTACATGTAAAACTAAATTGCCTTACAATTAAAAAAATAAGTTTCTAAAAAAATAGAGGAGAAAACAAAAAGTACTGGCAAGGATGTGGAGAAACTGGCGCTTTTGTGAACCATCAGTGGAATGTAAAATGGTGCAGTCGCTGTGGAAAACAGAATGACATATCCTCAAAAACGTATACATAGTATTACCATATGATCCAGCAATTCCATTTTGGGTTTATCCACAAAAGAGTTGAAAGCAGGCACTCAAACAAATATTTGTACACCCAAAGTTATAGCAGCATTATTCACAAGAGCCAAAGGTAGAAACCACCCAGGCTCTATTGATGGATAAATTGGTAAGCAAAATGTGGTCTCTCCACACAATGCCATATTACTCAGCCTTAAAAAGGAAGGAAATTCTGACCCATGCTACAACATGAATGAACCTTGAAAACATCATGCTAAGTGAAATAACCCAGTCACAAAAAGACAAGTGCTATATGAGTCCATTAATAGGAAGTACCCAGCATAGTCAGAGAGGAGAGGTATGGGGAGTGTAATGGGTACAGTTTCAATTGAAGATGAACATGTTCTGGAGCTGGATGGTGGTGATGCTTGCACAACACTGTGAATGTGCTTAATGCCACAGAACTTCACACTTAACAATGGTTAAGATAGGCCGGGTGTGGTGGCTCACACCTGTAATCCCAGCACTTTGGGAGGCCAAGGCGGGCAGATCATCTGAGGTCAGGAGTTTGAGTCCAATCTGGCCAACATGGTGAAACTCCATCTCTACTAAAAATACAAAAATTAGCCAGGCGGGGTGGTGATGGTCACCTGTAATCCTAGCTACTTGGGAGGGTGAGACATAAGAATCTATTGAACCCAGGAGGTGGAGGTTGCAGTGAGCCAAGATCGCACCACTGCACTCTAGCCTGGGCAACAGAGAGAGACTCTGTCTCATAGAAAGAAAAAAAAAGAATAGGTAAGATGGTACATTTTATGTCACATATATTTATCATTAAAAAAAAAGATTAGGGGAAAACAGGTCCATCAGTTTCTCAAAAAAGGTAAAAGTGGGTTATAATTGGATGCCACCAGGGCCCCTTGTTTTCTGCCCTGAATGACACAGTAGAAGGCAGACGGAAAGACTTTGACAGACTCTCTGGGCGCCCTGCATTTCCATTTCAGTGCCATATAAAGAATCACAGACAGAGCTCTCTCAGACAAAGGCAACATCCCTGATGTGGGAGTCCCTACAACAGTGAGGAATCAATGGTCAGAGAGTCAGCCCACACCGTGGTGGCAGCCATCCAAGACAGGTCCCTCCGCTTTGAGAACATGTAAAGGGATCCTGAAGCAACCAGCTAACTGCTACACATCCTCCAGATTCAAGCTCCAGTAACCCTTTCTCAAGAAAACCTGTGATTTTCAGGACTAGGTCTTGCTTCTATATCTCAGGATCCCTATATATCCCAGTTTCCTGAGGAGAGTCCCAGTTTGTGCCAGTTGTCCAGGCATAATTATTAATGGCACCCACTTCTACTCTTAAAGGGTCCAGGCTTAGTAAGTAAATCATATGGTCACCCCAGCTATTATAGACTTACAGAGCTGCTCAAAGTTGACTGAGAAGGTATAATGTCTGTCTCCCTGGCTCCTAGAGGGCAGGAGCAGGCCTGTCTTCTTCACTGTCACATGTACAAGGCCTAGCACAGAGCTTTGTGCATAGCACATGTACTATAGCACACAAGAGCCCTCCCAATAAATCCCCTGCACATCTACTGTCTCAGTGTCTGTGTCTTAAAGGATCTGAACCGGTGTTCCAGCCACTGTAATAGCCCTGCGATGTGGGACCCCTACTCTGTTTCTCTTGTGCTGGCCAAGACGCCCTGCTTCCCTCGGTAAGGAGGTGAGACCCTGCCCAGCCTCCTCCTACAGTGCTCACAGCCAGCAGTGGAGAAATGCAGTCTCTGGCCAGGGCCCTTATACCTTCACACATTTGTCTTTTGCATTTCTCCACCTCGACCAGTTAACTCAGGAAAATATCATTCTCTCTCTCTCTCCCCCTCACTCTCCCCTACCTTCCCTCTGGGTCTCAACCTCTGAGAGTTTCTCACCAACTCTTACATCCTCCTCCGCACCCACATTTAACTCTCCCATCCAAAATCAGCCTTAAAAACATGAGATTCATCCATGGCATAAGCTAAATCGAGAAAAGGTATAACAAGAATTACACGACATGTGAAGCTCTTGAAAGTATCCAGACATTGTCATCTGCATCTTCACAACTGTCTGGCCTCCACTAATTAAATTTGCCCTTCTCCAGCTGTAATATTCAAGATCAATTAAATAGAAAAGGGCATTGATTAAACTGCTCTCGCTCTAGTGGTGCATAAGCCTGGCTGCACATTAGAATCCCCAGGAAACTTCTAAAAAACAGCAATGCCCAGGCCCCACCCCAAGAGATTTAGATTTAATTGCTCAGAGGTGGGGCTTAGCCATCAGCCTCCCTGGGGTATGAGAGCGTGTGGCCAAGTTAAGAACCACGGTTACAAGAAGCTTTCTACATGCTTTAGCTAATTGTGTCAGGTGAGTGCTGGGATCTCATTTTGCAGCATGAGGAAACTGGTGCCTAGTGACCTGGAGGGAAGTAGAACTCGGATGTCCCAAGTCTGTGACCAGTGCTAGCCAGAGGCAGCCTGGGAGCAAGGAGGAATGCACCAAGCAAGCATTTCCCCCTCTCCCTCCCAGCCCCCTCCACCCAGCTAATTCTCCAGCTGTTGCTTGTGTCGCTGTTATTTACCTTAAGATGCCAGTCCCTGGGTGGAGTTGGGTTTTCTTATGCAAACATCCTGGAGCAGTTATTTATCCAATTACACTCTGTAAGACAGTGCTTAGTTGTCATGTCTGTCTTCCCTGTCCCAGAGATCTGGGTCTTATGGTCATGCATTTGACTGTAGAACCCAGCACAATGCTTGGCTCACAGGAGATGCTCCAAAAATGTTTGTTAAAGATTGTTTGGGTCCATGTTGAATGGGACAGAGGGATAGGTGAGCAGTCACACAGACAGGCAGGAATGGATGGTTGGACGGGTGATAAATGATTGAATAGATAGAGAGGAATGCAGGGCAATCAATTGGACAAGTGGATGGGTGGATAAAGAATGAATTTGTCTGTGCTGTGCCTTGTGTCACAAAGAATTTGAGATGCTTACAGTACACTTTTAAAATAAAATGTTAGCACTCTCTCTGTACCTGGCTCTGTTCTAGACACTTGGAATACGTCGGTGAGCAAAAGATAAAGATTATTCCCCTTGCAAAGCTTATATTTTAGCTGCATGAGATAGACATCAATAACCATAATAAGTAGATTATGAAATTTGCTAGAAGGTTAAGGGCTAACAAACAAGAGAAAAGTATAGGGAAGAAACAGTGGGAAAGGTGGGGAGGTAGGGGTGGGACGCAAGTCTAAACGGGGAGGTCGGGGAAGGTCTCATTGAGAAGCGGAGCAAAGGCTTGAAGGAGGTAAGAGAGGTACCTGCAAAGAGTGGGGCTTGAACTGCCCAGGTGGAGGAAAGGCTTGGAGTAGACATGTGCTGCTGTGTTTATGGGGCCACAGCAAAGGAGCCAGAGTGATTGGAGGAGCAGAGAGTGAAGCGGGGAATACGAGGGGGTCAGAGGTCACGGGGTGGCCAGGTTCCATGTCTTGTAGGTGATGATGAGGACTTTTACGCCAGTAACATGGGAACATAGAAGGGCTATGATCTGGGTAGTTTTTGTTGCTGTTGTTGTTTGAAACAGAGTCTTGCTCTGTCGCCCAGGCTGGAGTGCAGTGGCGCGATCTCAGCTCACTGCAAACTCTGCCTCTCAGGTTTAAGCGATTGTCCTGCCTCGGCCTCCTGAGTAGCTGGGATTACAGGTGCACACCACCACGCTCGGCTAATTTTTGGCAGGTGCACACCACCATGTCCTGCTAATTTTTGCATTTTTAGTAGAGACGGGGTTTGACGATTTTGGCCAGGATGGTCTTGGTCTTCTGACCTCGTGATCCACCCGCCTCAGCTTCCCAAAGTGCTGGGATTGCAGGCATGAGCCACCGTGCCTGGTCAATCTAGGGTAGATTTTTTAAAGGATCCCTCTGGCCACTTTGTTGCAAATCAGTAAACCATAAAGATCAGGACAGAATTAGAAAGAGGCACAAGAAGTTGTCCAGCTGAGAAGGGATGGTGGCTCTGACCAGGAGAGGAGGTGGTCAGAGTCTGGATACATTCTGAAGGTAGATCCAATCTTCATGGTGGCTTGGGCATGGGGTGTGAGAGAAAGAAGGGAGTCGAGTTTAATGCCAGGGTTTTGGGACTGAGCAACTGAAAGAAAGGAATTGTCATCAACTTAATTGAGAAAATCTGGGGTCAGGTCAAGGGATAGGGAGGAATTGGGAGTTTGGTTTTGGACACAAAGGGATTAGATGAGCATTGGCTGCCCACTGGAGATGTCAAAAAACAGTCAGAAGCCGGGTGTGGTGGCTCATGTCTATAATCCCAGCACTTTGGGAGGCCAAGGTGGGCAGATCACTTGAGGTCAGAGGTTTGAGACCAGCCTGACCAACATGGTGAAACCCCATCTCTTCTAAAACTACAGAAATTAGCCGGGCATGGTGGCGTGCACCTGTCATCCCAGTTACTCGAGAGGCTGAGGCAGGAGAGTCACAGTGAGCCGAGATTGTGCCACGGCACTCCAGCCTGGGTGACAGAACGAGACTCTGTCTCAAAAATACAGTTGTATTATTAGTTAGAATTCAAGTGAGAGGTCGAGGCTAGAGATGTAAATATGAGAGTCACATGTAAATGATATTGCAAGTGATGAGATTGGGTGAAATTCCCAAGAGAGTGAGTACAGATGGGTAAGAGAAGAGAACTGAGCCTCAGGTTATCCTAACCTTAAGAGGTTGAGGAGAGGAGAGAAAAGACAGGGAGTGAGACCAGTGAGGTAGTAGGAAAACTAGGAGAGCATGAGGCCCTGCAATCAGGCAACTCAGGAGCAGTCAACTGTGCCACGCCCCGTAGGATAAGGGCTGAGACTTGCCCATGGATCTTGCCATGTGGAGGCCATTGGTGACCTTGATGAAGGGCACCAATGGAGCAGTGAGAGTGAATGCCTGATTGGAATGGATTTATGAAAAGTGGGAGGAACTGAGAGACTGAGGATGGACAGCTCTTGGAGGAGTTTTGCTGCAAAGGGGCGAGTGCCGGTTTGTGGCTCGGCGGCCCACAAAGAGTCTCACTTCCTGGTATTCAAGTCCTTGTGTATTTCCTCCCCTTGATCTGGGCTGTCCCTGTGATTTGCTTTAACCAACAGAATGTGGCAGAACCAACACTGTGTCAGTTCTGACCTAAAATTTAGCAAGGGTTTTTGTTGGTGGTATTGTTGTTGTTGTTTCAAAGATGGGAGAAATAATAGCATTGTGTACGCTTGATGAGAATGGTCCAGAGGAGGTAAAAAATGATGCTGTAGCAAGAGGGGCAATTGCTGAAGAGATGTCCTTGAGCAGATGAAAGGCTCAGAGTCCAGGGCACAAGTACAGATACGTAAGTGTACCATCAATTCATCTCTGGTGGAGTATGTGGGTGGAGATGCTGGTGGGCAGGGAGGTGTGTGGTGGGGTCTCAAGACATTCTAATTGCTTCCATTTTCCCAGTGAATAGGAAGCAGTCAGGTCAGGAGAGGAGGCGTTAAGAGTTTAGGGGAGGAGAGGAGTCAGTCTCTAGCAGAGCTGGAGAGAGAATGACGAGGGCAGCAGAGTATAATTGCCAGGCAGCATTGAGAATGCTCTCAACATTCAAGATCATGACTCAAGTGAACAGAGTCAAAATGGTTGTGAAACACCATACGAAAAATATGGCTTTTCTCTAGACATGTTCTGCTGCATGGGGCTAGGGCAGGGTTGGTCCTGGGGTTTGAGGATCCTAAGATGATCTAAGGAAGGCAGCTGAATCTGCCTTCCAAACCCCTAGGTTGGACTCAGGCTCTCACACACCCAGGAGAGCCATGTCTAAGCACACCTTCTCGGGTGACTCATGAGCGCCAAGGCAGACCCGTGTGTCCAAGCACCTGCACAGGCAGGAGCAAGGCTCTCTCCCCTAATCAGAATCCTTACCTTGCCCCTAGCAAACTCCCAGCTCCTGCCTGACAAGTTACTGCCTAACCCGTGACTTATTTTGATTTTGGGAATCCCTGACCCATTTCTTTATTATCCCTCATTTCAGAGCACACCATGCCTGCAGGGCTTGGAGGTGGGATGGGCTGGGAAACTGACGGTTCAGTCAGACTGAGTCACTTCAAGGAGGGGAGTGGAGACAGCAGCGGGTGCCAGATGACACGGAGCTGTCGGCTTCCGTGTGCTTTTTCGTTTGACAGCAGCCGTAAAGAAGTTGTCAGCAAGGGAGCTCCCTAATGGGATTTCCCATTTAAGGAAAAGCACTCTGCTCGGGCACTGAGGGAGAAATGAACTACAAGAAGCAAAACCCTGAGGCCTGGAGACAGGAAGCTACTGAAATCAATCAGGTGAGAGTCAGTGACCACCTAGACTCGGCTGGGTAGTGGGGAAGAGAAGGGAGGGGTGACCGGCTCTGGGGGCTGAGTAGATGCTGGTACAATGGGGGATGAGTCACCATGGGCTGAGGTGGCTGATTGGATGCTGGAGTGATAGGGAGGAGTTACCATTGGCTCTGGTGGCTGATTGGATGGTGGCACAAGGTGAGAGGGAGGAGTCTTCATGGGTTGTGATGGTTGATTGGATGCTGCAGTGATGGGGGAGGAGTCCAGTCAGTCCTCAGTATTCTGGCTTGAGCGCCTGAGTGATTGATTGCGCCCTTCATAAGGATGAGAAACATGGGAGGCAAGGGACCCTTCCCTTCAGATTCACACCCTCCATGCCTGGCACATAGCAGGCCATCTGTAAAGGTACTGAGATACTGAGTTGTCCCCTTGAGTTTAGGCCACTGATGCACTTTGTTTTGTTATGGTGTGAGAGTATCTGGTGCTCCGGCTGAGGCACTAAGGTCCCTACCAGCCTAAAAGGAGCCCCGGTGTAAATTAGAAAAAGGCATTGTAATCCCAGCACTTTGGGAGGCTGAGGTGGGCAGATCACGAGGTCAAGAGATCAAGACCATTCTGGGCAACATGGTGAAACCCCATCTCTACCAAAAATACAAAAATTAGCTCAGAGTGCTTGCGCACGCCTGTAGTCCCGGCTACTCTGGAGGCTGAGGCAGGAGAATCACTGGAACTCGGGAGGCAGAGGTTGCAATGAGCCGAGATGGTGCCACTGCACTCTAGCCTGGCAACAGAGCAAGACTTCGTCTCAAAAAAAGAGAAAGAAAAAGGCAGTACCCAGAGAATGGGAGAAAATATTTTCAACTCATATAGCTGATACAGGTGTACTATTCAGAATACACAAGGAACTCTTACAACTGTACACTAAAAAGACAAACAACCCAACCAAAAAATGGGTAAAGGACTTGACCAGACATTTCTTCAAAGATACACAGATGGTCTACCACAATTAGGTACCACTTCACACTCAGCAGGAGGGCTATAAAAAGATGGACAGTAATAAATGTTGGCAAGGATGTGCAGACATTGGAACCCTCAAACATTTATGGATGGAATGTACCACAGTGCAGTGACTTTGGAAAACAGTTTGATACTTCCTCAAAAAATTAATCATGGGATTACCACATGATCCAACAAATCCATCCCCTGGTATATGCCCAGAAAAATGGAAAACATCCGTTCACACAAAAACTTGTACAAGAATGTTCAGGGCCAGGCACGGTGGTTCACAACTGTAATCCCAGCACTTTGGGAGGCTGAGGTGGGTGGATGACGAGGTCAAGAGATCCAGACCATCCTGGGCAACATGGTGAAACCCTATCTCCACTAAAAATCCAAAAATTAGCTGGACATGTTGGCGGATGCCTGTAGTCCCAGCTACTCAGGAGGCTGAGGCAGGAGAATCACTTGAACCTGGGAGGCAGAGGTTGTAGTGAGCCAAGATTGCGCTACTGCACTCCAGCCTGGTGACAGAGTGAAACTCCATCTCAAAAAAAAAAAAAAAAAAAAAATGAATGTTCATGGCTGCTTGTTTGTTTGTTTAGTGCAATGGTATGATCACAGCTCACTGCAGCCTTCATCTCCCAGGCTCAAGCAGTCCTCCCACCTTGGCCTACCAAGTAGCTGGGACTACAAGTGCACCACCATGACCATGTACATTTTTTATTTTTTATAGAGACAGGGTTTCACCATGTTGCCCAGGCTGGTGTCAAACTCCTGGGCTCAAATAATCCTCCCACCTCAGCTTCCTTAAGTGCTGGGATTACAGGTGTGAGCCACTGTGCCTGGCCATAGCTGCATTATTCTTTTTTTTTTTTTAGACAGAGCCTCGCTCTGCCACCCAAGCTGGAGTGCAGTGGTGCGATCTCAGCTCACTGCAACCTCTGCCTCCTGGGTTCAAGCAATTCTCCTGTCTCAGCCTCCTGAGTAGCTGGGATTAAAGGTGCCCACCACCATGCCTGGCTAATTTTTGTGTATTTAGTATAGACAGCATTTCACCATGTTGGCAAAACTGGTCTTGAACTCCTGGACATCAGGTGATCCACCCACCTCAGCCTCCCAAAGTGCTGGGATTACAGGCATGAGCCACCACACCCGGCCTGTTCTTAACAGCCAGTGGATATAACCCAAATGTCCATCAGCTCATGAATGGATACACAAATTGTAAAATAGTCACATGATGAAATTGTTATTCAGCCATAAAAATGAATGAAGTACAGACACATACTACAACATGGGTAAAATTTGAAAAGTTTTAATTCTAAGTGAAAGAAGACAGTCACAAAGGACAGCAAATTATAGAATTCCATTTACATGAAAGTTCAGATTCATGGTTGCCAAGAGATGGGGAAAGTGGGGAATCGGGAATCATGGAGTTGTTTTTTGGGATGATGGAAATTTTCCGAAAATTGATAGTGGTGATGGTTGCACAACATTGTGAATATACTAAAACCACTGAATTTTATACTTTAAAGTGGTTTAAATGGCAGATTCTGTTATGTGAATTTTAGCTCATAAAAAACAATTTTTTAAAAGAAAAGAAAAAGGAAGCATTCCCTCTGGGCACATGCAGCCTTGCAAGCAGATGGCTTAGCAAACAAGGGGCAGCCCGGATTTCAGTCCGTTTTGGCCTAGTGCCCATGTGCAGTGAACAAACTGTGCAGCTGTTCTTAGCTGCCCTGCGATGGGACGTAAACTTCTGCCCACATCTGGACCTCTACCTACTGCATCTTATAGAAAGACAGAGTAAAGATTGAATGCATTTGCTAAGGCTGGATAAAACCCCAGCCCCTCCCCCAGGGAGAACTAAATCACAGGAATGATTCCCACCCAAGAAGCAAAATAAGCCCCTTCTTCCCACCTTAGGCATGGCAATTGACTTTGGCCCCAATACCAAGACCTCTCATTCTGCACACACCCTCCAGCTGCAATTCCACCTAACATACCAAGCCTCTTCCACACCCCTAGGCTTGCTCATTCTTTCAGCTCCAGGTATGTTCCCCTCTTCACCCGTTACGCCCTTGGAGCCTCCTAGGGACTCACTCTGCTTCTTCTCAGACCTTCCCAGGCACCATCTTCTTCTCCAAGCCACTTCCCCATTCTCAGAACCTGCCCCTGGCTGACCTCTTCCTGGAACCTCCCTCAGAGGAGCCCTGCCTTCCTCCTGCTCTGCCCTTAGCACTTGTGAAAACACCCAGTTGCTGGGTTTTACCTGAACTCTGCCACTTCTAGGTTGCTTGGCTCTGCAAGAATCACACAATTTCCCTGGCCTCAGTGTCCCCATCTATAAAGTATACAGGGCCACGCTTACCTGCCAGGTGGGATTCCATGGAATTAAGGATGTGTAAGGCTTTGTAAGTGCAAAGTCCCAAGCCCTCAAAATGGGTTGTTGCTTTTAATCATTACTGTACAGGCCTGTGTGTATTTCTCTGCAGAGAGCTACCACACATTATGCATAAGCATCTGAACTTTCTTCCCTTGATAAAGCAGGTGCTCAAGGACAGGGAAGGTGTTTGCTGTCATCCCAAGCTATGAGGCCCAAGTAGGAGCCAGAATCCAAAATTCCTCTCTCCCTCATGGGATCTTAGAGCCATATTTTGCATGCAGTCATAGGTTTTTGAGCTTCTGTCTCTCAGATCTGACCATAAAATTCTTAAGGTCTGGGACTCTGCAGGGAAGAGATTTCATTCTTTCTGAACCTCAGTTTCTCTGTCTGTAAGATGGGGATAATAAAAGTATCTATCTCACAGCATTATCGGAAGTGTTATATGAAAAATCACATACTATGCTCCCAAGAAACATCAGTAATGAATACAAGGGTGATGTATTTGTTATCTTTCTGCATAATGAATCACCCCAACATGTAGTGGTTTAAAACAATAATAATAATTTATTATCTTTCATAATTTTGGAGGTCAGGATTGTAGAGCAGCTTAGCTGGACAGTTTTAGCCTGCGGTCTCTCATGAGGCTGGGGCTTTAGTCATCTGAAGGCTCGACTTGGCTGGAGGATCCACTTCTAGTGGTTCACTCACATGCCCCAAGTTGATGCTTGCTGTTGGTGGGAGGCATTGGCTCTTCTCCCAATGAGGCTCTCCACAGAGCTGCTTGAGTGTCCTCACAACATGGTAGCTGGCTTCCCCCAGTAGTTGATATAAGAGACTGAAGTGGAAGCCACACTTTCATGATGTAGATTCAGAAGTCACACACTGTCACTCCTGCAGTGTTCTGTTGGTCTGGCAAATCACCCCTAATTCAGTGTGGGTTACCCAAGAACATGAATACCAGAAGGTGTCAGGGCCATCCTGGACACAAGGTATCATAGATGATGCTGTGTACATTCTTCACGTGTGATTACGTGTATGGCATCTAGAAAGTGACATGGCCAAGATTTGAATTCGTGTCTGCCTAGCTCCTGTTCCCAGCTCTTAAACACTGCCCTGTGTTGGCACCCATTATCTTCATGAAAGCAAAATCTTACTTGTTCAACAAGCCTTGTCTGAGCACCACCTGTACTAGATATAGGTAATCTCCTCTGCCCTCAAGGAGCCCTCAGTCTACAAGGTATGTGGGTGGCAGAGCTAGACCAGCTCCCAAGTCCCCTGGCTTCTAGTTCACTGCTTTTTCTACCCTGGCATATGCACCAGAGGGGGAAGTCACCAAAGACTGGCAGCCCCTTTAGCAGAAGGGGTGGAAGAGAATTACAGAAAATGAACTGACCTTAGTGGCAGTAGTCCTAGAGTCTAGGTCTGTCTCTGACATTAATTTGCAGGATAACTTTGACAAGTCCCTTCTCTTCTCTGGGGCCCCACTGCCTTATTTGCCTGAGGACCTTGCCAGGGCAGATCATCCATTCAATTACCATTTATTGAGGACCTGCTATGGGCCAATCATTGCTATAAGTTCTGGGGGTACAGTGAGGAACAAGATAGAAACCCTGTGTTTGAGTCACTTGTATTCAGACGGATGATTAGACACAATAAACAAGTAAACAAAGACCATCAGAGATACTGATGAGGACTAAGAAAGCCAAGTGATAGGCAGGGGCACTACCTTACCCAGGAAAGTCTTCTCCAATGAGCCACAAGTGAGCAAAGATTGAATGATAAGGCCGGGTGCACTGGCTCACGCCTGTAATCCCTACACTTTGGGAGGCCAAGATGGGCGGATCATGAGGTCAGGAGTTCAAGACCAGCCTGGCCAACATAGTGAAACCCTGTCTCTACTAAACATACAAAAAATTAGCTAGACATGGTGGCGGGCACCTGTACTCCCAGCTATTTGGGAGGCTGAGGCAGGAGAATTGCTTGAACCGGGTACGTGGATGTTGCAGTGAGCCGAGATCGCACCACTGCACTCCAGCCTGGGCGACAGAGCAAGACCTCATCTGGAGGGGGTGGAGATTGAATGATGATGAGGTGTCCGTGGCAAGATCTAGGGGCTGAGTGTCCCAGGCATAGAGAACAGCAAGTGCAAAGGCCCCAAGACAGGACGAAAGCTTGCTGTGCTTGCAGGGCTGCAAAGAGCTGGAGGGCAGTGAGCCCAGGGAAGAGTGAAAGGAGGTGAGGACAGAGGGGCGCAGGGGTCAGATGATGTGGAGCCTCATAGGCCACAGGGAGGTGTGTGGAGTTGCTTCTAAGTGGGGTAAGAAGCCTCTGGAGGGTTTGCAGTAAGAGTGATCTGATGTGTGTCCACAGGGTCCTCAACTGCTGTGTGGAGAGTTGGCTGCAGAGGGCAAGGGTCTTAGATCTTTTTGGTCAAGACCTCCAGATGACTCAGCCTGAGAAGGCTCTATGACCTGGGGAAGGAGAAAGGAGGGCCATTACCACCCTGTATTACTGGGACACTCCACTAGTCCCTGAGCTCTCCGTCTAGCCAACTCCTGTGGGACCAGGACAGGTGGAAGTTGGCACCAGGGAAGCCAGCTGATGGGAAAGACAACATGGAGCTCTGACCCCAGAAGCCATTCCTTACATTCCCCAGGAAGTTTTCCCAAACATCCATGGAACATCCAGATGCCTATTCTAGTACGCAGGTTCATTGGTCGAGTTAATCCAAACACACCCTGGCATTCCAGGTCCTTCTGGTCTGACTCCTCCAGTCTCCCTTGTAGAAGAGTAAATGAATGGTGGCCCCTGGTCTGACCCCTGCAGATGAATCTCCCTGGCAGACTCATCTCCCAACATTCTCCTATGTGGTCAGGCCAACCTGAATACTCACCATCCCCTGAGTGTTTCCTCTTCTTTCCTGCCTCCAGGGGTTTGATTGTGCTGTTCTCTCCTTTTGAAACACATCCTCGCCCTTCAAACCAGATTTTGTTTAGGTATCTTCAAGCACCATCCCAAAATGCACATCCTCCATGAAAAGACATTTTGCAATATATATACAAGTGGCCAAAAAACATGAAAAAATGCTTAACATAACTAATCATCAGAGAAATGCAATTGAAACTAAAATGAGATGTCATCTTATACCAGTCAGAATGGCTATGCTAAAAAGTGAAAAACCAACAGATGATGGCAGGGATGCAGTGAAAGGGGACCACTTATACCCTGTTGGTGGGAATGTAAGTCAGTACAACCTCTAAGGAAACTGGTATGGAGATTTCTCAAAGAACTAAAAATAGAACTACGCTTTGATCCAGCAATCCCACTACTGAGTGTCTACCCAGAGGAAAATAAATCACTGTAGCCAAAAGACACCTGCACCACATGTATGTTTCTTGCAGCACTATTCACAATAGCAAAGTCATAGAATCAAACCAGGTGTCCAACAATGGACAATTGGATCAAAAATGTGATATGTATATGTGTGTGTGTGTGTATATATATATGTGTGTGTGCATACACACACACATATATATATATGTATACACACACACACACACACATACACACACATCATGGAATACTACTCAGCCATGGCAAAGAATAAAATCATATCTTTTGCAGCATCTTCAAGCTGGAACTAGAGGCCATTATCACATGTCCTACAGCCCAGAGATGGGGTCATCACCACTTTAACTACATAGCCTGAGGGCAGGGAGGAGCAGGGCTTCCTGGGACAGACAGAGTTTTGTCTAAAGCAAAAAGGGAAGCAGGAGCCGAACAGAGAAAAACAACATCTGGCCAACCACAACTTATAAATGCACCTCCTCCTAACTTTTTCTCAATAAATGGCTCTACCTTGCCATCAAAGGCAAGAACCCATGAGTCTCCTTAACAATTTCCTCTCCTGTCCTCCTATATTCCTAGTTACCAAAGTCTTCCTCCTAAGTGTCACTGGACACTCTTCTCCCAACCCCAATCCCCATGGCCCCTGCCCTAGCTCAGGCCACATACCCCATCTATGGATGACTGCAACCACCTCTAAACTGCCCTCTTCCCTTCCTCCAGAGTGGTATCCTTAAAGTCCAACTCCAATCACAACTCTTCAGAGCCTCCCTGGGGCCTCCCTTTGGTTTGTGAGGCTGTCAGATCTGACTCCCGCTGATGTCTGTGGCTTCGTCGTTTGTCCTTTCCCCACACCCACCTTCTCTCAGTCAACTTCTCTTGGGATGCAGTGAGTGCCCTTGCATGCTGTTCCTTGCACCTGGAATGCCCTTAGCCTTATCTATGCTTGACTTTCAGAACACGTCCTTCAGCGGTTAGCCATCACCTCCCACAGAAAGACCTCCTTGAGGGTCCCTTTGTCCCTACCGCACCCCCTACACAGTGTATCTAATGGTTCTCATAGTAGAGCTGCCTGCTTGCCTCTAAATCTTATCTAGGGTAAGATATTGTTTTTGAAATGTTTGTCTCTGTGTTTTTTTAAGGAAAATCAGATTTTTTAAATTGAGCAACAATTGGCATATGGTAAAATGTACAAATATTAAATGTAAAGCTCAATGAATTTTTGCCTATCTATACATCTGTGTAACCATCCCAAAGATCAAAGTATAGAACTTTTCCAGAACTCCCTTCTCAGTCAGTAACAGTACCCCTCCTTCTCCTCCAGAGGTAACCACTTCTAAAATCATAGATCAATTTTACTCATTATTTAGATAACTCTTCATATGAATAGAATTATATAATATTTACAATTCTCTGTGTCCTGGCAGCCATGGCAGCCAAGCAAAGATTCCTGTGCATTTGAAAGCGGTCCTGGAAGCAGCTGAGAGAGGGAATGAGACCAAGGAACAAGGGACCACTCAGAGTGACTTGTATGGTTGGGTGGCCCCTCCTCAGATAGGAATGAAGATGTCTCCACAGATGCCAGTGTGAATAAGTGATGATAAACTCCAGAGAAATAGGAAAAACTTGACTTGCCAAAGGTTAAGATTTCCTCGCATGTGATGGGAGATCTTAGCAGAGACTGAGTTCACTTACCAGGGAAGAGTTTCCTTTCTCACTCACCCGAGTTTGCAGACTGAAATTGGACCACGGTCCCGCTTTTCACACTGTACTAGGCTTATTTGTTTTCCTTTTCCCTTCTTGAGACTCGAGGGCAGGAATAAGGTCTGATTCTTCCTAGAATCAGCAACCTCCTGGCCCAGGGCCTGCCACAGGATAGGGGCTTGATGAAGATTTGTTAAATATTGTTTGTAAGCCCCTCAAGGAAAAGGAGAGGAAGAGCCACATGGTTGAGCGCCCACTATGTATAGAGTCCTGTGGCTTGTAATACACATTGGCTGCTCTGTGGTCCATAGCATGGCTCTCTGCCTCCAGCAAGCCTCTGAAAATTGTTCAACTGAAATAAATTTAAATGTTCTTGATCTCAGTTTCCCCATTTGTAACACAGGTATAAATGGCCACAAAGGTCAACCCAGTTTGGACATTCTTAGTGTCTATTATATAAATTTGCAAACTATAGATAAATATTTTTTAGAACTAGCCAGAGATAGCCATTGTGTATAGCTTTTGCTCTTTCTCTATTTCTTCTGCATAAACACATATGCATGCTTTGCATGTAAATAGAAGCCCACTGTACATACCATTTTGTAATCAGCCATTTTCACTTAACAACACAGGAAGAAATTTTTGCTTTTGCCTATGAAAAAACTAGCCTATGGCCGGGCACAGTGGCTCACACCTGTAATATCAGCACTTTGGGAGACTGAGGTGGGTGGATCACCTGAGGTCAGGAGTTTAGCCTAGCCAATGTGGTGAAACCCCATCTCTACTAAAAATACAAAAAGTTAGCTGGGCGTAGTGGTGCATACCTGTAATCCCAGCTACTCAGGAGGCTGAGGTAGGAGAATTGGTTGAACTTAGGAGGCGGAGGTTGCAGTGAGCGGCGATCACACCATTGCACTCCAGCCTGGGCAGCAAGAGTGAAACGCCATCTCAGAAAAAAGAAAAAACTAGCTTGTAAAGATCAATCTTTTCCATAAACAATTAGAAAACCTTGGTAAAATTGTTCAAAGAAAATAAAAATGTTAGAAGGCACAAAAGAGCTATCCAGGAAGCCAGAACTTGAGGGATCAAGATCTCAGAGTGAAGAGAAACGCATTGAGCGGGGGCCTGACATTCTGTGTGCTCTTTTCCATGAATTTGCCAATTCATAAACAGCTAAATCGAGAGACTGAGAAGCTGAGAAGAAAGCAAATGCTAAGAAGCAGAGAAGCTAAGCAGAACTTTCAGCATTCTCACAGGGCTGGAAAGACAAATGGAATTTATGCTGAACACATTTCTGAGCCATTACGTGTTCTCCTACAGGACATATTACATTCACTGGAGCTCAAAGACCATATGCATAACAGAGAATTTCTGGAAAGAACTCCAGAGATAATGAAACCAAACATCTATTGCCTGGATGTGGCAACAGAAACCCAGAGATGCTGAGAGACTTGCATAGGAGCACAGAGCCAATTGGTCCCACCTCCTGGTCCAGCCTCCTGGTCCCACCTCCTGGTCCAGCCTCCTGGTCCCACCTCCTGGTCCAGCCTCCTGGTCCAGCCTCCTGGTCCAGCCTTCATTCATTGCAGTGTTCTGCAGCTGTGGCTTCTGCTCCCAGCATTAACCTCCCTATTTCTCCCTGCACATCCTTGCCAGAGAGAAAGATCAATTTAATCTCACTTCTCATTGTGATATTTTAATAAATGAAAGTGCCTTTCTAAAAGGAAATCAAACACAAATCCTTTTATAAAAATTACTGGTCATTTTTTCTAATTGCCAAAGTAATAAAAATTTGCTAAAGAAATGTTAGAAAGTACAGATAAGTAAAAGCAAATGGAAGCCAAAACTCTGGAACTGAATTAGGGCCACATCGAAAATGGTACATTTTGATCACTCTAATAACATGCTGGCCCCTTGGCCACTTTGGTCCTGAAGGATGCACTTTGACTCTCATAATGTGAGCAGGAAATAAATCAAGGGAAGAGCCATCTTGCCCACTTGGGGCAGCTTCATGTAAAAGAGCCATTTGAATCTCTCAGCACCCAGTGGGTGCAGTCCCCAGAGGAAATGGCTGACTCCATGATGCGATGGGTGGGGAGCCGGACCGGGCTCCCTGCCCAGACCTCCCAGTCCTCAGCTTGTTGCACAGCCTGGTAGCCCAACTTAGTGACACTCATTTCCTCTGGACCTTAAGGGCTTTGCGACTTTCCCGTCTCCCCTGTGCAAATGCAAAGATGACTCCCTTGGTTAGTAGAGGATTTAAAATTATCAGCGAAGACTTTAACTGGAACTTGTTTCAGAGACGGGGGACATGGGTTCTGTGGCTAGTTAGCTAGGCAACTTGGGCAAGTCCCTTCCCCTCCCTGGGCCTTCCTTGGTTTCCCCATGTGAACAAGGAAGCAGTTGGGCTGGATTTGGTGAGCCACGATTCCTGTTTCCTACAGGAGGGAAGAAGGGAGAGGATTCAGTTACTGAGCATCTCCCAGACCCAAGCACCGTGCTGAGCAGTTTGCCTGCGTGAGCTTATCTAATCTTGACAACAGCACTGTGAGGGAGAGGACGTCTGTGTTCCTGCTTGTCTGGGACCCCAGTTATTCTGCTAATGGCACCTTGATTTTCTTTTAGGGAACCGTCTCTCACCCACTCCTAGTTCCAGCAGCCTAGCAGGGGCTGACCCTACCCCTTGACTTCAGACACAGGCATGTGACTCAGGCTTAGCCAACCAAAACAACTATAATGGTTTCAGGACTGGACATGTGATCCAAGCCTAGCCAATTGGAGTCAGCCCAGGGATTTTTGCTGGAAATATTTGGAAAGATGTGATCTCTTTGCCTTGAGGTTTTTTAGCCATTTCTACCTCCCTGTGGAAAGAGCCAGCCTGCTAATAAAACTGACACATATGTATAAAATAAAACTAACAGAAAAGGAAACAGAGTCAACACAGAGGGAGACAGATTCATGACAATTATCTTTGAGCTTTTGGAAGCGTCTGAATCCAGGCCTACCTCCTAAACATTTCCATTTAAGAACTTTATAACAAAACTGGTTATAATCGAGTTGTTACCTGCAATCAAAAGGCTGTGGCCTGTACATTGTTAGTAAGCTGATTATGCTCTCCTGCTCCCCCGTCTTTCATACGGCCTGGGGTACCTCCTGATCTGCAGTTCCAAATGCCACAGCAAAACAACACACACCCTGATTACCAGGGGCTTGAAATCATATCTGAATGCTTGAAATGCTGTCTAAGATGCTAATTTTTCTAAAAGTCATGAAAATTATTATTATTTTTTTTTTGGTCTTGCTCTGTGGTCCAGGCTGAAGTGCAATGTTCAGTCATATCTCACTGCAGCCTTGATCTCCCAGGTTCAAGCAATCCTCCCACCTGAGCCTCCTGAGTAGCTGGGACTATAGGCTGGTGCCCCATGCCTGGCTAATTTATTTATTTTTTGCAGAGACAAGGTCTCCCCATGTTGCCCAAGCTAGTCTCAAATTCCTGGGCTCAAGTAATCCTCCCATGTTGGCCTCCCCAGTCCTCCTTGGGGATTACAGGGGTGAGCCACCATGCCCAGCCCATCACTAAAATTCTGGGTGTGACACAGGCGTTACTATTCTCATTTTACATACAGATGAGGAAACTGAGGCTCAGAGAAGCAAAGTAAACACAGAGCTAGTAAGTGACAGAGCAGGTATTTTTAATCTACTTATTTCTTCTCATTACCTTCAGTCTCTACTCAGGGACTGAGGTCGTCCCCTTTTCTGTTTCTTCCACAAAGCACAGAAGTAGGAGTGGGGCTGTGGATCCAGACTGCTCTAGGCTCCAGATCTGGCTCCGCTGCTTCCCACCTGTCTGATCTTGGGAAGACTTACTAGCTTTATATACTGAACAAGCTCCTTCATCTCTTTGTGCCTCAGTTTTCTCATCTGCAAAATGGGATGACAATAGTACCTACCTCATGGAATTGTGAAGAATTGATGCATTATTTAATTATGTAAAGCTCTTAAATCGAGCCTGACACACAGTAAGCATGGGGTTAGCTGTTGTTTTTCTGCTGTGGCCTGTATGTTGTTAATAAGTTGATTATGCCCTCCTGCTCCCCCGCCCTTCATACAGCCTGGGGTACCTCCTGATCTGTCAGTTCCAAATGCCACAGCAAAATAACACACACCCTGATTACTAGGGGCTTGAAATCACGTCTAACGTGCTGTTTCTAAAAGTGCTGATCACTATGGATTTAGCAGGCCTAAAACTAGCCCAGGAAGTGAAACTTTGGGGAGGAATTCCAAATAACCAAGCCTTTGCTGAAATGCAGAATGGAGAGAGGAGGGATGAAAGTGGACACAGCCTTGGCGGGGCATGGTGGCTCACGCCTGTAATCCCAGCACTTTGGGAGGCTGAGGCGGGGAGATCACGGGGTCAGGAGATTAAGACCATCCTGGCCAACATGGTGAAACCCTGTCTCTAGTAAAAATACAAAAAAAATTAGCCCGGCGTGATGGTGTGTGCCTGTAGTCCCAGGTACTCTGGAGGCTGAGGCAGGAGAATCCTTTGAACCCAAGAGATGGAGGTTGCAGTGAACTGAGATCAGACCACTGCACTCCAGCCTGGGCGACAGAGGGAGACTCCAGCTCAAAAACAAAAGAAAAAGTGGACACAGCTCTTTCCCAGGTTCCCCCCCGCCCCGCCCCCCTCCCCCCCCCCCCCCCCGACTTCACCTCCTGTAAGCCCTGCAGCTGTAGAGAGAGGAAATGTATTTCCTTTAGAGTTTATAACAGTTGCTATCCTGAGTGCTAACTGAGTTCCAAAGGGTGCATTAGTCTGGTAAAGTGTAAAATATGGAGGCCATGGAGAATCACCAGGGACTGGGAGAGGGCTTACGTGGATCTGGGGTGAGTCTTGGCTGTGGGGTTGTGCTAACATGCAGAGGGCTGGCCAGAAAACCAAATGGGACATCCCTGACCTCTCACATCCATAATGCCCAGAACAGTGACATGGCCTACCATTATCCCAAAGCCAGAGTCCCATATCTCTGGGCAGATAAAGGTCCTTTAATCCCCACCTTGCGGATGGGATCAGTGATCTCTGAGCTACCATTATGGAGCACTAAGCCCTTTACAGAAATGGCATCATGAAACTTTCCAACAGCCCCACTGAGATGAAGTGATAGTGTAACAGGACCTTGGACCTTTGAGCCAGGCTGCATAGGGTGGGTGCTCAGTTCTCCTACATGTGACCTTGTGCAAGTTACTCAACCTCTGTGCCTTCATTTTCTCATCTGTAAAATAGGGATAATAATAGTTCCTACCTACTGGGACCTATTATTGTTGTGAGGATTAAATGAGTAAGCACCTGTAGCACTTAGAAGAACATCTGGCACAATGGCAGCTGTCTATTAACCCCTGTGTTATCGACATGGGCACAATGGCAGCTGTCTATTAACCCCTGTGTTACCAACATGGGCACAATGGCAGCTGTCTTTATTAACCCCCATGTTACTGATGTGGGCACAATGGTTCCTGTCTTTATTGACACCCATGTTACCGACATGGCCACAATGGCAGCTGTCTTTATTAACCCCCATGTTGCCGACATGGGTACAATGGCACCTGTCTTTATTAATTCCCGTGTTACCGACATGGGCCCTGAGGCTGGGAAGGGGGACCATCCACCTACCATACACAGCTTATGAAGCCAGGCCTCAGACCCAGTCCACAACCAGTGCTGGTGGGACTGCTCATACTGGAAGGTGACTAAAATGCCCCTTTGACCCCTAACCCTCACACCCTAACCCACCATGTCCCACCTTCTCAAACACCCTCCACTCCCTGTGAGCTTGGGTCGTCCCTTCGCAAGTGCTGGGCTAAGATCTGAAGCCATAACTGTTCAGAGGTTCAAATGGAGTTTTCTAGGAGCCGAGGAGGGAGAAAAAACTCGACCTCTCTCTCCCAGCTCTGGAAAGGAAGGCAGCCAGGAAGAATCCAGGAAGGCTCCCAGAGCCAGGGACAGAGGTTCCCTGCGACCTGCGGAGGGGCCTCACCCTAACCCCACCCCTCCCCTCACCTCGCTGCCCAAGATGGCACAGGATGCTAATTAAAACACAGCCTGTTTTGAAATGCGGACCCATTCATCAGGACAGGCTAGGGAGAAACAGAAGAGAAGTGTGAGGCTGCAGACCCTGGGTCTCTTTCGTTCCCCACGAAACCTCTAGGGGTAGGGTCTCTATCTGTCAATCTTGTTCCACCTCTGTCTGACTTTGCCTTTTTCGATTTTGGCGCCTCTAGCAGGAATGAGGGGCACAGGTAACACTATTCGTCTTTTTCAGTCTACCTGTGTTTGACTCTGCCAACCATCGTTTCATCTCTATTTCCATCTCTGCCTCTTTGTCTTGATTTATCTGTGTCTGTCGTTTTGTGTGCCTGCAAGTGCGTGGGTGGGGATGGAGTTGTCTCATCAAGGTTCTGACCCTTCTGCCACCTTTCTTTCCAAACCCAAGGAGCCATCCACCACGCAGATCCCGCGCCCGGGTACCCAGCGGGAGCAGCTTCAAACCTGGGGCGAAATCCTGGAGAGGGTGTCCGAGCGAGAGGCACGCCCCTCGCGTCCCCACCCTCCGCAGGGGCGGCCCTGGGCACGTGGAGCTGGGTGCGGGGGCGCTGCAGGCCCTCGGGTCCCGGGTCCCCGCCTTCCTGCTGCTTGCGGGTGGGCCCCTAGGCGCGGCTCCTCCTCCTGCGCCCCGCCTCCCCGAGCTCTCCCCTGCGCCCCCGCAGCCGCCCCCGAGGCACACTGAGCAGCAGCCTGGCGGCCCCGCCAGCAAACTTTCCCGGGAGCCAGCGCCGGTGAGTCGCAGAGGGTCGCCGGCTTGGGCGGGGGCGGGAGTGGGGCCGCCGCAGCGGGACGAGGCTGCGCCCTGGCTAAGCTGGGACCCGGGCATCCCTGCGGGGCGGCCGGGACCCCAGGAGCCGGCGGCTTGAGATGGGTGCGCTTAGGTACCCACGCGACGCGGGTGGCCTGGGTAGAGTGGCGGAGCGCAGTTCGCTCTGTGGCACCGCTCCCCTCTCCACATTGTGGCCCCAGCACTCGACAGACAGACACCTTTAGCTTCCCCCGGCTTGGGCAGGGTGCGCGCCCCGAGAGTCGGTCTTTGGGCTCCGGCGCGCAGAGAGGGAGCCTTGTTTTCTTTGAGCCTGCCCAGGGTCTGAGTTTGCTGCTAACCCTAGTGCCAGCCCATCGGTTGAGAGCGTTCTCTGTGCCAGGCTTGGGCATACATTATCTGTTGCAATTCTTGTAACTCGAGGAACCGGGTATTGTTATACTAATGTTACAGAGGAGGAAACTGAGGCTCGGGGAGGCAAAGTTGTGCCCAGGAGCACCAGCTAGTTAAAGGGAGAGAGCCAGGGTTTTGATCGGAGTCATCCTGACCCAAATCACTTGACTACACTGGGGTGAGCCCCAGACGCAGTGTCACCTGGAGTCGCAGGTGGGGAGTGTCGAGACCACCACCCACCCTCCTCCTGTAGTTTGGTGGCAACTGGGGGTGTGGAGCAAGAGGCGGATCACCTCCTCCTCATTGTACTCGAAAGAGGATGCTTTGGGAAAATGAGTGGATATTATGGCCGGGGAGTGGATTCTGGTGACAGAAGCGCACCGGGGCTGCTCTTTTAGACATCAGATTCTGGAAGTTGCTCTCAGTTTTTCTGGAAGGAGGCCAGGAAGCCAGGAGCAGGAGCCGGAGTACAGCGGCTCCTCAAGGAAGCCACCTCTCCCTCTCTGTTACCCCACCCCCTAACCCCCAGTCCTCCATGAAGATGCCACTCCTCCCCTCCTAATTCCCTGATCCCTCCGAGATGTCCGCTTGCCTGGGAGCTGGTCATGCAGTGATGTTCCAGGCAGAGTGGCCGTCCTCCAGCAGAGGGCTCCCACCTCAGACTGGAGCAGACAGGAGGGGGCAGCCTGGGAGTCCCAGTGAGCAAGGTTCCCAGACTGGAAGGTGCCTGAAGATCGCATTTCATGATTGAGGGGCCAGAAACCTGTGACAGGAGCACAGACAGACTGTGTCCCTGGAACATGAAGGAGAGGGGAATTGAGGGTCTTATAGGAAGGGTCTTGGAGACAGCCAAAAACCAGCAGGGACTGGGAGAGAGGGAGGTTGGATACACGAGAGCATCATTATGCATTATTTCACTTAATACTCACACCATTCTTGCAAAGTAATTACTATTACTGAACAGATAGTCTACTGAGGCTCAGAGAGGTTAAGTGGTTTGCTTAAGATTGCCCAGCTGGCTCATGGCAGAGTTGGAGTTTGAACACGCATCTTGCCTGACTCCCTCTAGATTATGAATGAAACTCAGGTGGCAGATGGGACCTTAGGTTCTTCTGTGCTTGTGGCTGACAGCAGCAGAGGTGAATAGAGGGAAGCCAAGCAGCAGGTCTGCTGTTCACAGGAATCCCGGACAGCCCCATGTAAATCCCCAGTGTGATTCAGTCATTTCTCCTGGGGAGAGTCTATGGAGAAGGGCAGGGGATATCTGGCATTGATTTTGTTTTCAGATGTGACAGAGAATCCCGTGGAGGCAGGAGATGGGCAGGTGCCACCTGTCCATGATTTCAGACCTGGGTGGAGGCCGGAGTTGCCTGCCAAGTGACCCTGCACCCCAGAGTAGTTTGGCCAATGCTGGGCTGGGAGTGGTCCTTCCTAGCCCTCAGCTGAGTGTCCAAGGGAGGAGGGACTTGTACACGAGCATCCTCCTCTTCAGCTCTCTGAATTCTGTGTTCGCCCTTTCCTCTTGACAGTGGAGCGTCTGGCTTTTCCTTAGCAGAGAAAACACATAGCAAAGACATCAAGAGTGTGGGATTCTGAAGCTCACCTGCCTGGATTAAAATCCCAGGACTATCGCTTATGAGTTTTGTGGCCTTGGTCAAGTTGCTACATGGCTCTGTTCCTTAGTTTCTCCATTTTTAGAATGTCTTATGCACCAGGACATTCGCAGCTCCTGGGGGTATTCCTGGCACCTTCCTCCCTGGGTTGGTAAGAGAATTTGGTGTGTTCATGTGCATAAAGCACTTGAATGGTGCCATGTAATACCTGTCATTGTTAAGAGTCAGTTGTTATTATTGTTGCTATTAAGGCCAAAGAGCACCAGCTCTGTATCCTGGCTCTGCCACCTGCAAATTGCCCAGCCTCTGCAGGCCTCTTGCCTGCTCACCTGTAAAGTGAGAGTAGTTCTGGTTAGATAGAGTATGTGCCCCCGAAGTCTTGCTGTAGTCTCAAGCTTTAAATAGCCTGAAACTTGAAGTCTTCGTGTGGACCTGTATAAACTTCTGACACTCTGCTAGGCACCCAGCAGGCCTTGGGCATTGTCACGAGTGTCACTCGTGTGGCTGATGTTGCTGCTGCGCAGTGCAGCTTGAACTTTGTACTCTGGCTTGGTTCCGAGGGGCACGGATTGGGACAGTTTTCAATCAGATGTTTTCTAGAGGGACAGAAAGCTTAGGGTGGAACCTCAGCTCTGGCCCTTAGAACCAAGCGACCATGGGCTTCGGTTTCCTCATCTGCAAAATGGCCATTAGTTCCATTTGCCAGTGTCTATTTCTCCGGATTAATGTTAGGTTGGAAATGTGGAGAAAAGAAGGAATAAAGCAGATGGTATAAATGGCAAAGAATTACATGCAATTGTAAGTGATTCTCATTAGCATTCAGGCTGGGCATTAGCTCTAATTGCTCCTGATCTAAGATGTTTTATCTGAAAGATGTACCTGGCAGAGTATCATTCAAGCCCCAGTCACCTGCTGCCCTCCCTTTCACAGTGACGCTGAGCATTTCTGAATCTTGGGATGTAATTATAATAAAGCTCCCATATCTTATTTATAAGTGACTCACTTCTGCCATTAATGGTTGTGGAGGACTCAGACGCATACTGTTCGGGAACAATGCTGCTGATGCTGTTGGGGAGGGAGGGGAGCAGGATGCCTGCCTCTTTTATGCATTCATCCTCCCTGCCGTAATTCTCCAGTGATAATGCAGGGGGATCACATGGGCCAGGATCAAAGCTAACAGCTCTCAATTTGTGCAGCAGCTTGAATGGCGAGGGCCATTGAAACTTGCTGCTGCTGGAAGAGTGCACATTAGAAACTATCTATCACATTCCAACAGAGGAATGGGCAAAAGAGGTTGAGGAAACTGCCCCCAAGGAGTTCTTAAAAGTATGGACTCGGATTCCAACAGACCTGCGTTTGAATCTGAGTTCTGCCAGTGTGTTCATTGAAGTGTGATTTCTGGCTGTTTTTCCAACCATAATGTCAGCTCTAATAGATCAGGGAGCACATTTGTCTTATGCACCAGGACATTCACAGGCTCCTAGCACATAGAAGATATTCTTGAATGTCTACGGAATGGATGAATATGTGAATGACAAATTGCTTAACTGGGCCTCAGCTTTCTTATCTGTAAAATGGGGCTAATATAGCGCCTACCTTACAGGTTGCTGTGAGGACTGAATGAAGAAATGTTATGAACAGAATAAACATTCAGCAATGCCCTTGATGACATATAGATGGGCATAAGCAAGCAAGTTGGCTTAGTCTGGAACGTTTAACTTTTTCCCCACCCTTAGACCCACAAGGGGCAAAAATCCTAGTTGTAAGAATGTCCTGTATTTATATGGCACTCTGCAAAGTGCTCTCTTATCCATTGACTTCTAACAAGGAATTATTATCCATGTGTTATAAGAGAATAAACAGATTCAGAGGGGTTGCGAAATGTCCAAAGTCACAGAGTTTAGAAGCAGCAGAAATTGGAATATAAATCCAGGTTGCTCTGATTTCTAAATACCAGCCGTTAACACTGAGCTTTCTGTTGCCTTCTAGAGGGTGAAAGGTGTCGTATTTAATCTTTCATGAACATGGTATCTCTCTACTTATTTAGGACATTTTTAACATCTTTAATATTTCGTGGCATAGTTTCTTAATTTTACCTTAGTGTTTTTTTAATATCTTTTGTTAGATATATTTCTATTATTTGATAATTTGTATGCTATTATACATTTTTGATAAATTAGTGCCTTGTTGGTTGTTTGTTGGAGAAATGTGCTTGCCTTTTGCATATTGATTTTGTATCCAGAAATCTTGTTAAACTCTCTTACTAATTTAAAACAAAATATATTTGTAGATTATTTTGAGAACACTTTATATCACTGTGAAAAGTACAGGTAACAGTTTTGTTTCTTCCTTTCTAATCCCTTTATTCTTTCCTTTCTATTCTTGCCTTACTACCCTTCTAAGACCTCAGTACAATAATGAATTGAAGAAATGGCTGGGCGTGGTGACTCACACCAGTAATCCCAGCACTTTGGAAGGCCGAGGTGGGTGGATCACCTGAGGTCAGGAGTTCGAGACCGGCCTGGCCAACATGGTGAAACCCCATCTCTACTACAAATACAAAAATTAGCTGTGCGTGGTGGTGTGTGCCTGTAGTCTGAGCTACTTGGGAGGCTGAGGCAGGAGAATCGCTTGAACCTGGGAGCTAGAGGTTGCAGTGAGCTGAGATTGCACCACTGCTCTCCAGCCTGGGCAAAAGAGTGAGACTTTGTCTCAAAAAACAAAACAAAACAAAGACAGTGGACAAATTGTCTTTTGCAGCTCTATGGAAGGGCTGTCCACATTTGATAATGAGGTATCATGTTTACTCTAGGTTTTTGGTAGATACTCTCTATCAGATTAAAGAAGTTCCTTTCTATTCCCAGTTTGCTGAGTGTTTCTTTTATTTTTAGTTATAAATGGAAGTACAGTTTTAACAGATGCTTGTTCTGCATCTGCCCAGATGGTCACATGATTTTTCTTTTTCAATCTGTTAACATGATGCATGACACCGACTTTTGCATTTCTGGAATAAACCCAATTTGAGTCATCCTGTAGCATCTTTATTGCCAGCTTATATTTACAAACGCTTTTTCTTAGGATTTTAAAATGATGCATTCGTGAGTGATATTCACTGGTGATTTCCTTTCTCATGCTTACTTTTCAGGCTTTAGTACTAAGGTTATGCTGGCCTCACAAAATGAGCTGGGCAAGATCCCAGTTTTCTGTTCTCTGGAAGAGATTGCGTAAGATGGGTGTTGTTCTTCCTTGAGTATTCAATGAAACTCACCAGCGAGGCCCCCAGTGGATAAATGCTAAGGTGGAGAGTGAGGAAGAAAGCCAGTTTCGGAGGAACTTACTACCAGTCAGAGGCTCACCCTGCCTTGGTGGAAGCAAACAGAGACAAACCTGTCTGTCCTGAGTGTCATGGGAGAGCCCAGCCTTGAATTTTGGATGAGAGTTCTCCTAACCAGACATCCAGATGAAGGGGACTCAGCTCAGGGTAAAACCCTAATATCTTCTGAAGTCTCCATTCGCTTCTAAAACAGCGGGTGCTGCAGACAGTATACTTGTATATTGTTATTCCCTGGTGGCCACAGATTGAGGGACAATCCGATTCCATTGACCATTCCTGTGCCAGTTTTTAGGAGAGGCTCTCCTTCTCTGTCATGTTATCAGTTTTTGTGGAATCTCCATATTATGACCTAAGGACTGTGCCCCTTTCTGCCAATGCACCCTTTCCCCACCCCTAGGATAACTAGATTTGAGCAAGCTTCGCAGCTGGAATCTTGCCTCAGTCCTCTTTTTAATAAAGTGCCAGGCACTGTCCTAGCTTGGATCATCTCTCTTAACCCCCATAGCAATGCTATGAGGTAGTTACTACTATTCCTATTATTCAGATTCAAAAAACAAGGTTTCTCATTGTCATTAGTTTAATGGTTTTCTATTTTAGACTAAATTATCACTCTCTAACCTATTTGGGTTTTGAGGAAAGATAAAAGTCTAAATTAATTTTCCTTTTCGCATACTTAACCAATGGTCCTCATCCTATTCCTCTTCCTGTTACTAAATCTTTCTTCCTTTCCTCCCCACCTTTCTTTCCTCCATCACCTGCAGCAGCACTAAAGTACAGTGTATCTTTGGAGGCAGAGCCACCAAATCGCCGCACTGAACTGTAGGGTTCATTTGCACACTTCTCTGTCTTGGCCTCAGGGCATGTAACCTGGAAACCCAGTCATTGGCAGCAGGTCTCTTTCTGGGCTGTCTGTTCTGATCTGTTGAACTGTCTGCTGATTCTAATAGCTAACTATCAGATAGGGCCATGGCAAAAAAACAGAGGGCACGTGCTAACTGGGTGATTGAGAAGGGTTTTTATAAAGGGCCTGTTACCTTGTGTAGACTTTTTGGTCTGGGGAACTAACATGAGACAGTGCAGTACCCTAGGATATCAATGGGGAGAGGAGAGTTGTTTCTGCCTCTTAGTTTGGAGGGGCAAGAGAAGGGAATAAACACTCAATGTCATTCTCCTCCTGCCCTGCCTGTGGCCAAACCCAACCAGAAGTCAGTGGACAAGCAAGAGAGTCTTTGATGTGGTTCTTCAGCACAGAGCACAGGAGGAGGCCTGGGGATCTGTCCCATGCTGGTTTGATGATTATTTGTATAGGTTGTATTTTAATAGCTAGCAAAGGTATCTGCTTTCCCTTCTTTTTTCATTTCTTTCAGACTTTTCCAGGCAATTGTCACTTGGTTTGCTCTTTCAGGATGGTTCCTTTTATTTACTAGCTAGCTTGTCCTTGTTCCTGGAGAGAATCACTAATCATCATTAATATCCTGCTGCCCCTTGCCCTGGCTCCAGGTGAGGTGCGTTTCCACCACCGGCCCACACCTGTGGTCTGGAGAGTCTGTGGATGTGACTGTTGATCCCAGGCTCATATGGGGAGCCTGGTTTTCTTTCCTCCGTCCTGGGCGTCTGGCTGCTTGAGTGGTGGGGCTACCCTGATGAACCTAACATGGGCCTCAGGTAGGGTCTGCATTCATAACACAGCACCTGGCACTTCATGGTGCTCACAAACCTTTGAATGGAACAGCATTCCAGGCATCTTGAAAGTGTTAAGAAACACTGGGCCAGGGTAAGATTTTTTCCCTGTTTTATCAGGAGCTCAGTAAATATTTGTCAGTCATTTATTGATTGATTCTCACAGCACCGGCTTTGACCAAGTCTTGAAAAGCTCCATTAACAAGTCAGGAACTCAAGATGGGGTTTTCTCCCACTAGTCTCTCCTGTCGGGGGACGGATTGGAAGGGCCGATAAATAGCACTCCTTTGCCCAGCCTGAGTTTGTGCCAATCGAGAATGAAGACAAAAGGCAAGGCAAGGCAGCTGCAGAACAAAATGTCATGGTTATTACTAATCAGAGTGACAGTGGAGCGTGTGGGCTTGCACATGCTAAAGGCCAGGATGGACTGAGTTGCCCACTCAGGTACAGGCAGTGCTGGGCTCTGCTGGGAGTGCCCCCTCCCTGTCCTTCCTGGAGAGGATGCGTGCTCCTTGCAGGCACGCTGGCTCCCAAAAGAAGGGGCTGAGTTATGCTTTCCTGTTTCATCTCTCAGATTCACTCAGAAACAGGGCACCATGCAGGGAACCAGGGCAGGAGCCAGTGAGGAGCTGGAGAGAGGCCGGGGTTATTAGGTGATGAAGCTCCCATAGAGTGGCAGGAGATATGAGGAATGGGCTGAAAGAATTTTCCTCTCCTTGGTGGGGGAGTGTGGGAAGGGGGTTGGGGTGATCCAGAGGTCCCTAGCACCTGCTATTATCTGGACCAGCAGGGTATGGGAGAAATAGAGTCCCTGACCTTTCTGACCCTCCCGTCCTGGTGGCTGAGGAAAGGAACTGCCATCTGTTGAGAAGGCACTCCAGGGCATTCCATTTGTGATGTCACCCAGTCCTCTCAACAGCTCTACAAGATACATTAATGTGCCCATTTTATAGATGAGACAACTGAGGCTAGAGACATGGAGTAACTAATGCTAGAGTGTAACTGGGGAGACCAGTAATGAGGCTATTGCTGTTATACAGATGGGAGAGGATGGCCACTCGGACTGGCAGTGGCCAAAGAGAGAAACAGACAGATGGAGACTGCTGTGGAGTCCATGCCTAGGACTGGACGGGTGGCTGGGTGTGGTGAGGCTGGATGGGCTGTTACCAGGAGGCAGAGTTAAAGCAATGCTCTTGGGTAATTTGTGGTTATTCTTGGGTTTTGTTTTGTTTGGGTTTTTGGGGGGTTTTTTTGTTTTGTTTTGTTTTGTTTTTGTAAAATAGATGTGAAATTCCTAGGCAAAGATTATTCAAAGAATTAAGAATTCCACAGGCACCACCACATCTGCACATCTTAGTGGAACTGAAGCTGCTGCTAGCTAGCTCTTAATTGGAAGTGCTAGCTGGAGTGTGCTTAGGGGGAGTTAAATGTGCAGACCTGGAAGAGGTCTAGTTGGGAAGGAGATCCCGAGACAGCCTCCCCCACTGCCTTCTTGCCCTTCTGATCACCTTAGAGGTGGTCACTGCTGCATCCCGCTGCAGCACCGTGTTTCCGGAGCTCCTCCCCACTGTGAATCTCCCCATCCCAGCCTGAACGTGGGCCTCATCCTCCTCTGCACCCCCAACACAGGTTTCTCTGTCTCCAGGTAGGCCCCTCCTGTCCCTAGAGGTCCCTTTCCCAGGGACAGATCTGATCATTTCACTTTCCTGCTCAAAATCCAGTGACATCCTCTGCAGCCATTAAATAGAAGGAAACCTGAGTTGTACCATCTGGAAAGATGTTCATGATAAATGCATTGGACAAGGGCAAGTGGCAGAATGACCTGGCCAGCCTCAGATGGCAGAGCACAGTGATCAAAACCTGGGCTCGGAGACTCCAGTGAGTTTGAACCCCAGCTCTGCCACTTAGTCACTCTATGACCAGGAGCAAGTTCAGAATTTCTCTGTGCCTCAGCTTCCTCATCTGTGAAATGGGAATGATAATAGACCACACCCCTACAAGGTTAATGCATCAAATGTGCTAGTCCACTGCTGCTCCTAGTAGCATCCAATAAATACTAGTTATTACAATAGGTTATGAGTACACATGAACACATATAATCATAAGTCACATTGATGGCTATGATTATATGTGTTCTCATGTATTTATATGTACCTCTTTTCACCTAATTCTCTTTTCACCCAATTCTTCAGGACTCTGGTTAGAGGTATTCTCTTCCAGGAAGTCTTCCCTGAACACCCCCTACCCCTAAAGCTGGATTAGAATCTTTATCTGGCCTTACACCACTTCTGGACTCACATCTTTCATGCATGGCCTTATTCTCACCATCGCCCCCCCACCCCCTTGGCTGTGAGCAGCTTGAGGACATAGGTTGTAACTGATTTCCCTCTGGAGATACTTGTTGAATGAATGAATGGGTGAACAGGACTTTGAAATATAAGGGTCAATGGGTAAAGACGTGGAGGGAGGACAGCCAGGCATAGAGGATGGCCTGAGCCAAGGTACAGAGGTGGAAAGGGATGCTCCAGAAAGAGCACACAGCTGGGGCTGGCCAAGCCTTAGAGAGTGACAGGGAGGTTAACAGGAAGTAATTAAGATGCTCAAGGTGGGTAGGGGCCAAAGGAATATTCTGTGTAAAGAAGGGAGAGGAGCTGTGATGGGTAGGCATGAAGAAGAAAGGGGTGGATTGAGGGGCAGTATTGCTTCTTTCATTTAAATCCTTATTCCCCAGGCTGGCTTAGATGCTTCCATGACACTGTGCACTCATCAGGATGTAAAATAAATACCTGGTTTACCTGTTTCTACCACCAGGCTAGAAACTCCTTGAGAGATGGTAATTTATGGTGGTTTTTTTTCCTAAAAATTTTGCACACAAAGATAAGCTATTTCCTCCCCCACGCCTACTTTTTCTCTGCCACGTAGAGCTATAGATATAGATAATGTTGTGCATTCTGATAACTGGATATTAATAGAAGTCACTCCAGTTCTTGCAGGAATAGAAAATTTATAGCTTCTCCAATTCAGTGGAACTCATTCTCTCAACCCTACTTCTTTGAATCAAGCCGGAAACAGGAACAGCCGTGCAGTTCACTCTTGGGTCAAATGCAGACAAAGGACTTTTGAGCAGTGACCTGCAGAAGAACAAGTTCTCACTGAATTTCTTGGTGCTGAACTGAATGGTCTTGAATTGCTTGCCACACCCAACAGGGAAGGGTCCCAGCAGCGAGGTGCAGGAAGGTAAAACAGGAGTTGGAATCTGTTCATGGCAATCATGTGCCTGCTGTGTGAGGGATGCCAGGACAGACACAGCTGCTGCCCTTACGGGTGACAGAGCGAAGAAGACAGCTGCTAGACCAGTAACAACAAAGCAGGATGTGACATTCTCAGATGAGAAAACACAGTGCTAAGAGAGGCTCAGGTAGGCTAAGTGACTCGCCTAAGGTCACACAGCTCATAAGGAGCAAGGTTGAAACAGAGACCCTTGACTCCTTTACCGTGTGCTGCAAACCCCCTCAAAGCATGATGCTAGCTTCCTGGAACCTTTGGGGCAATAGCCTAGCACTTTGTAATCCTTCTCATTCTCTGCTTGGTATCTCACATTGCAATCAACCCTTAATTCCCTCCACCTATAAATGTCAAAAGTGGCTATTTCTAGGTACTGGGCATATATCCTTTTTCCTGAGTTCCAGGCTGGATGACAGGAATAAGTCACAAAATTAATCCTGGAGTTTCTGATGTTGATTGCTCCCTGATACCCAGAGATGTAGGGTTTCTTTTTTTTTTCCTCTGTTACAGAGAAAACACACACACACACGCAAGAAGAGAAGAAAAAGCAAATGAACAATTAGCTTTGTAGATTGAAGCACAAATTTTGCGTAAGTTTCAGGGATTTGGATGTTCAAGGTTTGGAACTAACAGTGGGCCAGGTTGCACCATCAGTGCCAAGAATCGTAACGGTGATCTCACTGTGCCAGTTCTGAATACAGAGGGCTTTCTCTGCATTGGTCACTAGGAGAAACCTCTCTCCGGAATCAAGCATTTTTCTGATGAATGCATTTTACTTCCTTTCTTCCCAGACACAGAGCTGTGTGTCTGTCTGTGCACTAAATGTTACTTTGAAAACACTGCAGTTTGGAGCTGAGCTCAGCTTCTGTGCTTATTAGTTTGTAATATTGCCCTCCCAAGCTTTCTTGGCATCGCCTAACACAGAGTAAGGAAATAATGGCGTATATTGAGCGTCTCCTGTGTACTGGGCTTCGTGCTGAGAACTTTATATTTGTTGCTTCATTTGCTCTCCTAAACAACCTTGTGAGATCAGGACTATGATGATCTGCATCGTGGCCCTAAGCCAAGCTCCATAGGCACTGTGCACCCCGGCCCCTCCACACTGGGCAACCAGCCCTTCCCCAGACACACCTTACGCATTCTCATCAGCTTGTCTCCACTGCCCACATGTGCACCTACCTTCTCAGCCCACAAAAACCCCACGGCCCCATTGAGTTGTACGCTTAAAACAAGTGAATTCTGGGGTATTTTTTAATTGTGATAAAATATGCATAACAACATGAGTGAATGCTAAAATATGTGAACTATTACTCCATGAAGCTGCTGAAAAAGAAGAGAAGGGGAGAAATGCTCTTCCCAAGTTCCCCAGTCCATGCACGTACCAAATAACTCCTCTGTTCTCCACTCCACCATTCATTCAACAACATCGATTGAGCACCTCTAGTATACGAGGCGCTTCTCTAGACACGTGGTATTCCTGCAGAACAGAGCAGACAAGCACTCCTGCCTGGTAAGGCCTACATTCTACTTTCTGACTTCTCTAGGCCTGTGACACCTGCTGTCCCCTGGCTCCTCCAGGCCCATGACACCTGCTGTCCCCTGGCTC
>NW_022437068.1:403895-429239 GCF_009761245.1 Sapajus apella
TGTCCCCTGGCTCCTCCAGGCCCATGACACCTGCTGTCCCCTGGCTCCTCCAGGCCCATGACATCTGTAGTTCATGGTTTGTGCAGCCTCATGGTTTTTGATTTCTGCCCCTGAGCCCAATCAACTGCTGCTTCACTGTATGTTTCATGTTCAGCTTCCTAAGAGGGAATTTGTTTAGTTCAGTCAGTCGGTATCCACTTGGCCAGAAATGTTGCTGTAGGCTGCCCGTAGGTAGCCTGTGAATGACTATTTTGGCCAAGTGCTCATGGGTGGTCCAGTCCCCAGTAATGGGGTCATGACATCACGTGCTCAGCTCTCCTCAGAGGGAGGGGCCCAGCAGGCCTTGCCCAGTCACTTGACAAATATTTATCAACAGTTAATATTTTCTCTGCCCAGTAGGTGTCAGGGATTGTTCTGGGTGCTGAGATACAAGGATGCACAAGGCGGGAGAGCCTGCCTTCCTAGGCTTCCACCCCAGCAGAGGGACATGCAGGAAATGAATCAAGGTGTCAGGTGAAATGCAGTGTGAAAATGAGCTGCCACCGTGTGGAAGAATGGGAGGATTCCTTCTGCGTAGGGTGGGATCGGTGACGTTCAAGTCACGGGAGGATTGAAACATGCGTGCTCATATCTGAGGGAAAAGCATTCTTGGCAAAAGGGACAGCAAGGCCCGGCTAGCAGTGGTTTGGAACATTCCAGAAAGAGTGAGGAGGCCAGAGTGGCTGGGTGCAGTGAGTGAGGGTGAGTGTAGGAGATGGGGTCAGAGGTCACTGGGCCAGACATGGAGGGTACTGCCAGCACTAGGAGGACTCGGCTCTTGTTCAGAAGACTCTGAGAGCCTGCAGGGTTTTCAGCCTGCAAGGTTGCAATGGGATGTGTGGGGGACACACAGAGGAAGGCGCGGACCCCACCGGAGGCCAGTGCTATCCAAGCCTGGGTGGCAGGGGCCTAGGCCAGGGTGCAATGTGCAGGCAGTGAGAAGCAAACAGCTTCCAGGTCTGTTTCGAAGGCAGGACTGAGCATAAGGGACATCTCTGATGTGCTTGCCCCAACTTACACTGGTGGACTCAGGCCACACGGTGCCACAGTGGGTTGCCTGATCTATAACCTGAGCGTAATCCTTGTGTCTGCGTCCCGGGGTGGTGGTGAGGATGCAGGACCCTAGCAGGACTCCTGCCACAAAGCGGACACACAATGATGACAGGTGTCATCATTTTCCCCCTGCTGCGAGGAACCCCAGGGCTTGGGGTGCAGGCTGTGTGTAAAGAACTCCTCTAATATGGGTTTTGCCCCATGGATTTGGGATACCCCCTAGCCATGTGCCATCCAGGAACTGGGGAGTGGGGTCTCTCTGGTTGGAAATGAAGGAAGAGACCCTTTTACTGAGCTCCAACGAGGAGCCCGGGGTTTTCTCCAACTTATTTAAATCCCTACAGCCCCACAGAGCAATGGGACTTCCAGTCCCATTTTGCAGAGCCTCAGGGAATGAAGAGATTCACCCACAGTCAGCAGCAAGGAGCAGAACTCAGGCCTGAACCACTGACCCCAGCCACAGGACAGGGTGGTGTAGTGATTAAACACACGGGCTCAAGGCCTGCAGGAGTCTGAGTTTGAATCCTGGCTCTGCCACTGACTGGCTGTGTGACACTGAGCATATCCCTTCCTCTCTCTGTGCCTCGGTCTCCCTGTCTGTGGAATAGGATCATACTGGGCTCCTCGCCTGTTGGGGGTGAAGACTAAGGGAGGTGATGGATGTAGAGTCAGACAGAACCCATATGTGGGCACTTAACACGTAGGGGCTGCGTTCCCTTGCCCCCCAGGCCTGTGTCTCGGGCTCCTGCATGGCATCCCTGCCAGCAGTTTGAAGTAGATGCCTCATTGCCAGCTGCTGTCATGGAAACCAAAAGATGGGGAAAGTAAAACAGGCCCGGAGGAGTGAGGAAGGGCCGTCATTCCATTGCTCACACTCCTGGCCCACCCTATCCAGCTCATTATTACAGGGAGGGCTCAGAGCACAGAGTGGGGGCGGGAAGACAAAGTGGTGGAGAGGACAAAGGCTGGCGGGGGGACTTTGCTCCTATAGGAAGTGTGTGGTAGGGAGCACCACCTATGAAGCTGGGGCAGGCTGCAGCCCAGGTGTGACTCATTCTAAAAATCCTCATTCATCGGCCCTCCTCTCTACACTCTTCAAGAGGCAACACATCCTATTTCCCTTTTATAAAGCTCCCCACCCCATCTCCATCAAGACAAAGCTGATGAGCCTTCTGGCTACTTTTGTGAATCAATATCCACGTGAGCTGCTCGCTGTCTTGCAGACAAGAACCACTCCGTTTGGTGTTTGGACCCGGTGCTCCTCATCCAGGTGTCCTTTAATAACTAGATCCCTTTTTGACACCTCATCCTTAGAAAAGGTTCCCATCCCCCTTCTCATGCCCCAGCCCTCTTGGACCCGATCCCGCAACTCTTACTGCCGCCTCCTCCTCCCCGCAGTGTGCAACCTTGTTAGGTCCCCCTCCCCCCAGCTTTGCAGGCCCCAGAACTCAACAGAAGGGTGCCTTGGAACCACCCAGAGCTGAGTTGGAATCCCTGCTCTGCCACCACAGAGGGGCTGTGTGACAGGTGAATGACTCCCTTGAGTCTCAGTGTTATGATCTGTTCACGGGGTGGGAAGCTGGAGCTGCTCTCCATAAGTTATCCCAGGCCAAGCTCCTGCAAACCGTATTATCATGACTGTCCGGCCGGGCATGGTGGCTCACGCCTGTAATCCAAGCACTGTGGAGGCCAAGGCGGGCGGATCACCTGAGGTTGGCAGTTCAAGATCATGACTGTCATTTCATGCCTTCTTAAAACTCAGGAACAAAGAAGGAAGCAGAAAAGCAAACCATAAGTAATCTTTATTTATAAAATTAAGTCATTTGTCTTAGAGATGGAAAGAAGCTGCTGAACTTTTCCCTTGGAGGAGATGTCGCCAGCTTTGAATCAGCTCGCCACACAGCTATTTGCACACCTACTGTGTGCCACACCCCACACTGCGCAGTGGGAAGATAAATGGGGACAAGGCATGCTCCGTGCTTTTGAACCTGCAGTCTGGTGGGGAAGGCGGACCCAGGCAAGGAGCCCACTATGATCCTATTCCACAGACTGAGGCACAGGGAGGGGAAGGGACATGCTCAGAGTCACACAGCCAGTCAGTGTCAGAGCCAGGATTCAAGATAGGTGTCATAATTAGATGAACACAAGGATTACAAGCACACAGAAGTTAGCAGGGAGCACTTATCTCAGCCTGTGGACCCTGGGAAAGCTTCCTGGAGGAGGAGGAGGTATGCCAGGAAAATTTCAAAGAGGAATAGGATTTAATTCAGCTAAGTAAGGTGAGAAAGGCTTTCAGGCAGGAGGTGTAGCTGAGCAGAGTAGCATGGTGTGTACAGGAGGCCGTGAGGAGGTAGGTGAAAGTCAAGGATGAAGTCAAGGTTAAGGGCAGGGTTGTGGGAGATGAACAAACTAGAGAGATAAGCAAGGTCATATTGTTGGGGAACCTTTCAAAGTTAGGGATTGCCTCCCTCCCTGTCTTTCTCTAATCTAGAGTCTCTTCATGCAAATGAGTCTGTTTGAGGGTCACCAGGAAACCAAGAGCAGTTGCAGGGTTTTGGAGTTTTTTTGTTTTTGTTTTTGCTTTTTTATTATTTTGTTTGTTTGTTTGTTTTTCAGACAGAATCTCACTCTGTTGCCCAGGCTGCAGTCCAGTGGCACAATCTCAGCTCACTGTAACTTCCCATACCCAGGTTCAAGAAATTCTTGTGCCTCAGCCTCCCAAGTAGCTAAGACTACAGGCAGGCACCACAATGCCCAGCTAATGTATTTTTAGTAGAGTTGGGTTTTCACCATGTTGGCCGGGCTGATCTCGAACTTCTGACTTTAAGTGATCCACCTGGCGTGGCCTCCCAAAGTGTTGGGATCACAGGCGTGTGCTACCATGACTGGCCAGAGTTGCAGGGTTTTGAGAGCCCGTTCATTCTCTGGGATCTTGCTCATCATGCAGGGACCCCCACTGCACCAATGTGACTCAGGAGCTTTTTTAAGAAATGCCGAGTTGCAGAGTCCCAGGCTCCACCCCAGACCTGCAGAATCAGAATCTGCATTTTAACAAGCTCCCTGCCTTACAGATTGAAATGCACTGGGCTAGCCCATGCAGTGCCAAGAAGCATTCAGACATCTGCTTCCAGCATCCAGGCAAAGATGAACTTCTCACTCTTCAAGCAGTCCGGGACCCCTGAATAGCCATGTGTTATTGATCTTAGAGGACTAGGAGGGGACTCCCCCAACTCTGGGACTGCTCTCAAAAGATGTCTAAACCCCTTTTATTACCTCCCTGGGTTCCTTGGTGACATCCGTTCCTATCTCTGTTGTCTCATCTGAAGCAGGATGAAGTAGGATACCTAAACTTGCTTGCTTACTCAGTAAGGGAAAAACTTTTATCTCTGTTCCGTGTTAGAAATGGTCTCCAGAGAAGATATGTTTGTGCAAGAGATTTGTAGGTGCTCCTTCCTTCTCCATGAGCTGATTCACGTTCAAGGACAGGGCACCTAGACCTTGTGTGTATCACTTGTGTCACAGCCTATTTTTGTTCATTAGTGTCCTCTCTTGAGAAAGGGAAAATGATGACAGTCTCCCCCATCTCCAAAGACCTTGAAAACCAGGGCGAGTGTTTTGGATTTTTGCTGGGGCACTGGGGACCCATTGAAGAATTCTGAGGAAGGGAGTGTCAAGTTCAATGTTTTTTATTTAGACACTGCTCTGCCAGCAGTGAGGTAGTGGCAATGAGAGTCTGGTGATCTCAGCATGGAGGTATAGGGGCCAAATGGGAAAGATAAGGCCTGGGTCCAGGCAGTGGCCCCATTAGGTCACACTGCCCCAGCCCTCAGAGGGCCACTGCTTTCTCCTGCTAAGCAGGCAGTGGCTTCAGGAATTCTGAATTTATTACCTATTTCATCTGCTGAAGACTTAAGCTGCAGCTAAGTTTAAAGCAAGAATTTAGAACTAAGAATAGAAACTGGAACTCTCTATGGGTTATATGTGATGGATGAAGTCATCTATTTAGATCTGGACAATTTAGGAGCTGCTTGCTTGAATTTCGACTTCTGGGAACCCCTCTTTATGCTCACACTAGCACCTGAGGCCTGCTAAGGGACTCAGGACCCCCAGGCCCAGCTGAAAAGGGAAAGCAAGAGAAGCAAGACCTTGAAAATACTTTTGTGGCTTTTGGCAAATCTTCTAGGAGCAAACTAGAGCAGTGTTTTCCAAAGTTGCTCTGTGGGGCCCTGGATAAAGAGGTTTCCTGGCTGAGTAAGCTTGAAATGCTGGATATCATATGCCCTTCTTAGGGTGGAATGATTTGGGTCAGAGAGTACCTGGCTTTGAATCTCAGCTCCACCATTTACTATATGAACTTGGAAAATGAACTTTTCATGGGTTGATTCATTCTCCTTGTCTGTAAAATGGAAATAATGACAGTGCTGATGAGATAAAGTTATGATAATTACTGAGATAATACATAGCACATGTCTGGCACATTAGGAAATAATAAAGGGTAGTTGTCGAGTAATATTTTTGATATTATTAGATTATCCTTTATGCAGATTTATTTTAAATATATAAATTAGTTTTTCTTTTACTCTTAAAGGCTCTGAGAAGTCCTGCGGCAAAAAATCTGCTTGATTTAACTTTGTGAATTTATTTGATCTTGGAGTCCCTTTTTTCATGTAACATACAGGAATTTCCTGAGGAATTCATCTTCTGTGGGACTCAGAGAAATGCTGATTTTGTGTTTTGGAGACAGTTTGGGGAAGCCAACGTGTCAGGGCCGGGATTCAGTCCAAACACAGACTCTTCCAGGTGTAAAGAGTTGTGTTTCAGTCTCAGTTCTTTCTTCATTTCCTCTTCCTCCAAGACTGCCACTCAGGCATGAGATAGCCGTGCCAGAATTGTAGGGCTAGGAGTGAGGAGTAGGGCTTGAAGGTCTAGCTCAGCCCTGAGAAAACTCCTACTCATCCTTCAATACACCATTCCAATGTTAACTTTTCTCAGAAGCCTTCACATCTTGCCCAAGCAGAATTAGTGGGCCATTCCCACAAACTCGAAGGCTTACAGCCTCCATAGAAACCTCACAGCCAATACGTGTCACACTGAACTGTAGTTATCTGTTACGTGACTGTCTCCCTAGCTAGGCTGTGAAGCTCTTTAGGGCAGCATCACGTGTGCAGCATCTCAGTAATACCCGCTAGCACTTGTCCAAGACAAGATACCATGGCTCAGCTTCTAGGGACCTCTAATCACTCAGCTGGGGCAGGAGGTGTGAGAATACCCCTGGGTCTTCTGAAGCTGGGAGAGGCCATCTCAGCACCAGCAACTCTGCCCCAGCGCCTGGAGTCCTTCCTCAGAGCTGATTCCCTCTGATTGCCAAAGGCATGGTTCAGGGTCTTTCTGAATGCAGAGTCACTCTGAATGCAGAGACCTAGGAGGCAGGAGATAATGTCTGTTGGGACTTCTTTTGACATGGACTTGTTTAGAGAAGAGAAAAACACAGCTTCTGTGGTGAAAAGGCAAAGAGAACCACAAAGGAATGATGATTTAAAAAAACAAAAACAAAAAAAAACCGGCCAGGCATGGTGACTCACGCCCATAATCCCAGCACTTTGGGCGGCCAAGGTGGGCAGATCACAAGATCGAGAGATCGAGACCATCCTGGCCAACATGGTAAAACCCTGTTTCTACTAAGAATCACTTGAACTCGGAAGGCGGAGGTTACAGTGAGCCAAGATCACACCACTGCACTCCAGCCTGGTGACAGAGTGAGACTCCATCTCAAAAAAAATTAAGATAGTAGGCCAAGCATGGAGGCTCACACCTATAATTCCAGCACTTTGGGAGGCTGAGGCGGGTGGATCACTTGAGCTCAAGAGTTCGAGGCTGGCCTGGCCAACATGACGAAACCCCGTCTCTATGAAAAATACAAAAATTAGCTGGGCGTAGTGGTACACGCCTATAATCTGAGCTATTGGGGAGGCTGAGAATCCCTTAAACCTGGGAGACAGAGGTTGCAGTGAGACAAGATTGTACCACTGCACTCCAGCCTGAATGATGGAATGAGACTCTGTCTCAAAAAAAAAAAAAAAATTAAGGTTGTAGCCAGGTGCAGTGGCTCACTCCTATAATCCCAGCATTTTGGGGGTGCTAATTAAGGTGGGAGGATTACTTGAGGCCCAGGAGTTCAAGACCAGCCTGGGTGACATGGCGAGACCCTGTCTCTATAAATAAATACATAAATAAAATTAAGCTTATACTTTTAGGGACTAATGGCATGGGAGTCTAGAGATAGCATCATGCAGTGTCCAAAGCATAACCAGGACTCAAGTGCAACCCCAGACCTACAGCCCGCCAGCCAAGTTCCTTTGAAATGCACCTCCCTCATTCTTTTGCTGATGAACTCCTGTGCATCCCCCAAGACCCAACTCAAACATCACCTCTTTCATGAAGTATACCCATTTCCAGGGGAAAGGAGTATCCTCCCCTTTGGGCTTCTGTGCTTGCATTCATAACTCTCACCACAGCACTTGTCCCCCTGAGCTGTGATCCCTGATGTGTTTATTTTCCCTGCTAGATGCTGAGCTCCTTGAGAGCAAAGACTTTGTTCAATTTATCTTAAAGCCCCCAACCCCCTTCCCTCCAGTGTCCAACATAGCGCCAGCCTGGTACCTCCCAGGCATGAATCAATGCAGTATGAATGAATGTTTGATGGAATGAATTCACTTTGCTTGCTAAGTTGCTCACAGAACAGACCCCTTGTACTGAGTGACTAAGTGGAGCAGGTCAGTCACCTGGGATTCACCAACTGTTGATGCCCTCTCTTCAAACAGCAGATTCTTGCTTGGCACAAAGGCAGGAGTTAGAGTGTTCCTGCTGCCACCCCACCTCCCTCTGAAGAGATTTGTCCAGAAGAGTTCCCTCAGTAGGGTTTCTTCCTAACATGCATGCAGCCTGCCATCATCTCTGTTCTCTGGCTCCATCCACTCCCACGCCAGAGCTTCCAGCAGCAGAGAAGAGGTGGTGTGATAGCATTTAGATACAGGCCATGGAGGAAGGGTGCTGCTCGCCTAACCCTGTCATCGTCCTTCAGTGCCCATCACTCTACCCCATGCATATTTTATTCCTCTCTTGTCCCCTCTGGTGCCCAGGTTCAAGTCCCTGTCCAGCCTCTGACTGCTGGGCACAGCCCTCCTTTCCTTCCGGCTCAAGCTCATCATCCTCTCTCCTGTGACGCACACTGGGAATTGCTGCCAGGCTTTGCCTGTGGGTGATTCTTCTTGAAGAGGCTGGGGACTGGATGGGCTTTGGCGACAAATGTGGTTTCAAATCCTAGGTTCTTTAGTTCCTCGTTAGGTGCCTGGAGGTGACAGTGTTGGTGTTCTGCCTAAATCCCCTCGGATCCCTTTACAGTTTCTGTGCAACTCTCTTCCAACCTGACTGTGCCTTTGCCTCCAAAGACATGCACCTGTGATCTTTCTGCAGCGGGGTGCTGTGAGGGTGGGAGCCATTTTGTCTGCAAGTGCAGAGTCCAGAAATGCCCATGAATTTCCACCTTCCACCCCGCCCCCTGCAGCCTTTGATGGATGACTGTTGAGTCCAGGGACATGAAATCCCACCTCCCTTGCTTTGGTTGGGCCGACTCCGAGCTGTGAGTTACACTTCAGGATCCTCCACAGGATGACACAGGCTTTTGCCCTCCACCCAGACCCTTTCTGCTTTCTCCGAGAGCCCTTCCTTCTTATGTCGCTTGTCTCTGGAACGGCCCCTGGGGAACCCGAGCTACGATGGCAGCTTGGGTAAATCACTTCACCACTCGGAGCCTCAGCTTTCTCCCTTGTAACTGTGGGTTAGGAACTCATACTTTGTAAAGATGTTGGCAGGATTAAGTAAAATAGTGCACATAAACTACCTGGCATGTAATAGGTCCACAGTTCCTTTAATGCCTCTTTTCAGAAGAAAGTCAGCCAGGCCGGGTGTGGCGGCTCATGCTTGTAATCCCAGGACTTTGAGAGGCCAAGGCAGACAGATCACCTGAGGTTAGAAGTTCAAGACCAGCCTGGCCAACATGGCAAAACCCCATCTCTACTAAAAATACAAAAATTTGCCAGGCATGGTGGTGTACACCTGTAATCCCAGGTACTTGGGAGGCTGAGGCAGGAGAATTGCTGGAACCTGGGAGGTGGAGGTAGCACTGAGCCGAGATCGAGCCACTGCACTCCAGCCTGGGTGACAGAATGAGACATCATCTCAAAAAAAAAAAAAAAAAAATTAAGATTAAAATTTTTTTAAAAAAGAAAGTCAGCCAGAAGGGTTTCACTGACTTCAGCTGGGGACCTGACTTCAGTTCTGAAAACACTGATTTGAGTAAGTCTGTTTGCCTCCTTAGGCCTCAATTTCTTGCTTTTGTGCATGTGTTTGCATGTGGCTTTTTTTTCTTTCTTTCTTTTTTTTTTTTTTTAGAGACAAGGTCTCACCCTGCCACCCAGGCTGGAGAGCAGTGGCATGATCATGGTTCATTCACTGCAGCCTCAGTCTCCTGGGCCCAAGCAATCCTCCCACCTCAGCCTCCTCAGTAGTTGAGACCGCAGGCATGCGCCACCACGCCTGGCTAATTTTTTGTAGAGACAGGGTCTCACTGTGTTGCCCAGGCTGGTCTCAAACTCCTGGGCTCAAGCGATCCTCCTGCCTTGGCCTCCCAAGGCGCTGGGATTACAGGCATGCACCACCACACCTGGCCCTCTTTTGTGTCTTAAATGGTCTTATTAAGATGTAATTCATATACCATATTATTCACCTGTTTAACCTGTACAATTCGGTGGCTTTTAGTATGTTCATGGAGAAGTGCAACCATCATCACTATCTAACTTAAGGACTTTTTCATCACCTCGAAAAAAAAGCCTCTACTCATTCTACTCACTCTCCATATCCTCCTACACCAGCAGTCCCAACCTTTTTGGCAACAGGGACCAGTTTATCCATGGACAATTTTTCCATGGACGGTGGGGGGCATGCAGATGATGGTTTGGGGATGAAACTGTGTCACCTCAGATCATCAGGCATTAGTTAGATTCTCATAAGGAGTGTGCAACCTAGATCCCTCGCAATACACAGTCCGCAATAAAGTTCGAGCTCCTCTGAGAATCTACTGCCACTGCTGATCCGACAGGAGGCGGAGCTCAGGTGGTAAAGCTTGCTGGCCTGCTACCCACCTCCTGCTGTGTGGCCTGGCTCCTACCAGGCCACTGATCAGTACCGGTCTGCAGCCCAGGTGTTGGGGACTCCTGTCCTACTCCACACTCACCTCCAGCCCCTGGCAACCTGTACTCTACTTTCTGCCTCAATGGATTTGCCTGCTCTGGACCTTTCATACAAATGGAATCCTACAATATGTGGTGTTTGTGACTGGCTTTTTGTCACTTGGTATAATGTATTTAAGGTTGATCTACACTGTAGCATGTGTCGCTACTTTACTCCTATTTATTGCTGAATAGTATTCCATTGTGTGGATTAACCACATTGTGGTTATTTATTCATCGGTTGATGGATATTTGGATTGTTTTACCTTTGGGCTATTATAAATAATGCTGCTATGAACAAGTTTCCGGCGGACATACACTTCTCTCGGGCATGTACATACACACACACACACACACACACACACACACACACATACACATACACACACACACACACACACACACACACACACACATACACACACACACACACACACACACACACATACACACACACACACACACACACACACACGGAAGAGGTTCATGCCTGTAATCTCAGCACTTTGGGAGGCTGAGGCAGTAGGATAGTTTGAACCTAGGAGTTCAAGACAAGCCTGAGAAATATGGCAAAATCCCATCTCTACAAAAGTTAGCTAGGCGTGGTGGTATGTGCCCGTAGTCCCAGCTACTCAGAAGCCTGAGAGGTAAGATTTCCCGATCCCAGGAGGTTGAGGCTGCTGTGAGCCATGATGTGCCATTGCACTCCAGCCTGGGTGACAGTGCAAGAGCCCGTCTCCAAAAAATAGTAATAATAAAATATGTATACATATATACAATATATCATTTGCATATATATAATGTAGGAGTGGAATTTCACAGTCATATTGAGGAATTTCCTGTTTTCCAAAGTGGCTGGACCATTTGACAGTCCCACCAGCAAGGTATGAAGGTTCTGATTTCTCCACATCCTTGCCAACATTTGTTATTGTCTTTTTAATTTTAACAACCCTAGTGTGTAGGAAGTACTAACTCATTGTGGGTTTGCATTGATGGCTAATGATGTTGAGCATCTTTTCACGGGCTTACTGACCATTTATATATCTTCTTTGAATAAATGTCTGTTCAGATCCCTTGCTCATTTTTAAATTAATTTGTCTTTTCACTGTTAATGCATAAAAATTCTTATATTTTCTGAATATTAGTCTCTTATCAGAAATATAGGGCCTCAGTTCCCTCATCCGTAATTTGCTATGTTTAAATAAAAAGTACATAATGGGCCTGACATATGCCAAGTTAGCTGTTACCATTAATAGAACATTTTTTTTTTTTTGAGACAGAGTCTCACTCTGTTGCCTAGGCTGGAGTGCAGTGGCACAATCTCGGGTCACTGCAACCTCCACCTCCCGGGTTCAAGCAATTCTTCTGCCTCAGCCTCCTGAGTAGCTGGGACTACAGGTGTGTGCTACCACGCCCGGCCAATTTTTGTATTTTTAGTAGAGACAGGGTTTCACCATGTTGGCCAGGTTGATCTCGAACTCCTGACCTCGTGATCTGTCAGCCTCAGCCTCCCAAAGTGCTGGAATTAAAGGCATGAGCCACTGTGCCTGGCCAGAACATTAATTTAATTCATGGCACTTCAGGGTCATATAAGCTTCCAGATATCATCCAGTCTGACCCTTCCCTATCTACCCATTTCATGGATGAAGCAACTCAGGCCAGGGAGGGAAAGTTACTTCCCGCTCAGGCCTTCAGCAGTGGTTTTCAGCAGATCTAGAATGAGCCCAGCTGCGTGCCTGTGGGCAGGTCATCTCAGCATATGCATCTGTGAAACAGAAGGGAGTGAAGGTGCTGCAGCACGCCTCCACGGAGCTTCTCCCTCGACAAGCACTGCCCCAAAGCATCCAGCCCATATCCTGTTCAGTTCTCCGAACTGCCCTGAGATATTCCTACCTGCCCATTTCACAGAGGTAGAAACTGATACTCAGAGAAGTGAAGTTTCTTGCCCAAGGGCTCATGTTTAGGAAGTGACAGAATCAGTATCAAAGCCAGGATTTTCCAGCCCCAGTTCTTGTCCTCTTTTGCTGCCACACCTTTCCTCCTGGGATACGCCATATCCCAGGACCCTTATAAAGCACTTTTCTGCTATTCATTGTTATTATACCAGAAATGTTCTCTTTTCTTTCCTTTCTTTCTTTCTTTTTTTTTTTTTTTTGTGATGGAGTTTCGCTCTTGTTGCCCAGGCTGGAGTGCAATGGCATGATCTCAGCTCACCGAAACCTCCACTTCCCAGGTTCAAGTGGTTCTCCTGCCGCTGCTTCCCAAGTAGCTGGGATTCCAGGCATGCACCACCACGCCCAGCTAATTTTTGTATTTTTAATAGAGATGGGGTTTCACCGTCTTGGCCAGGCTGGTCTTGAACTCCTGACCTTGTGATCTACTCGCCTTGGCCTCCCAAAGTGCTAGGATTACAGGCATAAGCCACCATGCCTGAACCTGAAGAAAATGGAAAATGCATCCTCACCTCCCGCACAACCCCTGGCCATCTCTGATGCTTTCATCACCTCTTAGACCCACTAGAACTGAAACTTTCTAATGCAATCCAGGCCCAGCCCAGTCCCACCTTTTAAAAGTGGTGGCCTGGGGAGGCTTGGAATGTAACCATGTCCAAAGCCAACCTCAGTCTAGACAGTACTGAGTTTTGGGGGCAAGGATTCCTTGGGGAATCAGGCTGACCTGCTTCCTCACTACGGCAGGGTCAGGTGGCAGGAGACCTCAGATTCTAAAGCGGTGGTTCTTATCCAGAGGTGGTTTTGACCCTAGGGACACTTGCCAATGTCTGGGTGCATTTTTGGCTGTCAGAACTTGCAAAGGAGGGTGCTACTGGCATCTAGTAGGTGGAGGCCAGGGATGCTCCTGAACCTCCTACAATGCCCAGGGCAGCCCCCAACACAGAATTATCCTGCCCCAAAGTGCCAGGAGTACAGAGGTTGAGAAATCCTTCTCTAGGCAAACCCAGCTACAGAACTTGTCCTGCTCTCCCCACGGGCCCTGCCGGGGCAGCGGCATGCCTGTGCATGAGAGTGGATCCCACTGCTGAGGAAGACCTTCCTTCCTTGATTTCCAGGGCATGTTTTTGTACCCTGCTCCCCTTTCCGTGTTCTAGGCTAGAAATTTCAAATAAGCTTGCGATGAAACCAGACAGTTGGAAAGCTTGCCTTTTTTTTTTTTTTTTTTTTTTTTAAAGTGCTGGCCATCCTGTCCTTGCTTCTCAGAGGCAGATAGTGTGATATGTGTGCCATCTCTCCGAGCCTGGGACCTCTCTTAAGGTCAGACACTGTGTCTCATTCACTGCTCCATCTCCAGTGCCCGGCACAGTAAATGAACAGAGCCAGTGCTCCGGCAGGGGGTGCCAAGTGAAAACAGGATTAAAAGAACCCCAGTCTTGGCCACGGCCAGCTCCCACCTTCCAGCTTAAAGCTTAACATAATGAGAGCAAATCGTTAAATAAAACCTACTATATCTGACAGGCACTATTCTAAGTCCTTTTCATAGATGAACGCAGTTAATCTTCACACAACTTATAAGACAGATGCTTCTATTATCCCCATTTTACAGATGAAGAAACAGAGACACAGAGAGGTTAAGAAACTTGTCCAACCACTGAGTGGTTAAGAAAATCGCGCCACTCAGAAGTAGCAGCAGAAGCGGAATCCAAATTCAGGAGGTCCAGCTCCAAGCTCTTTACTACTGAATGTCTTGTTTCCTCTCTTAGAATGGCCAGTGGGGCACAGCCTAACCTCTTTTGTGTCTCAGATTGGCTTTCTCTCAGACAGGCACAAATTCTCAGAGCTTAAAGCCTTCCCTGTAAGTGTCAGGCATTATTAGGAGTGAGAGAAGCACTTTCCTAACATGGCCAGAAAATGATTTCCAAGCGCAAAGGAAAGAATCGGGCTAATTTTGGTCAGGTGCAATGACTCACTCCTGTAATCCCAGTACAGGCCAAGGCAGGCGGGTCACCTGAGGTCAGGAGTTCAAGACCAGCCTGGCCAACTTGGTGAAACCCTGTTTCACTTGGTGAAACCCAGGCATGGTGGCATCCAACTGTAATCCCAGTTACTTAGGAGGCTGAGGCAGGAGAAATTGCCTGAACCCGGGAGGCGGAGGCTGCAGTGAGCTGAGATGGGTCCACTGCACTCCAGCCTGGGCGACAGAGTGAGACTCCATCTCAACAAAAAAAAAAAAAAAAATCAGGCTAATTTTGATAGGCTCCGTGGACATGAGGTTTAACCCTTGGACTTCTGGCTTTATTTTTCTATTGCATTTAAAGTTTTTATTAAAATAAACAATACTAATTAAAAAAAAAAAAAAAAAACCCTGCCAGTAGCTTCCCATTATATCTCAGGCCCCAAATATACATCCTCAGGTAAAAACCTGGGGACTGTGGAAAAACAAATGAAGTTCCTGGGCCCTAGTGCTATAAATTCAGATTCAGAAGGTCTGGAGTAAGGTATCCCTGGAAATTCTAAAGGATAGCCAGAGAGGTCAGGAGCCCGGAGCATAGCTCTGGGACTCAGGAACCTGCACTTTCACTCGCTGAGGACAAAACCGCTCCTTACTGAAGAAAACATCCTTCGAGTTCTGTCTCATAAGTCACCTCCTCTGGGCAGCGTTCCCTGAAGTTTCAAAGTAGTAAGTCACTCCCCTGACTTCCCACAGCACCTTGTACACCCATTAAATGTGGCAGTGGGTGGGAATTATTTATTTGGTCCTTCTGAGCAAGAAGCGTGTCTTATCTGACTCTGTGTACCCAGCACTCTGTGTCGAGGATGAAGTTGGCACTCCGTGCATGCTTATTGAGCAACCAGAGGACTAACCAGACACTCCACTTTGGCCCTTGTCTAGAGTGCCTTGTGGTCTGAACTTTAGACTGAAAAGACCGGAGTTGTAACTTTGCCACTTTCTGTCACCTTGACTTTGGGCTGCGGTGAGCTCCATCTGAGTCTTCATTTGCCCATCTGGAAAATGGGGATAATGACAGTCCCTCCCTCCTAGGGGAGCTCCGATGATACAGTCCAACAGTGGTGATGGCATTTGTAAACCCTGAGGTGTCATGTTGGCACACGTGTGTGGAGGGGGTGGAGTGGGCCTGTTATTTGTGTCCTGGAATGTTGGCACTCTGAGGCGTTGTTTACGGCATCTTCTGGGCTCTGTGCCTGCTTTCCCTGGCCTCTGGCACTCGGGGGGTAGATGGCAGTTCCACGTATGAGTATGTGTTGCCTTTCAGGAATGGCATCACCAGATTTATTAGGTGTTCTGCGGAAGCCCCAACTTCCAGCACCCTCCAACTCCCTTTCAGATTTTCTGCTCTGCCCAGAATTCCCTTGCTCCTCCTGCCTACCTTGCAGGGCCCAGTGGGTTCCTGGGCCCCTCCCAACCAAGATCAAGCCCTATTTTAAGCCCTTTCAGTGCTGGCCTCTGAAGTCAAGCTTGGCCTCTGGACAACTCCACCCTTTCCTCTTTCTAGGGACCTGCCTTTAGGAGTTCTGTGCCCTTTGGATGTGGGCAGCCAGACCTTTAGATGTATTGACCAGCTGTCAAAAAGCTATGCTGCTTGCTCCTTGCTAAACTGCAGCCAAAGCGATGGGCATTATTTGCTTCGGGACAGGAGAGAGCTGTTCTGCCATCACACCAGTGCCCTTAGTCATCGTAACCACAGCCTTTACCATTGCACCTTTGCCAGGTGGCAGATGAGTGGATCCTTGCCACATGGTGTAGATATTATTATAATCATTTTTCAGATGGGAAAACTGAGGCCCCAGGAGGTGACTAACTTACCCAAGAGTAATCTACTCCTTGAGTCACTCACTGTCTGAGTCAATGAACAACTGAATGTAATGCCTGGAGCTTCTCCCTGCCTTGGAGGGTCAGGATCTGAGACCACTCTGATTCCTCTCACAGGGTTAAGGGACCATCACCACAGAGTTACAGGTGTTTAAGTAGCACAGGCTGGGGGACCTGGATTCTAGTCTCATTTGTCCCACAGGCTTGTTTTGGGCTAACACGTTCAGGTCTGAGAGTACCTGGCTCTGCTCTAGGTAGTCAGGCAGGGAGGCCTCACAGAAGAGAGTTCAGAAACAGACTCAAATGCAGATAGGAATTCAGTATGTATAAAAGGTGGCACTGCAAATTGCTGGAGAAAAGGTAGATTATTCAATAAATGGACTTGGACCAATTTAAGAACCACCTGGAAAATATTAAGTTGGATTGCAGCTTGCTCTTTTCTCCAGTATTAATTCCAGATAGATCCAAAATTTAAATTAAAAAACAGATAAAATTATACAAGTGCTAGAAGATACGGCGTTCTTAAAATAATCTCAGGGCAGGGAAGGCCTTTCTAACTATAATGTAAAATCTGAAATACACCCAAAAGTTTTTGTAAATTCTAATACCTGCAAAGTTTAAATGCCTTCGTCACAATGCTCTAAATACTATATATAAGCGAAGTCAAAAGACAAAAGAGTCACCTGGAAAAACTGGCCATAAACATATATCCAAACATGAGCTAATTTTCTTAGTATATAGAGTCCCTACCAATCAATAAGAAAACAGAATAATGGTCAAAGAACATGAACAGAAAAAGAAATACAAACAGCATTTAAAGGTGTGAAATGCTCCACTTCCCTCATTATAAAGAGTGTTAGTTCAACGAGCTGCCGTATTTTAGCCTATCAGGTTAGCAAAGATTTAAAAGTTAGACATTATGTTACTGAGCTTGCACAGAAACAGACGCTCTCATAAACTGCTCCATGAATAGGCTAGCCTCTGTCTACGGAGAGCACTTTGGAGCTTACATAATCGTAAATGCACAAATCCTTTGACCCAGCAACACCACTTCTAGAAATCCATTCTAGATGAATGGACTTCATCCACACATGTGAAGTGATGATTGTATGAAGAGAGCCTGACATGGAAAAGCTTGGAGACAGTTGTAAATATCCACCCACGGGGTACTAGTTAAATAAATGTTGATATACATCCATATATGCCTTACTCTGCAACTGTGAAAAGAACAAAGCCAGTCCATGTGAACTCCTAGAGAATGATTTTCAAAGACCATTTGTTTACAAGAAAGGAAGGAAGGAGGGGGAAGGGAGAGAAAGACAAAAGGAGGAAGGAGGAACAAGGAAAGAAGGAAGGAAGAGAGAAGGTAGGGAGAAGGAGGAGAAAAGAGCTTGTTTATGTGTGGAGACACACACACACACACACACGCGAGCGCGCGCGCGTATGTGCACTGTCTTGTCCTGGAAGGATACACAGCACACTAGTCACAGACATGCTCATCCTAGTAACTGAAATTCTCACTATGGGGCTCAATTTTGTTATCTGTAAAACAGGCCCATCTGTGTCTAATGTTGGGCCATCCTTGGCCCTGCAGGTCTGGAAGGCTTCCTGCTTGTTCTAACAGAAACTACTCCATCTCCTCTCCTCCCTAGTCAATTGGAGACCCCTCAAGATTATGCAGTTTGCCTTCCATTGGTTCTCAGGGTTATGCCATTCCAGACCTGCCTTTTCGCAAGCCTTAGAGGAGGGTGGGGCCAGAGGGGATCCTCTAGCCTGGAATAACACAACCTCAAGATCATCAGTGTGAGCCCTAGCTTTCTACTACTGACAAAGATAACCTTTTCTCTGCTGAACAGAATTATTAATACTTAAGCAAAGAGTTTTCCGTCTCTCGTGTCACAAACACAGATGTTTGTTAAAACGGTATAGGAGGCTCCCAAGAAACTGGGGTGGGCCATTTGGAAAGTCAACTGAAAATCTGTCCTTACATTTTTTTTCTTTTAACTATAAAGGTTATGTAATAAAATTACAAAACATTTTAAACTAGGGAAAAAGAATATCTTCAGAAATCCCAACCCTAAAATCTATGATTCACATTCTGTTTTCTATCCTGCTCTTTTTTTTTTTTTCTTTTTTGAGGTGGAATCTTGCTCTGTCACCCAGGCTGGAGTGCAGTGGCACCATTTCGGCTCACTTACCTTCACCTCCCGGGTTGAAGCAATTCTTCTGCCTCAGCCTCCCAAGTAGCTGGGATTACAGGAGCCTACCAGCACGCCCAGCTAATATTTTGTATTTTAGTAGAGACAGGGTTTCACCATGTTGGCCAGGATGGTCTCAATCTCCTGACCTTGTGATCCACCTGCCTCGGCCTCCCAAAGTGCTGGGATTAAAGGTGTGAGCCACCGCGCCTGGCCAATCCTGCTCTTCCTTCTTTAATATATGTCCTAGGTGTTTTTCCATACTGCCAAAGTCTCTGTAGCCTCCAGTTGTAATGGTTGCATAACGTTCCATCAGTTGCTTATGCCTTGATTGACTTAGCATTTCCTGATTGCTAAACATTTCAATTTCATCTCATTTTTCCTGTTATTAAAATGTGTGATGCAAAGCTTTCCTGTGTGTAACATACAAAATAATTCTTTAAGGGGATGTTGTTCAAGCCAAGTCAGCAAAGAGATACAAATGGACAGAAAATATTTGGGGGAAAAATAGCCAGCTTCATTAGTAAGTAAATTAAAATTAGAATACACGTGAAATATCATTGTTTAACTTTATCAAATTGACATTCAGTTTTCTAAATTGTCAATATCTAGCATTGGTAAGAATGCAATCAAAGCACAAAGCAGCATGGCTTTTAAGAAGAGCAATTGATTATGTATTGAGAGTTTTAAGAATATCCATGCCTTTTGATTCTGTAACTTCACTTGTAGAAAGTTATCATAAAGAATCAGGCCGGGCATGGTGGCTCATGCCTATAATCCCAACACCTTGGGAAGCTGAGGCGGGTGGATCACTTGAAGCCAGGAGTTCAGGACCAGCCTGGCCAACATGGCAAAACTTCATCCCTACAAAAAATACAAAACAGGCATGGTGCTACCTTAGAAGGCTGAGGCATGAGAATTACTTGAACCCAGGAGATAGAGCTGAGATCACACCACTGCACTCCAGCCTGGGTGACAGAGCAAGACCCTGTCTCAGAAAAAAAAAAAAAAAAAGAATCAGATATACACCCAAAGATTTATATACAAGGATGTGCATTACAATTCTGTTTATATTAAAAAATTAGAAACACTTGAATGTTCAACAATAAGTTAATGGTTAAATAAATTATGGCAAATCTGTATGATAGAAATTTTATGTAGCTATTAAAAATCATGTTCTAGAAAAATATATAATGGCATGGGGGAAAAGCTCACAATATCGTGTTCAGTGAAAAGTAGAGGATGTAAAACCAAGACAGCCAAAATAGCATCAACCTAGTTTTAGAAGAGACGTATGTTAACAGATCAAGTCCACGGAGAAAAGTGGGTGTCTGGTTTTCTTCCCCTTTAAGATCTGAAGTGCTTCCTGAAGACAGGAGTATCATTAGACTTAATTTCCTCATTTCTGTTCCTTCGTGCAGTTTGCCAAATACGAAATAATGCATACCTGCCTTTTCTACAGCATGTGCAAGACTTAGAAACTAAGTACATTTGCATCAGTTATCTCTTCTGACCTCCCCAGAAACCCTCTGAGTGAGCAGGGAAGGTTTTGCCCCCAGTTCTGCAGAATGGGCTCAGTGAGGTTGAGTTGTCTGTGCAAAGTCACGTGTCTGCTGTGTAGATGTAACCCCAGATTTCTGTATTCTCAGACTAATGTGTTACCCTTCCAAGTCCAGGAGACACCATCAGGCTTATGTCATAGACCAGTGGAGTGGGTAGGAGAATGGCTCTGGATTCATAACTACCTGAGATTGACTTCTCTGACTCAGTTTTCTTGTCTGTAAAATTGGGAAGATAATAGTACTTACCTCAAGAAATAAATAACCTAATACATAGAAAGTGCTTAGAATAGTGCTGGGGACATCATTCGCCCCCAGTCAGTATTGGCCAGTATTACAATGAGATCCTTGGCATCTGTGGGTGTGACAAGTTTCACAGTTCTCTAGGGACCCCTTGGGTCCATGATGGTAATGGTTTGTTGTTTTGCTGAGACAAAAGTTAACTGCTCACGTGGAATGATATTATGACAATAATTGGAAAACACACACATACTCTTTGTGAAAAACGGCCACTGGCTGGGCGTGTTGGCTCACGCCTGTAATCCAAGCACTTGGGAAGGCCAAAGCCTGGAGTTTGAGACCAGCCTGGTCAACATGCTGCAACCCTATCTTTACTAAAAATGAAAAAAAAAAAAAAAAATAGCCAGGTGTCATGGCGCACACCTGTAATCCAGCTACTCAGGTGGCTGAGGCACGAGAATCACGTGAACCCAGGAAGCAAAGGTTGCAGTGAGCCAAGATCATGCCACTGCACTCCAGCCTGGGTGACAGAGCAAGACTCTGTCTCAAAAAAAAAACAAAGAAAAGAAAAATGGTCACTAAAGGAGTGGGAGTGGTAAAAATGCAGGACCTTGGAGGAGAGATGGGCAGGAATGGTGTGCCTCTGAGAGCCTGTGATCAGGAGGAGCCAGGAGTCTCCTAGCCTTTCTGGTGTGTTCTAGGGTACCTTTGGGACACCCTGATAGATGTTTACACAAGGGTGTTATCAGAATGATGTTTAGTCAGGGACCCAGGAATCCCTAGACCTGCCCTCAGTCAGCTGTCCCAGCCCAAAAAGTCCAAAGGGGGAATGTAAGTACCCAAAGAACACTGACTAGTCCAAGTGCAGTGGCTCACGCCTGTAATCCCAACACTTCTGGAGGCCAAGGCAGGAGGATGGTGTGAGCTCAGGGGTTCAAGACCAGCCTGAGCAACATAGTGAGACCCTGTCTTTGGGGAAAAACAATTTAATTAGCTGGGTGCACCCTGTGGTCCCAGCTACTGGGGAGGCTGTGGGAGGATTGCTTGAACCCGAAGGTTGAGACTGCAGTGAACTCTGCTCACGATGAGCAGCCAGTCACTCTGAACTTGTGGCTCCAGAAACCCTCCTGGCCTCTAAGTGAGACAGGAAGATCCTCCTTCCTGGCCCATACTTGGGCCTCAGTGCTTGCCACACATGGTGCCTCCAAGGCCACTGACTGAGCTTCTTGTTCAAATCTCCTGAGGACAAGGTATCGCGCCAGCCACCGCGTAGGAGGAAGAGTTCAGAGTGCGCGCCCTTTCATCCCTCGTTCAGCACCGCGAAGCCTCCACCCCGGCCCAGTGGCCAGCAACCTTCTTGGTCTTAGAATCTGGCACCCTGAGCAATACTTCCTCCCTCCTCAGTTGCTTTGTCTTGCTTAGGGAATCAAAGTTCAGGAACACTTAAGAAATTAGAATGTTGACATGTCCGACTGTGCTGACCAGGGCCTAATTATCTGTAACGGGGTGTACACTTGTAGTCAACATATCCTGCTACTGAAACCTGCAGTGCACAGAAAGGGGTGGGGAGCCATGAGCAACTCCTTGATTGCCACATGTCAAGCATGAGCCATGTTAGTTTCTCAACACACCTGAAAGGTCCTTAGCAAAGGAAATGTCTGGTGGAAAAGGAGAGGTCAAAGACCCGCGTCCACCCCTTCCCATAGCACCAAGGAACCAGATTTCAGGAGCTTCAGGTGTTAGTGGAAGGCTGAAGACGGGATTGGTTTGGGAAACCACATCTCTTAACTTGCCTGAGTGTCTACAGAAGCCAAGTAGAGAATCTGTAATTCTGAGCAACTGTTTGATCTTCATAAGCACCTCCCACCCGACTGGGCTCTTTCTACAGGAAAGATAGTCAGTGTCAAAGTCCCCAGACCCTGGGGGCTGCATGGAGACAGCCTCAGACTCAGTTATCACATCATTGCTAACGAACTAGAGGAATTAAGTATGTAAGTCCAGCCGATCCTCATGGCTTAACTCAGGCCTTTCCTCACAAGAGCACAGTTGGTGTGTTGGAAGATAATTCTTCACCCAAGAAATGTGGGAGCCCCTGAGCATTCCTGGCCCAGCCCATTAAATGCTATAGCAACCCTAGTCCCTAGGACCACAAAAATGACCCCATGCATTTCCAAACATCCCTCTGGGACTAGCACGGCCCCTGGCCTTATTGAATTGAGTGCAGTGCTAGACTCTTCTTATGGGCAAAAGAAGCCTGTTTAAAAGACTATGTTGGACAAAGATGGAAGTGATTTGAGCCCCTGTCCCTTTGGGTTTCATCCTGACTCCCACTGCCCAGACATTGTCCATTGGGTGTGATGAGTCCCCTATCCATGGACCTTTATTAGTAGCAGTGATAGTTGTAATTACTTTTTATTGAAATATACGTAAAAGCATACATGGCTGGGCGCGGTGGCTCATGCCTGTAATCCCAGCACTTTGGGAAGCCAAGGTGGGTGGATCACCTGAGGTCAGGAGTTCAAGACCAGCCTGACCAATATGGTGAAACCCCTTCTCTACTAAAAATGCAAAATTAGCTGGGCATAGTGGCACGTGCCTGTAATCCCAGCTACTCAGGAGGCTGAGGCAGGAGGATCACTTGAGCCCAGGAGTTTGAGACCAGCCTGGGCAATGTAACGAGACCCTGTCTCTAAAAAAAAATTTTTACATAGAGCATTTGCAACAATTAAGTCAGGTCTCCAAATATCATCTAAGCAGATAAGATGGGCAGTCAACAGGCCCCCTCCCATCCTAGATGGAACCCAGTCTTCTTGCAGTTCTCTGTCCCTTCATTCATCAGACCTAGGCCTTTCTGTCTTGGGTTCATCTTTCCCAGGGATGAAATGGGCTGTGCCCCAGACCTGGGGCCTTTATGAGATGCTCCTATGAAGGACACCTGTTTTTTCCTAGAAGAGACAGAGGGTGCTTTCTTGTTAAGGGTAGTAGAATGTAGTCAAAGAGTCAGGAAACTGAGAGCAAACAGACCTAGGGCACCGTCTGACTGTATGCATTTGAGCAAGTTCTTTCATTTCTCCAAGACTAGTTTTTTCCACTGTGAAATAGAAACAAGTAATTCCCACTCTGCTTGTTGTAGGATTAGAGGTAACAAAGGCATTCATTAAAGAGTGGTGTCACCTTCGGCTCCCACCCCGTCTCAGACTCTGTGCCAGGCACTTACCCACACTTCATCTCAGCATTACATAAATTTCACAACTTTTGCCCACTTTATATACCAACTGCATTATTATTTACTTAATAACTTTTGAAGTCAGCTCACAACTGGGTGTGGTGGCTCACGCCCGTAATCCCAGCACTTTGGGACGCCAAGGGGGTGGATCACCTGAGGTCAGGAGTTTCAGACCAGCCTGGCCAACATGGTGAAACCCCATCTCTACTAAAAATACAAAAAAATTAGCTGGGTGTGGTGGTGGGTGCCTGTAATCCCAGCTACTTGGGAGGCTGAGGCAGGAGAATGGCTTGAACTGGGAGGCAGAGGTTGCAGTGAGCCAAGATTGTGCCATTGCACTCCAGCCTGGGCTACAGAGCAAGATTCTATCTCAAAATTAAAAATAAAAATAAAAAATAAAGTCAGCTCACTTTTTAATATAAGCCTCATCTGAGCAATAAAAGCTGTGAAATTGCCAGTTTGATATGCTTTTTTTTCTAATATACCTTAAAATTGATGCATAATCCTTAAAACAACAGTTTCTTTGTGAGATACCAAAAAAATCATCACTGTACTTACCAACATTTCTATGCATACCATACTTCAGGGTGCTCCAGATTCCCCAGAGACATCCTGGCAAGAGAAGCACTACCCACTCCTTAGAGACACTGAAATGGATTTCCCATCAATATCACGCATTCAGCCGAAACCTTTGAGAGGTCAGTTTGACATCCCTCCAGGACATTTTCCTTTTAAACAGAATCTCAGATCCTGCATCCTCTTGTTACCCATAACGAAGAGGAGCAAAACATCGTCAAAAGCGTTTCCTTGGAAAACAGGCAGCTTCTGCAAAGTTGTTTTCCATTTGAAAAGATTCCTTTTCCTCTTAGTCCCTTGTAAATCAAACCCAAACTGCCAACATGAGGGGAAGCCATAAACAGCTGTGCCTGGGGTTAGCAGGACAGTCTCAGCCGCTGGCTTTGAAAGCCAACTGTGCTTCCAGCTGGGACCATACGGAGGTATATCTGCCGTGTGGTCCCTCGACCCCCATCACTGGAAATCCCCTCTATTTCGGCGTAGGGGGTGGGAATGACCTAGTGTGGCTGTGCTGAAGCTTAAGAGTCTACATGTATTCATCAGAACCCAGTGACTCTCATGACCGTGTTGGATGAAACAAGCTATCTAGAGAACCCCTTCCTGGTGTTCTCCTTAGTGCCCTTTTGAAAGCCTCAATTCAGGTGTGTTATCCAGGACTCTCTGTGTTGTAAGGGACAGAAGCCATCTCAAGTTGCTCCTTGTCAGAATACAAAGGCATCCCAAAGAAATCAAGGCAGAGCTGCAGATGAGCTTCAGAAGGGGCTGGAACCAGGGGCTGAAATGAGCAAACCATCCCCACCCCAAACACACTCTCTTCCGGTTACTTCCTGTGTGTCTGATTCACTCTCTGTTCTTAGCAGACTGTGTCACTGTTTCCAGCATCCTGTGGCAAAAAGCAACCAGCAACAGCGTTGGCGTTTTATGCCCCCCCAGAGAGAGACTAAAATGTTTTCTGTCTCAAACCTAGTTCCACCCTCCCAGGGGCACTCTGGCCCCTCCAAGTCCATTCTCTTTCCTGCAGCCAGAGTGATCTTTTCAAAATGTAAATCTGGCTATATTCCCTCCTCCCTCTTAAAACTCCTCGGTGCCCCTGGCATTCTTAGGCTGGAGGCAGAACTCTGCACACGGTCTTGCATGGTCCAGCCTCTGCCTAACTCTCCAGCCTCATCCCTCCCTGGCCCTGCGCAGCCTCACTGCAGCCACCCGGCTCCTCAGCCAGGCCCTTGCCTGTAGTATTCCTGCATCCTGGAGCGCCCTTTCCTCCCCCTTCGGCCTCCCTAACCAGGTCACATCCCCAACTTACAGACACTCTTCACATTTGTCACAGAGCCACTGTATTTTTCTGATTCCTTGATTTTTTTTTTTTTTTTTTTTTTTTTTTT
>NW_022437068.1:429639-450337 GCF_009761245.1 Sapajus apella
GGCTAATTTTTTGTATTTTTAGTAGAGACAGGGTTTCACCATGTTGGCCAGGCTAGTCTAAACTCCTGACCTTAGGTGATCCACCCACCTCAGACTCCCCAATTTTTTTTTTTTTTTTGAGATCGAGTCTCGCTCTATTGCTCAGGCTGGAGTGTAGTGGCATGATCTGTGCTCACAGCAACCTCTGCCTTGCAGGTTCAAGTGATTTTCCTTGATTTTAACTTGTCTACCCCTTTTCAGCTGCTCACTCCATTAGGATAGAGGCCTGCCTGTTTATTCACCTCGTACGTGAGAGGTGCTCTGTACTGATGGGGAAGCTAATCCTTAAGCCATTTATTGAGTCATCTAGCGCATATAAAATATTGGAGAAGCTGCCCTTTTGGAAACTGTGTGTGATGCTGTCACAGGGTATTATGTCCCCAGTCATACATAGCTGTTCAGCTACTTCAAGTATGGTATACAGACCAGCAGCATCAGGATCACCTGGAAGCTCGTGTAAAATGCAGAATCTCAGGCTGGCCCCAGCCCTATTCAACTGGAATCTGAAATTTAACAAGATTCCCCAGTGATTCATGAGCATGTGAAATTTGAGCAGCATTGAGTTAGAATACCCTTTTTTATGTTCCTGTAACTTCACTTGATTTCTTTCCATTTATAATGTTCCCTTGTGTTTGACTTCTCTCCTAGGCTGTGAGCTTCCTGAGGGGCAGCACCCTGGATGTTTTGCCCAGTTCTAGAACCTCAGTGCCTGGCACAGTGCCTGGCATCTATAGGCAAAGATGTTTCTCCCCCTAAAAGTATCCCCCAGAAAAGGGGCCATACAAAGCCTTTTATATTATAGGATGCTCTATAAATATTTTGTTTTAAACAAAAGATATTGTCTGGGAAAGGCACATTAATCTGAAAATGACCTCAGTGCCAGTTTGGATGTTTATAGCAGTCACTCAATGAATTCAATAAAAAATAGGTAAAGAAATGCAGTTCAATTTAGTAATCATTTCTGGAAAGTATGACTTCACAATTGTAATCACTGGTCAATCACTGTAAACATGCCTTTTAAAGACCATCTTTAAAAGTATTACAGTACATGGTTACATTCTGGGGTCAGGGCATACATCCACAAAACTAATTTAAGGGAAAAGACAGCTCATTGAAGGCTCCTTTGCTGTCTGCACACTGCTTGTAACCCTTCAGCATTAACTCTTGGGAACCGAGGAAGGACCACATTTGGCAGGTCTGTGATTGGGAATTCCTGCTCAGCCTTTTATTAGCTGGTAATTGCCAGTGTGTCTCTCAACTCCATTCTCTCCCCGCCTGGGAAATTCAGAGGCTGCTCCCGACTCTGCTTGTCTTTTGGCATCATTTATTCTACCATTTAGCTGAAGACTCAGTTGCCCAGTTCTCCCTGGGCCCTCATTACTCCCCAGTGCCCTCAGTCATCTACCTCCTTTCACTAGCTTTAGCATGGAGGAAGTGGAAGGTTCAGGCTCCACTTCTGCAAAGCTGTGAGGTCCTAACAGCTGCAGTTTGCTGTTTGCATCTTCATGTGTCCTGTCCTGGCACACCGCCTACCTTGCCCACTGAGGAGTTCGGGCCCACAGTGCCTGCTCCTTCCCCTGTCTGCCCTTCCCCACAAAGGCACACCCAAACCAGCTTCCATCCCCTTTCCCCCCGCATTCCAATTCCCCATGCTCTAAACATTCTCTCCCTCTGATCTATATCATTTCCATTTTTCTGCTGCCAGGATTTTATTTAATGAAGGGACAAGATGACAGTAGCAAGTGAATGACTGAGAGACCCAGCTCTTATTATTATAATACTCATTGCTATTCATTGAATGTCTGTTTTTGCCTGGTTTCTGGATTAGAGGTGCAGGTAGATGGTAGTGCCATTCTCTAAGATGGAGAAAGGAGAGTGAGGACTTCCGGTCAAATCCCTAATGAAGACTGGGCAATAATCCCAGAGCTTTGGGAGGCTGAGGCAGGAGGACCACTCGAGCCCAGGAGTTCAAGGTTACAGTGAGCTATGATTGCATCACTGCCCTCCAGCCAGCCTGAGTGACAGAGTGAGACTCTATCTAGATTAAAAAAAAAAAGAGCTGACTGAGCTGACCATCTTCATAATAATCATAAGATAATTACAATAGTTAAGAATGTACAATGTGGTGAAAGCTTTGTAGAAGTGACCTTTTTGGAACCCCACACTACCCTGTGTATTGTAGTCTCTCTTTCTCTGTTTCTCTACACACACACACACACACACACACACACACACGTGTGTATTTTTTTTTTCTGAGATAGAGTATTACTCCATCAGTCAAGCTGGAGTGCAGTGACACCATCTCAGTTCACTGCAACCTCTGCATCCCAGGTTCAAGCAATTCTCATACCCCATCCTCCCGAGTTGCTAGAATTACAGGTGGGTGCCACCACATCTGGCTAATTGTTGTATTTTTAGTAGAGACAGGGTTTCGCCATGTTGGCCAGACTTGTCTTAAACTCCTGGACTCAAGGGATCCACCTGCCTCGGCCTCCCAAAGTGCTGGGATTACAAGCATGTAATCTCTATATTATAGATGAAATAGTTCAGGGACAGAGCAGTTAAGCAGTTTGCCTATGGTTGTATTTTCCATTAGTGGTGACCCCAGGATCTGAGCAAATCTCCTTGGCTCAGAGGTCCTGGTTACTTATGAAGCACACTGCCAGTCCCAGGAGTTGCCTCAGTCTCCCTCACCTGAGGGCCTTTTCGCATGCTGTTCCCTCTGCCTGCAGTGCCCCACTATCTCCTTGCCCAGCTAATGCCCACTCTCCCTTCAGGCCCTGCTTTTGACAATGCGTCCTCCAGGAAGCCTTTCCTGTCCTGAGCAGAGTGAGCTGCCTCCCCAGTGTTCTCGCAGTCCCCACTTCCCAGCTGCAGCACCTGTCCCGCAGTGTTGTCATTGCCTGTCTGCCTATCTGTTCCCCTCCTCGGCAGAGGACTGGGTCTAACTGGCCCTTGACAGTCCGCAGGGCACACGTTAGGGACACAGGCATATTTGTCGCTTGCTGTTGGTGGATCTAAGAGCGTGCTTGACTGGAGAGATGTACAGTTGACCACGTTGCTGGTTCCATCTCAGGTGTTCCCCAGATGAGGAACCTGAGAAATGGCCATTCGGGTTGGTTCGTGTGATAGTCACAGTTGGCAGCCATCCCCCTGCCTCATCTTGTTCAGGTAACTACCCTTTGGAGAAGGTGACCCCATTCTCAACTCAGCCCATCATGGGAAACCCAATCCTGTTGTTGCTGATTTGTTCAGTAGTGGGCATAACACATGCGGGAGGTTGGTGAGGCTGGGGTCCAGGTGCCTCTAGAAAAGTTCTCCTTGATCTTAGGAAAGAGACAAAGAGAGAAAGATCCTTGGATGTTATTGTGCCTAGGCATAACCTCTGGGGGACTGTGGCAGCCACCTTGTGATCAGGAGGTGATCTGGTTTGAGGACACAACTGACAGATACTGAAAATGGCAGAACCAACAATGTAGAGGACAGGAGTCCTTGATGATGTCTTTAAGGTGTGAAACTAACCAGCCCTGGAGCCGCCCTAAGTGGGAACTTCTCATTAGAGGGAGTATACATTTCCTTATTACATAAGCCAAGTGAGTTGGGGTTTTCTATTCCTCTTAGCCTAGATCATCCTAATGACTTTGCCATAGAGAGACCATACAGTCTTTTGATTGTTTGGAGAATAGAGCAGAGACATGGGCTCAGCGCTGGCATGAAGAGCCTGGGACTTCCTTTGTGCACAACTCAGATGCCACTTCTCCACAAAGCCTTCCTAAAGGCCTGGCCAGGAAATCATTCCTCCCTCCTCTGACTGGCATCTCCATGATCCAGGCATTCACCTCTCCCTGCAGCTTGTGAGCTCTCCAAGAGCAGGAACTATGTGGTGTTCATCTCCGCATCCCCACACTTATACCTCGCACAGAGTAGGCACTTGAAAAACGATTAGGGAGTACGTGGAAGGATGAGGAAATTAATACTAACATGTTGCCATTACCCAACTCCTAAGCAGAAAGGCATTTCCCCTATCATTCCATTTGGCTTGCAAATGAGTAAGGCATTTCCATGCTGTGGGGCTCAGCTCCTTCCTCTGCAAAATGGGAAGGCTAGACTAGATCACCAGCTCAGAAAAACTCCGTGACTTGATATCATGTTATAGTAATGGCCTACTGTGTGCAGGGCTATGAAACAGAGGAGAAGATTTGACAGATCCCCTTCCGTTGAGATGCGGAGGGCCTAGAGTAGAATGATTTATTTTTTAAGGGGTAATAGAACCCTTTGAGGGCATCTCCTCAGAAAGATACTCCTGCCCTCAAAATACTGTGTGCAGTTTTAGGGGATCTATTAGTGGATTCACTAGAGAAAAGCATCCAAAGGCCCACTTCTACTTTCTGGCCCTGTCCAAGCTGGAGCTCAAACAGAGGAAGTGTGCCATCTTTCTCAGAGGATCCCTCAGTCTAGAAGGGGAAGCAGAGTGCACATTAACCAACCGCCCTACAGCCCAAGAGGGGCCAACAGAGGCAAGCCCCTGATGTATAGGAGAAGGATTTGACTCCGCCTGATGGTATGAAAGTTTGCCAGGTGCTCAGAAGGAGGAAGCCCTCTTATAGGCAAAGGGGACAGCATGTGCACAAGCTGCAGACTGTGAAAGGGCACTGGGTATTATGGGATGGTGAGTAATTGAGCAGCCAGAGCAAAGCAGAGAGACTAGACTTGGGGAACGGTAGAGGGCGGTGGGAGGGGCAGAGAGAGGCATGAGGGAAGGAGCTAAGAGGAAGTCACTATGTCCTGGATGCTATGGGGGGTGTGCCTGAGAGTGGGGATCAGAGTGGGAGAAACCTCTGCAGACGTTCATAAGGACATGAAGTTGAACATGGAGTTCCAAGAAACAGGCTGAAAAACCAGCATATCCTCAGACTAGTTGGTGAAGGGCTGTCTGAAAATTCCAGGTGTTGCCAGGGGTGTTGCCACACCCTTGAGGGGGACCTGCCCAGGAAGAAAGCTCTTCTGTCTGGGCCTTGTTATGCGCCTGCTGAGCTGCTCACAGGAAGCATGTCCAGCTCAGAAAAATAAAAGCAGGGACCTTGCCCCTCTCTGTGAAGTCCAGACTATTGTTAACATTTCCAGGAAATTAAAGGAAGTAATTTATCTGCCGCCTGGGCCTGGGGCAGTGCTGGGGAGCCTCCTGTTTTGCCAAGTTGCCTGAGCTGGCCGTCTCGTACTCCCCTCACCAGGGGCAGGCACCAGGACTGAAGAGCTGGAGGTCTTGGGGGACTTCAGAGGCGGGGAAAATGGATTCTTCCTTAATACATGAGTTGAGTTTTGCAGTAGATAAAATTATTTCTAATTTCTAATAAAGGGAAAGATTAAAAGGAACCTTTGAGGCTGGGCATGGTGACTCATGCCTGTAATCCCAACACTTTGGGAGGCTGAGGTGGGCAGATCATCTGAGGTCAGGAGTTCTTGACCAGCCTGGCCAACATGACAAAACCCCATCTCTACTAAAAATACAAAAATTAGCCCAGCTTGGTAGCGATCACCTGTAATCATAGCTACTCGGGAGGCTGAGGCAGAAGAATCGCTTGAACCAAGGAGGCAGAGATTGCAGTGAGCTGAGATGGAGCCACTGCACTCCAGCCTGGGTGACAGAGCGAAACTTTGTCTCAAAAATAAAAATAAAAGGAACCTTTGTTTGGGAACCACTTTAGATAATTTCTAAGACTTCTTTCAGCTTTTAACATCCTGACCCCATGTGGTGTTGGCCTCCTGGCCTCTACCCGCCCCCATCCCCCAGCCAAGGTGTTTAGTTCTGTTTGTTTTGTTTTGTTTTAACAAACACTTTATTTTTTTTTCAAGCAGCCTTAGATTCACAGCAAAATTTTGCTGAAGATAAGGAGATTTACATGTACCCTCTGTCCTCACATATGTACAGCCCCCCCACACTGACAACATCCCACAGAGTGGTGCATTTGCTACCACGGATGACCTTACATGACACATCATTGTCACCCAGAGTCACAGTTTCTGCTAGGGCTTGCTCTTGATGTTGCACTTTCTGTTGGTTTGGACAAATGGATAATATGTATCCACCATTATAATACCATGCATTTTTTATTCTTCTAAAAATCCTCTGTGATCTGCCTATTCATCCCTTCCCTGGCCAACCCCTGCTAACCACTGATCTTGTTACTGTTTCCAAAGTTTTGCCTTTTCCAAGACTTCACACAGTTGGAACCATGTAGTCTGTAGCCTTTTAAGATGGGCTTCTTTCACTTAATAGTATGCATTGCAGTTTCCTCCGGGTCTTCCCATGGGCTTGATAGCTTATTTCTTTTTAACGTTGAATAATATCCCATTAGCTGGTTGAACCATAGTTTATCCATTTACTTACCAAAGGACATCTTAGTTACCTCCAAGTTTTGGCAATTATAAATAAAGCTGCTTTAAACACCCACGTGCAGGTTTTTGTGTAGGCACAAGTTTTCAACTCCTTGGGTAAACACCAAGGAGTACAATTGCTGGATGGTAAAGTAAGAGTATATTTAGTTTTGTGAGAAAAACCCAAACTGTCTTCCAAAATGGCTGTACCATTTTGCATTCCAGCTGCTCAATTAATTATTTTTTTCAAGGAGTGCTCCTTTGGTATGTGTCTAAAAATGATTGCCTAAAGATTTAAAAATAAAACCTAACACCATAAAAACACCAGAAGAAAACGTAGGCAAAACCATCCAGGACATAGGCATAGGCAAGGACTTCATGACTAAAACACCAAAAGCAATGGCAACAAAAGCCAAGATAGACAAATGGGATCTAATTACAATTCAGAGCTTCTGTACAGCAAAAGAAACCATCATTAGAGCGAACCAGCAACCTACAGAATGGGAAAAAAATTTTTGCAGGCTACCCATCTGACAAAGGGCTAATATCAAGAATCTACAAAGAACTAAAACAGATATACAAGAAAAAAAACAGACAACCCCATTCAAAAGAAGGATATGAACAGACACGTTTCAAAAGAAGACGTATATGAGCCCAACAAACATGAAAAAATGCTCATCATCACTGGTCATTAGAGAAATGCAAATAAAAACCACATAGAGATACCATTTCATGCCAGTTAGAATGGCAATCATTAAAAAATCTGGAGACGAGAAGCTGGAGATGATGTGGAGAAATAGAAACACTCTTACACAGTTGGTGGGAGTGTAAATTAGTTCAACCATTGTGGAAGACAGTGTGGCGATTTCTCAAGGATCTAGAAATAGAAATTCTATTTGACCCAGCAATCCTATAACTGGGTATATAGCCAAAGAACTATAAATCATTCTAATATAAAAACACATGTACACATATGTTCATTGCAGCCCTGTGTGCAATAGCAAAGACCTAGAACCAACCCAAATGCCCATCAATGATAGACTGGACAAAGAAAATGTGGTACGTATACACCATGGAATACTATGCAGCCACAAAAAATGATGAGTTCGTGTCCTTTGCAGGGACCTCAATGAATCTAGAAACCATCATTCTCAGCAAACTGACACAGGAATAGAAAACCAAACACTGCATGTTCTCACTCATAGGTGGGTGTTGAACAATGAAAACATGTGGACTCAGGGAGAGGAGCATCACACACTGGGGACAGTTAGGGGGGCTGGGGGAGGGACAGCGGGGAATGGGGAGGGTGGGGAGGGATAACATGGGGAGAAATGCCGGATATAGTGTGCACCTATGCAACAACCCTGCATGACCTGCACATGTACCCTAGAACCTAAAGTAAAATAAAAAATTAAAAATTAAAAAAAAAATTATTGCCCACTCAGGGTCATCTAGGTTTTCTCCTGTGTTATCTTCTAGGAGTTTCATTGTTTTGCATTTTATGCTTAGGCCTATGGTCCACTTTGAGTTGCTTTGTCTGAAGGGTGTAAGGTGTGTGTCTAGATTTACTTTTTTGCATGTGGATGTCCAGTTGTTCCAGCACCATTTGATGAAAAGAATTTTTTTCCATTGTATTGACTGCCCCTTTGTCAAAAACAGCTTGACTATATTTATGTAGGTTTGTCTCTGGATTCTGGATTCTGTTCCATTGCTCTATTTATTTATCTGTTCTTTCACCAATACCATACTGTTTTAATTACTGTAGCTTTATAATAAGTCTTAAAGTCGAATAGTGTCAGTCTGCCAAATTTGTTCTTCTCCCTCAATATTGTGTTGGTTATTCTGGGTCTTTTGCTCTCCATATAAACTTTAGAATCAGTTTGCTTATATCCACAAAATAACTTGCTGGAATTTTGATTGGGGTTGCATTAAATCTGTAAATCAAGTTGGTAAAAACTGACATCTAGACAATATTGGGTGTTCCTGTCTATGAAGATGCTGTCCTTTAAGCTAGCTAGATGCCTGCTTCTAACTTTTCCTTAATCAAAAGGAATGGGGGAATAGGTATATCATTCATCAAATACCTACTGTGTGCCAAAAATCATTTAATAATTTCACAGCACCACGAGGATGAGATTATGGTTCCCACTTGACATTCACTGAGGCTCAGTGGGATGTTCATATCCATCCATTAAACAGACATGAATGGAGGCTTATCACCTACTCTGTGATAAGCCCTGAACCTGTAGCTGGAGATGCAACAGAGAACACAATAGAAGTGTTCCCTCCACTCATGGAGCTTACCGACTGTGAGGGAGAGCGGGACACTTATTAAATAATCCCATAGATAAATGATTCACCAGGGGCCAGGTGTTCCAAGCAGAGGGAATAGCACTTGCAAAGCCCATGAGACAGGAAGGAGCTTAGATCCTTCCCAGGTCTCAGAGGTGGGTGTATAGCCAGAGCATGGAAGGTAGGATGAAATAAGCTGACCCTCACTGAATCACCAAAGGGGAAAGCCAGAATCAGTTCAAAAAGGGAGGGCATGGAGAAAGAGAACAAACTATACATTTAAGGTGTTGTGCCAGATACTAACACACACATGATCACCTTTGATCCCTGCAGCTACCTCATGGTAAATATTACCATCTCCATTTTACAAATGAGGAAACAGAGGCTCAGAGAGGGTCAGTCCTCCATTGGTCAGAGGCAGAGGCAGTCTTCCCAAAGCCCAATTCCAAATCCCATGTATCTTCAGTTCAGGAGCCTGGATGCACCAGGTGCAGTCCCCACTGGGTAGTGCCTGGCCCCTGCTTTCCCAGATGTGAGATTTCCTGCAAAGAGAGCCCAGCCAGGCTCCCTTCAGCCCCACGTTTTTGGCTTCTGGCCTGTCTCTGTGGCATCCTTGCTTGAAATCAGAGAAATGTGGGGTCTGGTAATTGTATTCCATTAAGCCTAATTAAGATGCAAATTTGCACAGTTAATGAAGAAAGCAATGTGGAAGCAATTTTGCCAGTGACACAGGACTCTCATCAGCGCAGCCATTCTCACTAGGTAGGTCTGAGGAGATGGGAATGCATGCACTGCCACCCACCAGGCTACATCTGGCCAGTCTCCAGGGAGAAACCTTCCTTCTGGAGAAGGACAACCCACTCTAGATAGAACACATTGTACAGAAACTGCTAGTGTCACATGATCCCCTGTGTGGAGATCACCTAGTTCTGGACCCCTAGAGTCCAACCAGTAGGCCCTACCCTGCCCTGGCCCCTTGATGTGGAGCAGGAGGGCCTGAAGCAGTTCTCTGGAACCAGACTGCCTAGGTTCAAATCCCAGCTCCACCATTCACTAGCTGTATGTCCTTGGAAAAGTGTGTTAACTTCTCTGGGCCTCACTTTACTCCTCTCTGAAATGAGATAACAATATCAGCTGAGAAAGGCTGCCATGAGGATGAAATGAATTATTTCCATTTCACACAGCAAGCACATGACATACGAATGGTGAACATTTTCATGAGCTCTCCCAGCACCCATGTTTCACGTCAGTAAGAGCTCAGCCCCTAGTTTCACAGGTTTTCTTTTCTTCTGAGACAGAGTCTTGCTCTGTCACCCAGGCTGGAGTACAGTGGCACGATCTCAGCTCACTGTAACCTCCCCCTTCCAGGCTTAAGTGATTCTTCTGCCTCAGCCTCCCGAGTAGCTGGGACATCAGGTGCACGCCACCACAGCCAGCTAATTTTTGTATTTTTAGTAGAGACTGGGTTTCACTATATTGGCCAGCCTGGTCTTGAACTCCTAACCTTGTGATCCGCCTGCCTTGGTCTCCCAAAGTGCTGGGATTACATGCATGAGCCACCACGCCCGGCCTGTGGGTTTTCTTTTGCTGCTACCAGATGGCTGCCATTTGGGTGCTGAACCTTCCCCAGGCCCTGGATGCCCAGTCCCTGAAGTCTGTCTGGCTTGAAGCTGGGGGACACCCAGCAACTGGCCTCTTGCATGGGTTGCCACCTGGTGGTTGGCTGTTTTCACATCTTTGTTTTTTTGTTTTGAGACAGACTCTCCCTCTGTGGCCCAGGCTGGAGTGCAATGGCGCCATCTCGGCTCCCTGCACCTTCTGCTTCCCAGGTTCAAGCAATTACCCTGCCTCAGCCTCCCGAGTAGCTGGGATCACAGGCATACGCCACCACACTCGGCTGATTTTTGTATTTTTAGTAGAGACGGAGTTTCGCCATGTTGGCCAGGCTGGTATCCAACTCCTGATCTCAGGTGATCCGCCTGCCTTGGCCTCCCAAAGTGCTGGGGTTACAGGCATGAGCCCACACCAAGCCTGCCTGTTTTCACGTCTTTGTACACTACCATTGGCCTGTCAGCCTGGACTTCCTTCCAGCACTTGACTCTACTTCTTCACTGCCCCTCCACTTCAGTGGCCACTTTTGTTTCTAAGTAAATTACTTGACTTGACTGACATTATTGTTATTATTGCTAAGATTTGTGGACTTCTCACTGTGCCAGGTACTTTACCTTTAATTATGTAATTTCATTCTTACGGCAATTTATAGATGCAGGGACCGAGGCACAGAGAGCAAGAGTGACTTGCCTGAGTCACACAGCTGGCAAGGGGTGTACCTGGAAGTCACGCCCTGTGTGTCTAACTTCCAAACTCATGTTTAAGCCTTCCAGTCAACCTCTTCTATAGTTCCCAGGTATCTATGCCTGGCACGTGGGGATGCAGAGACCAGTATCTGCACCCTTGAAGGGCACAAGGACCTGTGGAAAGGGACAAACAAGGGAATCCGATAGAACAGGGTGGGCGAGCTGAGGAGGGGAACCTGGAGGAGGAGTGTGGACCAATCTGAGGAGGGCGTTTGTCTTCTCAGGGTGGAATCAAGGAAGGAGGGATTACAAGAAGGGCATACTTGGCCTGAGAGTTGAAAGATGGATGGAAGTTTCTGGAGCTTTGCAGTGGAACGGGCTTCAGGGAGGGAACAGCAGGTTCAGCTGCATGAAGGTGTGAGAGACTAGGGTGTATTGGAGTTTGGGGCCGGGTGGTTGATGGTGGGCAGGGGCGGCAGTGGGAGGGGAAGTTGGGAAAGATAGACAGAGGCCAGGTCATGCTGACCCTTGAAGGCCAGGCTCAGGCAGAACTTACTAGAGGTTCAGAGTGGTGGGTCCTAGAAAGAGGCCGACCTGAGCTGGAGTGTGAGCTCCTTTACTTACTTGCTGTGTGATCTTGGACAAGACCCTTGACCTCTGTAAGCCTTAGTTTCTTCTTCAATAAAATAGCGGCAATCAAAAGGCCTCTCTCCTAGGGTGGTTGTGAGAAGGTCTGCAAGAAATTTCAGCTCAGTTTCTGTACATGGTGATCCTTCCATCAACGGGAACTGTTCCCCCAACTTGGAGGCCCTAGGGAGCCACTGCAGGATGGAGGGAGAGCAGTGGGCATCCCCACGTACCCAGCGGGCCTGTCTGGCCCATGCCCCGACATCTGTCAGGAAGTGCGGGTGTCATGAACCATCAAAACTGGGTCAATGGATAAATAAAAGGAAGAGGTTTTTCCACTAAGAAGTTTATCACTTAGAAGCAAGAGCAGACAGTCTTTCCACACAAAAGCAGGATGAAGAATTTAAAACTGTGTTTGCCAAACGTTCACACTCCCCTTTGCCATTTTGTCACATCTCTTTCCTGCCTGTTCTATTATTTCCTCAACACTTTTCTTTAAAACAATTTTAGATTGACTCTAGTTTTTTCTTTATTCCTTTTAGAGACAGGATCTCGGTCTGTCGACCAGGCTGGAGTGCAGTGGCACAATCTCGGCTCACCGCAACCTCCGCCTCCCGGGTTCAAGTGATTCTCATGCCTCAGCCTCCCGAGTAGCTGAAATTCTAGACATGCACCACGACACCCAGCTAATTTTTGTGGTTTTCTGTAGAGACAGGGTTTTGCCACGTTGGCCAGGCTGGTCTCCAACTCTTGAGCTCAAGCGATCCACACGCCTTGGCCGCCCAAAGTGCTGGAATTACAGGCATGAGCCACCACGCCCGGCCACTCCAGTGTTTTTTTTCTTTTTCTTTTTTTTTTTTTTTTTTTTGGCTTAGCTTCCTAACATAACACTATGTCTTATATCAAAAGTTTGAAAAAAATATCACTTGAAATCCTTCTACCAAGATATAGGCATTGTGAACAATCCAGAGAATATTTTTGTAGACTTTTCTGCAGGCATACATGCCCATACATACAATGTTACAGAAATATGATTCTGTGCCATTTTGTCATCTTCTTAATTTGACAAACTATTATGGACACCTTCCCATGTCAGCAGAGAAAGCCATGTGATTATTCATCACTGCATACCATCCCAGGGTTCTTGGGTGCCAACATGGGACCAGTCTCTTAATGACTGCTGTTTATATTGCTTTCCATTTTCCAATAATAAAAACAACACTACAGTGAACATCTTTTTGGACCCTGTGGAATGAAAGAGTCTCAGAAACAGAACTGCAGAGCTAAAGAATATATATATGTTTTAAAGATTTTGAGTAAAAGCTACAAAACCGCCCACAGAGAGCAATAATTTGCATCGCCCCCACCATGAGATGTCAGTTTCCTTCACCCTCACCTGCCTTGCACTGCTCATGTAGGTGCTAAAATCTAAACAGCCCAATCAGGAAATACTTACTAACAGAGAGATTTGAAAACAATTGATTTGTGATGGTAATTCTTTTTAAGAGTCTTGCTCTGTTGCCCAGGCTGGAGTGCAGTAGTGTGATCATAGCTCACTACAATCTCAAACTCCTGGGCTCAAGCGATCCTCCCACCTTAGCCTCCCAAGTAGCTGGGACTACAGGCATATACCACCATGCCTGACTAATTTTTATATTTTTTCTAGAGATAGGTTTTTGCTCTATTGCCCAGGCTGATCTTGAACTCCTGGCCTCACATGATCCTCCTACCTCAGATTCCCAAAGTATCTGAGGGGATTCCTCTGGGATTATGGGCATGAGCCACCACCTAGCACGTGATGGTAACTTTTTATTGTCTAGAGATTCTTGACTCTTTTCTTTGTGCCTTTAGTTTGATAATAAAACTACTTCTGGTCTGTGTGATGGAATTAAAGGTCAGTGGTTCACAGTGTTTGGCTAGTAGCCCTAACTTCCAGAATCACTACTGTTTTAGTTCAGGCTGCTATATATAACAAAATACCATGGACTGGGTGGCTTAAACAGCAGACCTTGATTTCTCACAGGTCTGATGGTTGGAAGCATGAGGTCAGGGTGCCACCGTGGCTAGGCTCTGGTATGGGGCCCCTTCTGGCTTGCAGGTGGCTGCGTCTTGCTGTGATCTCACATAGCAGAGGACTGGTAACTTATTACTCCATTATTTTTGTGAATTATTACTCCATTTTACAGAAGAGGGAGCTGAGGCTTAGCTAGTAGGAGATGGGGCTCAGATGTGGAGGTGAACTCTGATTGCTTGCTCGTCCTTACTCTGCTATACTGCGCAGATAGACCCTGAACTTCTGGGGTTAGGGGCTTGTCTTGCTTGTCTCTGGATCCCCAGTGTCAGTACAAGGTAGATCACATCAAATGCAGCTGTCATGAGACACAATGAAGACCTTGGCATTAGATGACTTAAATTTGAATTCCACCTCTTCCCTTACTGGCTGGGTGACTTTGCCATTGGTTTTCACATCTCTTATGTGGAGTTAGGGCCACATGCAGTGGCTCACACCTGTAATCCCAGCACTTTGGGAGGCTAAAGCAGGCAGATCACTTGAGCCCAGGAGTTCAGACCAGCTTGATCAACATGGTGAAACCCTGTCTCTACCAAAAAAAAAAAACAAAACAAAAATTAGCAGGGCATGGTGGTGTGTGTCTGTGATCCCAGCTACGCGGGAGGCTGAGGTGGGAGAATTGCTTGAGCCTAGGAGGTCGAGGCTGCAGTCAACTATTGCACACACCACTGTACTCCAGCCTGGGTGACAAAACAAGATCCTGACTCAAAAATTTAAAAGATTTTAAAATGGAGTTAATAATCTCAACCTTGCAAAACTACTCTGAGGATAAAATGAGATGGTGTGTACACCCAGTACATAGTAAGCACTAAATAAAAGCAGTTATTGGCCAGGTGTGGTGGCTCACACCTGTAATCCCAGCACTCTGGGAGTCCAAGGTGGGTTGGATCACTTGAGTCCAGGTGTTTGAGACCAGCCTGGGCAACATACTGAAACCCCATCTCTGCCAAAAAATACAAAAATTAGTCAGGTGTGGTGGTGCGCACTCACAGTCCCAGCTACTGGGGAGGCCAAGGTGGGAGGATTACTTGAGCCCAGGAGGCTTAGGTTGCAGTGAGTCAAGATTGTATCACTGCACTCCAGCCTATGTGACAGAGCAAGATCTTGTCTCAAAAGAAAAAAAAAAGCAACTGTTGTTATTTTTGGTGTATCTGTTTAGTCCCCAAAGACCACTGGGTAATAAGTAGAGCATCGTGCAGTTAGTGTCCCCAGAACCCTCAGAGTATGACAACATTCATTCATTTATCATTGATTCATTCAGCCACTATCAGTTGAGTCCCTGTTACATACAAAGCATCAAAATACAGTGTTGAACCTGTCAAGATCACAGTTCTTAAAGAACTTATCTTCTAGAAGGATTGCAACAGACGATAAAGTAGCAAGCAAATAAATCAATTCATAACTCAAGTAGTGGTGGATGCTTTGAAGGAAAATAAAGCAGGCCAAGAGGTTAGAAATAGCAAGAGAGGGGCATTAGGAAAGAGAATCAATTTAAACCAATGGGTAAGGAAGATGGCATCTGAGCAGGGACCTGAATGAAGCAGAGTGCACCACAGGAAGATTTTAATTCGCAAGGTTGGTGCCCAAAGCCAGCAATTAACAGGGCCCTCAGACCAGCTTTGTAATTCACGAGGAAGGGGTGCAAGTGAGGGCTGCATCTGGTGGCTCCTTATTCCAGTAAATTACAGTAGTAACAGACATGGGGCCCTTTTGTTTCCACCTGCTAAGGGAGTACCTACTGTCAACATGTAAATTCAACATATTAAGAAGGTGTTTCATAATCACAATTAGGCATTGCTGTGATACTTTATGATCTGAGGCTTAGGCAGGGTCTGCCCCCTTCCCCAGCTATGGCTTGTATCCAGGGCCCAGGGAAGCTCCACGCCCCAGCACCCGGGCCTTCCTGTCTATGACCCAGAGTGCAAATGCTGGGCAGAGTCCGGAGGCTCAAGTCAGGAAGATAAATGAAGAGGGTTGGGATGGACAGAAGCAAGGACTGGGATTTAAAGACTGTCTACCACTTTGATTTGGCCAAGAGCATTCTGACCTTTGCCAGGAGCTAACACGTGCCTCTTTGTGGTCTGAGAAAGGATTGGGGTCACCTCATCTTTTAAGCATAGATCCAGAAGGCTGGGGCTGCTAGGACTCTTCCTGTGGTTTGGGGAAGTGTTTCTTACACCACCTGCATCAGAATCATTGAAGATTCTGTATTTAAAATGCAGTGTCCAGGCTTCCTCCCAGACCTCCTGATTCAGTGTTCCCGGAATCTGCATTTTAACTTATGCGCTCCCAAGTTTGGAAATAGCAGATTAGCTGGCAGTGGGGGGCAGCCGATCAGAAGATTTGCTATTGGGATTGTCCTGGGAATATCAGGGCACATGCTTGTTGTCCTGCCATCAGATGGCACTTCCTCCTTAGGTTGATGGGGGCTGGCCACATCCCCAGATATGATGTCCTTTTGCCTCTGAGAGAATTGAGACAGGCGTAAGGACAGGAATTTCAGAAGTTGGTTTCTATCCTGCTGTGAGGCAGTGTATGTGAGAAGGCAAAAGAAAAAGCTTTATGTGTGTGTGTGTGTGCGCGCGCGCGCGCGTGTGTGTGTGTGTATTGGAGGCAAATGTGTCACTTTCAGATGGGTTCTTTTCCAGTCTGGGCACAATTTTCAATTCTCTCTGGTGAGTCACTGCAGACATTGACTTTTTCTCACTGCCTCTTGTTAGCAAAGGACATATTTCACAGAAGGGCTGAGACCCATCTGGGGCAGGTCTGGAAAATTTACTCTTTGCAAATCCAGTTTGAAGACCCACTGGGGCCATCACAGGGCCCCACCCAGTCCTGCACTGTGGGAGCCACAGAGACTCCTGGCAACCAAGGTGACAGGCATTTCCCCCTTCCTACTTTGCGCCCCTTGTTAGCCCACATCCTGCCCTCTCACATATTGTTTCTAGACTCTCTGGCCACCATCCTGCTGGTTTTAATGAGAAAAACGTCCCCAAGTACCTTTTGGCATTTATTCATGTAATCCATCAGTAGTATAGCAATTGAGGACATGGGCTCTGGGAATTGTCCTTTAGTGGTTCCCTATTTAATCAAACTCAAAACTGAAGTTTCTGCCATATCCACAAGGCCTTCCATGATCCAACTCCTGTCACCTAAGTTTATCTCCCCTCACTCAGCCCCAGCCACAGTAAACTACTTCCTGCTTCTCTAACATGTCAGAGATGCACCCACCCCAGGCCCGTTGCACAGGCTGTTCCCACCTCCTGGGATGTTTTTTCCTGCAGATCTCTGCTTGACTCACTTTCTTTAGATCTCTGCTTGACTCAGTGTTGCCCGATCACCTCGACCACCGTTTCTAAACAGCAGACCCACTTCAGCCATCACTAACCCTCTCACCACCTGTCACAGCATTTATTTACTTGTATTTTTCTTTAGGATATGTTTCTTCCCACTAGAATGGTAGCTCCTCATGGACGAGCACTTTGACTTAATTACTGTTATTTTTCCAACATCTAGACTATGACTAGCACATTATCGACCTTTAATAAATAAGTGAATATTGGTTGATTGAACGAATTAATGAATGAATGCCTGCCTTGTTCCTTACTAGCTGTGTGGCCTAGGGCTCCTTAGCATCTCTGAGTCTCAATTCCTGTGTCAGTAAAATTGACATGGCTATAGAGGTTTGCAAGATAAAGGAGATAATACAAGTCTGTTTGTAAGCTTTAATAAAATACCCGAGACTGGGTAATTTATAAAGTACAGAAATTTCTTTTCTCTGAAGCCTGGAAAGTTCAAGATCAAGGTGCCAGCAGGTTAAATGTCTGGTGAGCGTTCCTTCCTCATAGATGGCATCATCTAGACATCCTCCTGTGATGGAAGAGATGGAAGGGACAATGCGTTCTCACAGGACAGAAAAGACAGAAGAGCCAGGCAGCTCTCTGGAGCCTCCCTTACGAGGGCATTAATCCCATTCACCAGGATGGAGCCCTCATGACCTCCCAAAGCTCCGACATGAATTTTGGAGAGACACAAACATTCAGACCATAATGGCATGTAAGTCCTTTGCACGGTGACTAGCACACACAAAGCTCTCCATAAACGGTGGCTGCTCTAGACTGTTATCACTTAGACCAGCAAAATAAGATAGAATGTGCTCAAGAAAATCAAAGGTGTCTGCAAAGGACTGTCTCATGGAGACCTGGCAGATTTTCTGCCCAAGTGGTTAGAATGAGGAAAGGCTCCTTGGCAGGTAGCATCTGAGCTGGGCCTGGGGCTGGGCAGGATCTCAGTGGGTCAGCATGGGGTATGTGGAAGGGTGGTGTGGGAAGATGGAACAGCTCGAGCAAAGAGTCAGAAGGGAGATGTTCAGGGACAGGTCAGGTGTGTTTCCCGAACTCCAGAGACTGCAAAACAGGACGGGGAGGGTAAAGCAGAATGAGGAGATGGAAGCCTTTTTTTCCTTTCTGGAAGAAGAGAGGCTGGCCAGTGCTTTCCAAAAGCTGTACAACAGTGGCACGAAACAAGAAGTCTGATTTACAGCCTCCTTCCTGGGGCAGAGTGCTTCGCAGTTAGTAACGCGGTCTTCTGAGAATCACTTTGTTGGTGTGTCACAACCCTCCTGGAGATAGGCAGAAGTTATTAGGTGTTTCTAATTCTAGAATTGAGGTCACCTGCCAAGAACCCTCACATTGAAAAGAAACCAGTTGGTAATGGTGGGATTTCTGGGCACTATGGCCTTCTGCTGTCCTGTAGACTGGGAGGAAATTCAGAGTACAGGTGTCAGGGAATCACAACAAGAATTATATGAGGGAGAAAGACTGAATGGTGAGCTTTGGAAAGCAGAAGACCATGCATTGCCATTCATTCATTCAATGAACACTGAATACTTACCATGTATGAAACAGTATATTTAGGCCAGGGGCCCAGGGACCAGGACTTTAGATACTTTATATATGTTTAGTTTTCCACCTGATTTTTTTTTTTTTTTTAGGAGGAATCTCACTCTGTCGCCAGGCTGGAGTGCAGCGGCACAATCTTGGCTCACTGCAACCTCCGCCTCCCGGATTCAAGTGATTCTCCTGCCGCAGCCTCCTGAATAACTGGGACTACAGGCGCCCACCACCATGCCTGACTAATTTTTGTGTTTTTAGTAGAGACAAGGTTTCACCATGTTGACCAGGATGGTCTCGTCTCAATCTGCTGACCTCGTGATCCGCCTGCCTTGGCATCTCAAAGTTCTGGGATTACAGGTGTGAGCCACCACTTCCAGCCTCTACTGATTTTTTTAAAGCCTTATATAACCTGAGAAGGTTGGGGAGGCAGCATAGGTTTCATGTCACATAACGTGTCAGCTCCAGTTGATTTGTTGTGGCTAACCAGAGGATTCCGATACTACAGTGTGGATTTAGCAGGATAGAATCTGGTAATGGGTTCGTGATATCAGCCATGGGTTAAGGATAGGAGAATGGTAGGACAAATGCCACATATTTGCCCCTGCAGGAGTGAATTCTATATATACCTATAATGTGCTGACCTGAAGGTTTGCAACAGAATAAAAATGGTCTCTTGACTCTACACAGTTGGTGAGTGTGATGTGGCTGATCGCTTACCATAGACAGCTGTGAAAATTGAGGACAATAAAGGTGACAAGAATTGATGCTCCAGGGTGATAACTCAGAAAGATCATTCCCCTCCAAGAGGTGGTATCCCAGGCTTTTACCCTTGCCTCATCCACCCCTAACTTAAGGCTAGTTTAAGGCATCTTCTCCAAATATTTGACTCTGTTCTCATGGAGACCTTTTTGCACTCATGTTTTACCTTCTGATGTCATGTACAATTCATTCATACCATGTATGATACAACTGGAATAGACAAGTTTGACAACAACTAACTTGGGACTGAGGTGACGCTTACTCATTGTATGACCGAATGGTAGGGAGCAGAAGGTATAAAAGCAAAAGCTGTTGGGTCGCTGTGTTTTACAAGTGGCAGGGGTGAGGGACTTTGGCTAATTCAGTGAATTGGTTAAGGGAAGGTCAGTTAAGAGAGCTCCTCCTACTAATACACAGTCGTCGTTTTACCAAAACTATGGATTACCCTACACATACACATTCTGTTTTGTAGCCTTCTTTCTTTTTTAACTTAAACAAGTATTAGAAACATCTTTTCATGTCATCAAGCACTCTTCCACAACAATATTTAAAATAGCTACATGGGATTCCATGTTAGGGATCTACCATTTAATGGATCCCCTGTTATTGAACTTCCATGCAGTTCCCAGTTTGGGACCATTAGAGGGAACATTACCTTTCAGATCCCAATATGAGTAGTTGACGCCACTGAACACTCCCTGAGTGGTGAGCGGTGGAAATGAACAATAAAAGAGAATAAAGGATGGGAATCTAAAACAGTATAGCCACTATGGAAAACAGTATGACAGCTTCTCAAAAAATTAAACATAGAATTACCATGTGATTCAGCAATTCCATTTCTGAGTATATATCCAAAAGAATTGAATGCAGGGTTGTGAAGAGATGTCTATACACCCATGTTCACAGCAGCATTATTCACAGCAGCTGAAGAGTGGAAACAGACAGTGTCCATCAATGGATGAAGGGATACACAGAATGTGGCATATTCATACAATAAAATGTTATTCAGCATCAAAAAGAAAGGAAATCCTGTCATATGCTACAAGATGGATAAAACCTGAGGACATTATGCTGAAAGAAATCAGCCAGTCCACAAAAGGACTAGTATATGAATCTGCCTATATGAAATCCCTGGAGTTCTCAAACTCATAGAGACAGAAAGTGGAGTCCGGGCAGGGTGGCTCACGCCTATAATCCCAGCACTTTGGAATGCAGAGGCAGGTGGATCTCTTGAGGTCGAGTTTAAGATCAGCCTGGGTAACATGGTGAAACCCTGTCTCTACTAAAAATACAAAAAATTAGCTGGGCATGCCAGCATGTGCCTTTGATCTCAGCTACTTGGG